>NC_080032.1:69376429-69680629 GCF_030020395.1 Manis pentadactyla
AGGGGGTCAGGAAAAGGAACTCAACTGCCTTTGATAACTGCCCCGCAGCCTTCCCTCCCCAGCACGCGGGCTCGGAGGGGACGCGCCTGCGGCAGGCGCATCCCCGGGCGCGCGCCGCCCACCGAGGGGAATCCCCCACCCGCCGGCCTCCCGCGTCCGCGGCGCGGCCACCCCGCTTTGTCTCCGGCGTCGCGCTCGGGCGCCCGCTCTCCCACGTCTCCTTGAGTGCGGGCTGTAACCCGATCTCCCATTTCCTGGTGGATTCTCTTAAAGAGGCCGCGGTCGAGAAGCAGAACAAAGGCTATTGTTTTATTTCCTCCTCTGGATTCCGCGTCCTTACCGGAATGGCCCTCCGTACAGAATGATTTTCATTGCATCTGCGCTTAGGGGGGAAAAAAACCCACCCCAGTGCATCTCAATGTATCGGAGAAACGGCGCTAGGGAAGGCGGGAGGCGTTTAATAAAACCAGCTCTGGGGTTTCTGGGGCCCCCGGTGTAACGTTTTCCAGCCGCGTCTTCCCTGAGCGAGGCGGCGGTTCGGCGCCGCCGAGGAAGCCCGCTCCCGACCGGGCCCGGCTGCGCAGGGGAGCGCGCGCCGCGCGGGGGCCCGCCGGGGGGGCCTCGCGCGCCCCGCTCCCCGGTGTCCTCCTCCCGCGCCCGCCGCCCCTCCCCCCGGCCGGCTTTTATTTCCCCGACGCCGGGCTGTAACCCGAGCGTTTATTTCCTGGTGGCTCCTTTAAGAGGCAGAGCTCAGTGCTGGGAATTCACGTCAGTTTCTGCACTGAAACTCTCAAGATCAATGAGCAGAGAGCGTTCTCAATTCTGCCTTTCAGTTTCTCTCTTCCAGGAAGGAAAACATTCGAGAGAGCGAGGGGGAGCGGCGGGAGGCGGGGGGCGGGGGCGCCGGCCGCGGGAGGAGGAGAGAGCGGGAGGCCGGCCGGCTGCTCCCCGGGTCGCCGCGCCGCGCCGCGACCTGCAGACCCCGCCGCCGCGCTCGGCCCGCTCCCGCGCCCCCGCCGCCCCGCGCCGCCGGCCGGCCGCCCGCCCCGCGCGCGCGCTCGCGGACCCCCGGGGCGGCTGCCGCGAGAGATGCTGGAAGAAACTTCTTAAATGACCGCGTCCGGCTGGCCGTGGAGCGTTTCTGGGTTGGGGAGAGGAAAGGAAAGTGGAAAAAAACTGAGAACTTGCTGATCCCTCTCGCTGTGAGACATGTCTGAGACTCCTGCTCAGTGTAGCATTAAGGTAAAGACCTTCTCCCCCTCCCTCTCCGTGCACGGCAACCCCGGGCTGCACCGGCCCAGGCAGTGGTGCCGGGCTCCTCGGAGGGAGCTGTTGCAGTCGCCCTGTTCGCAGTAAATTATCTGGGGCGCCAGGGGAGGAGATGCAGCTCGCGGCGGCGGCTGTACCCTTTAGTGTAACCTTGCTACTCGCCGCGCCGAGCCCCCGGTCGGCTCCTCGTCCCCCCACCCCACCCTCTTTCTTTCTGAAAATTAAATGCCAGCCCCAATTGGTCGGGAGGAACCCGAGTGGTCTCCAGAACTGCAAAACACCCCCGTAATTAGTGCGCTTAAAAAAAAAACCCTGCTCCCTACGCCCACTCCCAACATGTGACTGAAATGTAACTTTTGTTCCCGAGGGGTGGTCTCCTTAGGAAAAAATAAAAAGTTTTTCAGTCCCTATTGGGGATGGATTTTTTTTTTTTTAAAGGTCTCCGTGGGTCTGTCTGATCAGACAGGATTTCCCCCCCACCCCCAACCCTCCACCTCTGATTGTAATTGCAAGCGCTGTCGGAGAGACAGCCCTGGTGTCAGCTTTTTTCTGGGCATTGCACAATGAATTTCTTTCTTTCTTTCTTCCTTTCTTTCCTTATTTTTTTTAAACCAAGGTGAATAAAGTTGCTGAATGGTTATTTTACACCGATACGTATGAAAGTTGACAATCACAAAGTAGAAAACTCCTGTGATGCAGGGAGAGAGAATTTTCTAGGTGACCAGGCAGAGTGACCTTCCTTGTTTGACAGTGCGGAGAGGATATCTTAGAAATCTCTCCGTTTTCTGGCCGTGTTTTGCAGTACTGGAAATGCAGGATGGTGGATGTTTGCAAACACAGCACTTGGCTTCCAAGTAGTTGTATGTGTGCATGTATATATGTCCGTCTATAAAGGCGAGTGTGCTTCTAAAAAGTTGTTGTGAAGTTTGCCAGGCTGAGGAGGCAGGAGGTTGTGTCCATCTCCCCCAGTTATCTTTCCCATCGCCGCATTTATTAGGCACTTTATTCATTTCACGGTTCCCTCCGTGCCCAGGTAGAAAAGCCTTCTGCTTCTGTGAGAAGCTGAAATAGCTGAAGTTTGTTTTTGGCTTGGCCCATTTAATGTGTGTGCATTGAGTGGACCCTGCAGAAACAATGAACAAATAACCTTTTTCTCCTCATTGGTGGGAATTTAGAGAAACTTTTCCTGTTTTAACACTACTTTTCCATTAGAATCTGTTTAGAGGAAGCAGTACTTTATTATATTTGCTTACTAGGTTTTCGTAATTACACTTAGATTTTAGCGTTTTTATCAGGAAGGATTTTCATGGGTTTGGGGTAGAGCTAATGAGAACTGAAAAGGTAGGCTGGGTTTCTTTGTTTTTGCCTCACAAAAATGCCAAGTGGAACTTTTCGGTCTTGCGTGTTTGTGCATATCTAGGGGTGGCAGTAGGCTGTGGTGGAAGGGGTGTCCCAGTAAGAATGTAGGGTAATTTGATACTTCAAAACCAGTTTCTTTGGCTGCATAAATCAGATTCTACAATGAGCATGATATGGATAATCTAATTTGACACTTTATAACACAAACAGAGGTAACTAAATAATAGGGTATTAAATCAGTAAATTGTATTTAGCTCTATAGCAATAAATCTGACATCAGGAAAAGGTGGACCAATTTGGGGCAGTAATATGAGGATGAAAACAACCAAAAGCAATCCTTTCTGTGACTTTGGCTGATACTTCTGAAGAGCCTGCAGTTCACCACTGCTCTGCTGGGCTGTCTGTGTGCTGCGGGCGGAACTACCAAGTGGCTTGTCTCATGGTCCTCTGTTGGGAAAAGAGTACAGCCGCCCCTTTCCTTACACACGTAGAGAACTATCACGAACCCCGACAAAACACTGTCTTAAGTGAGACAAAAACTGCAGCTATAGTTTGCATATCATTTTTTTCTTTTTGCTTACTCTCAGTTCTTTTCATGGCTGTGTATTTCTATGTAATTAAAATAGGTTTAATGTTCTTCCCTGGTAATGAAAGTATCACTTTTATATTGAATTGTTCTTCGTGCAGCCAGTATATGAATATTTACTTGGACTGGGGATGTGTTTAGGTGCACATACATGAAGTGTATTTTCCCACGGAGATTGTTTAATTCACAGTGTGCCAATAATAAATGCTGGGCCAAGGACTGGGATTATTCTGGGTCATCTGAATATGTTCTGGTGATGTGTGCAGGGCTTCATTTAGTCCTTGGGATGTGGCACGGTGACAGCATAATAAAAAATGTTTGCTGGTAACCCACAAGTAAGTTCTGGGATTGCTTCTAGAGTCCAGTAAACAATACACTTTTCTGTGGAACAGAGAATGAATGTCAGAAGCTTTCAAGGATGAGCTGGTGAATCTGATGTACTGAAGACATGTGACATGAAAGGTTTTGAATGTGGCAAGATTTCCTTCACTCCTGTGCATTCCTGAAACCTTCCTCACTTGCTCTCATCCCTTATAAGCAGCTGGTCAGCAGGCAGTAAATTCCTCAGCAGCTGGTATGATGGAGCACAGAGGAGCCTGAGCAGAGGTGGCCACCGAGGGAGGTACTTTGTTTACTTCTGAGCATTGTCTGTTCTACTAGAAAAGAGTAGTGTGCTATTTAGGTGAAATTTCCAAGGTGCAAGTTTCTGAATCAGTCAATCAGTAACACCTTTTATGTGTCTCTTATGTGATGGTGGCTGACATTGCATACCTGATAAGGGCTTTTATATTTCTTTTGCGCTTTATAAGCATCTTCCCATTACGGAGGGAAGTGGTTTACAGTGGAAGACAAGGTGACTAGCCCAAGGTCACCCAAACAATCTCCAGGCCTCTCCATTTATCTGCCCTGGGCTGCCCCTCGTGTGTTGTGGCACCTTCATCATGAGAGTTTAAATGCTTCTATTCCTGACCATTTGGGGTTGTTTCAGTGTAAGGAAGGGCCAACTATGTAAATGCAAATGATTTTTTTTCAGAGGATTGAGTAGCTGACTGTGCTGGTCATGGGTGGAAGGAAGAGGCCAGCTTTTCCATCATCAGCCTTCACCTTCAGGTCACCTGTTCAGTTTTAAGTTCAGCTAAGTTGCAGCGGAAAGTGGTTATGGCCCAGCAGACACAGTCCTTCCTAAGGCTTGGCACCTTAGAGAGGGTTGTTGTGCCGTCAGTGGCGAGGGCCACCCAGATCACAAAAATTAGGTGCATAACTTCCCAGTCCCCTTTTCTCTGCCTTCTGTATTTGTCCCTGCCCTGAGTACTGGTCAGCTATCTTAGCAGAATGAAATCTCTTTTTGTTACGAACTAGGAGACTCAGGATTTGCCCTCCTGGACTCTGAGCTCCTTCGGTTTAGCAGCGATTATTTCTGTGTCCTAGTACCTAGCTTGGCACCTGGCACAGAAGTGATTCTCTGTATTGTTTGCTGATTTGAAGTGAGACACGGGACACAGTCAGGGCCCTTTCCCCTCTGTCTCTGACTGAACACCTTCATCCATTTGCTTGCATAAAGTATTTAATAAGAAAACCACACTGCTGTCTCGGAGGCCTATAGCACTCCCTGCGTGTCTGTCCAAGAATTACCATCAGTAGAATTTTGGTATAATAAAACTGCTCAATTATTTTGATAACATTTTCAAAAAGTGCTTTTGTGTCAAAACAGACGAAAAAAGGAATTGAGTACAAGATACAAGGGGCTTGAGGAATGACTTTAAAAAGGAGCAGATGAGCGGGCGTCTAAGGTGCCTTCGGATTCTTCGACAGCTGAATCAGAGCCTTTAGACTTTCCTCACTGAGGGACCTGAGCAGTCACCTGTTTCCATAGAGGGGTCCAGGCAGCTACCTGGTGTGATTTAGCTGCTTGGTGATGGAGCCATGTTCAGAGCAACCTGGGCCCCTGGTTCTCAGGCCATCGCTCCACATTTACTGGGTTCATCCCTATAAAAGGCCAAGGAAATTCGATACAATAGGCTGCACTCTCTCTGGCACTTCCTAGCTTGGTCCATTTTAATCACAGGCCAGCTGGTCTGAAGGCACAGAGGTATGTGCTAAGGAAGATGTGTGGGGGGAGCCCTGGGCCCAGAGGGTATATTGTTAGATGTGAGAAGAGGAAGTCGTAGGAGTAGGGGATGAAGGGAAGAAGGGCTGGATGGACATGTATTTATTTGCACCACTATTTGCAGCAATACTTTTTTTTACTAAGGTAAAAAACATTAAAGTTACTATCGTAACCATTTTAAATATACAGTAGCATTAAGTACATTGACATTGTTGCACAACAGCTCTCTCTGAGCTTTTTCATCTTGCAACACTGAAACTCTATACCCACTAATCGCTAATTTCCCCTCTTCCCTCCTCCCAGACCTTGGGAGCCATCTTTCTGTTTTCTATTTCTATGACATCGACTACTTTAGAAACTGCATGTGCGTGGAAGCGTACATTATTTTATGATGCTTAGCATTAACATGCTTGAGTTTCATCCATGTTGTACCATGCAACAGGATCTCCTTTTTTGAGGGCTGCATAATGTTCTACTTTATGTATATGCCACATTTTATTCATCTGTTCATCTGCTGTTGGACGTCTGGTTTACCTCCAACACATGGTGTTGTGATAGTGCTGTGGTAAACATGCGTGTGCAAAAATCTCTCCAAGATCCTGCTTTGAGTCCTTGGGATGGATACCCAAAGGGGGGGTGGGGGTGGGATGAAGCAATACTTTTGTATAGTGTGGGAGGGTCTGGTACTTCTGCTTTGGGCTGAGGGCAGGGGACCTGTTACCAGGGCCTTTTCTGAGGAAACCTTGAGTGAGCCATAGGCTCTTTTCTCCAGGTGCAGCCCAATTTATACCTGAATTTATGTTTAGTAAGCTCCCTGTTTCCAACAGCATCAGCTAAAAACATGGCAGCTGACCTAGAAGGGTAGCTTATGTCCTTAGCAGAAGTAAGTCAAAGGAAAAAATATTCCAAATGTGGGTACCAGAGGAAGGTAGAAGTAAAACCAATTTTCTAAGTCTGAGTTGAGCAGCATTTACTCACACCGAGGAAGATGAAGGTGCAAAGAGGCAAAGGATTTTTGGAGTCACTTGAAGAGCAGTGTCATTTTATTACCGGTTTTTGGAAGTTGCCCTTTGGTGCGGGTCTCCCAGCTGAGTGACTTAGGGTTCAACAAAGCCCCCTCGGTTGAGGGGTATACAGATGACATCTCTCCCTCTGTGAATGCCCCTTTAGAAAGTACTGGAATTTGTTTTCAGGCAGAGCCCCTTGCTGTTGTATTTGTTGTTAGATGTGTGTATTTGCGGGATAGAATGAGTGTAAGTTTACTCAGCATTCCCACACCAAAAGGAGACCAGCTTAAAGATTGTTCTCTGCCAAACCTACTCTTGAGGGAAAGAGACTAGACCTAGTGAGTGAGAAGTTAGAATTAGAGCCTATTAAAAACCAATGTCTTTTTATTTATTTCTGAGCAAACAGGAACCAAACCTATAAAGTGTCCCTTATGGGGGCATTTCAGGAATGGGCCTCAGTGAATAGGCAAAAATGACTTGTGTTCCTCTTCAGCTGTTGGTTCGAAATGAGTGCTACCGGGAGCTTGAAATGGTTCCTTCAGTGTCAAAGCATTATCACAAAGATATTATTTGCTATGTTTATTTGCTTGATAACCCTTTCTTCCTAGATAGGGAAAATATACAGGTAAGCCTGGTCTTTGTGTACATTTTCTGGACTTTTCAGACTGCTGGGGTGGGGTGGGGTTGACTAAGAAGAGACCAACCTAGATTTGTTAAGTGTGAACTCCCAGATGAGCAAAACTGCTGCCGGTTGCCTCCCCTCTCCGGTCCCCTCTAAGGTGGGTGGTTCCTAGGCATTCCCCTGTAAGCTGGCCTGGCCAGATACCACACTGAGCCACCCACCTTGGAATGAATGGCCAGACCTTCCCTTTGTATGCCAGTTCCTGGTGTTCTCTAGTATTTTGTCTTTCGATGGGTTTCCCTGTGGGCCCTTCAATGAGTTTCCCAGAAAGCTTCCCTTCCCCTCCGGAGCTGTGTCTGCATCCTGCCGAGCCTCGGGACTAGACCCCTATGCCAGCATCAGTGCTTGGACAGTTTCTTCTCCTTCTATGGCTGTCCTTTAAAACAATCCACAGACACAATGCTCTTTTAAAAGCCATCCCTTGTGTGCATCTTTAAATCTGTGTGATCGTAGGAATCTATTTGAAGATTTTTCACATATTCCCTGATTGTCCCCTGTCGCCAAAGGTATCTTTTTTCTCTTCCTCTCCCTGACACCCTAACCATACTGGCCTTGTTCTAATTTACTTGAATGAAGAGAGAATTTTGCCCATCTGACTTCATAAATGTCTGCAGTGAAACGGCTTTGATGAAACCCACCCTCAGAGCAGATACAGGGGAAGAAAGCAGAGAGATGGGGTGTGGAGGTGATATGAGGGGATAAGAAATCATAACCCAGATTTCTCCTGAAACAGATGAAGAAACCAAGTGCTATAGCATTTAAGTACCATGGCTAAGGTCTCATTGCTCATTGTAGACCAGCCAGAGTGAGCATGGGGGTTTCCATCCTGGGGCCATGCCCCTCTACCCTGAGGCAGAGGGAAATGATAAAAAGCAGACAAGAATTCAGGAAGCATGACTTCATCCTGAGAACTCCTACGTAGAGTTAAACCCTTTCATATGGCATCACTCAATGACCAGTGATATTCATGATCATAATTATGACTTCCCAGGTAAACACAAACTTTAAATTATGAGATTTAGGAAGTGAGGAAATAATGTAATGCATTTTGGAAAGCTATCCCACAAAACTGTTTGGCATAAAAATACTGTTACATGTTAAAAGGCTGCACTTCAGTTATCTGGACGAATGACTTATGGAAAACACTGTCCTCCCCAGTGAAGAAGGGAGAGGACCCTGCTGTAAATCTGCAGGCTCACCAGACATCAGGTGCTCCGCAGGGTACCTTTTATGTGGGATTCAGATACACGGAAAACGATTTCATTTCCTGTATGACCTGAAAAGGACGCATCCCCTGTGGGTTGAGTGCGCTCAGTGACTTAAGTGTTGCCACCGTGTAGTTCCAGTCACCGCCAGTACAGGGTCTGATTTGCATTATATTCTGTCCCATGATGTTCTTTGGTTCTTGCCTGTAAAGTCGATTTCCCTTTAGGGGATTATGAGTTCTGAGAAGAGGGGACCAGTCATCACCGTACTGTGCAGCCCTTCAAGGGGAAGAGCACAGACCTGGGAGTAGACAGACCTGAGTGTGAATCCTTGAACTTGAGTTTATTGATGGTAACCTTGCCCTGCTAACTGATCTAAGGTGGTGATACAAACACCTGTCTCTGTTGGGATATGAAAATTACACAATGCAGTGCCTTACACTGTTTAAAAAAATATGTTCTTTTGCCCCTTTATATATCCTCGAAAGCATATGGATCTAGAAGGGACTAGAGATTTTTTTAGTCCTCTGTGTCCATTATGGCGATGAGAACACGGAGGCCAGACATGTTAATGGTCTTGCACAGGCTCACATGGCTGGTCATGGCACCTCCAGGACTCAAATTCAGGCCTCCCAAGTTGGCTGACCCCCAGCAAAAAGTCCCTATCCCATGGAGCTTCCACAGGACTGGGGTCACTCAATCAGTGTTCAGCAAAGCTCTTATTTGAACTTTAATTGAATATGAGCCCCAACAACCAGACAGAAGAGCCAACTGCAATTGCATGATACTAACAAATGCCTTTTTGCGTCTTATGGTCACGTTTTGCTGGAATAGCTATTGTGGTTCTGAATAAGTTTCCAGAGATGAAAGAAAAGCAAAAAACCTAAGTCTGGAAGTACTGTACAGTGACTCTAACTGGCATGATTACTCAGCACTCAACTGTTTGAACCTATTCAGGGATCGCTGGTTCATACAGTTGCATATTACTTGCGGCTAGGGTGAGACTTGAAAGCAGCATCATTCTTTAGTCGGCTTTTGTTTAACAGGCAGTTCCATGTCTGTCTGACCACAGAACAGACACTGTTTGCTGTGGGCTGGTGAATTTCCAGTTTCAAGAGACTGGAGTAGATGGCTCTCAGAGGAAGTTTATACAGAAGAGTTGGAAAAAACCAAATTTGTTACTTTGGGGCATGAAGGACCCTTGTTAAATGAGAAGATAAAATACGGATAGGAAAATGACCCTCTTTGACGAATAGTGGAGAGGATGTAGTTGTCTCTTCCACCGAGCCCATGAAGCAGGTGTGGGTGCTTTGAGACTGTTGAAGAAGGAGCAAAGGTTTGGAGAGACACGTGTGTCTGCACGCCTAGAAAATGTATGCGGAAGGTTGTGATTTTCTGCTCCGCTGCATGTTCCCGCTTCTGTGGGTTATGACAGGCCGTGTAACTTTATCTTTCTGAAGACTTATCTGTATAATGAGGTCAGTAATCCCTGCCTCACTCACATCCCCTATTTGTGAAGAAGCAGTAACCAAAGATGAGATGCTGACCCTAAAGTATTTCCTGGAAGAAATGAGCTACTGATAGACATGGACTTGGTAATTAAAAAAATGAAGCCCCAAAGAACAGCCTGTTTGTGTCTGAAGTTACTGGCTCCCCTAACACTTCCCCTTGTTCCCTAGTGAAAGTGTGCGTCTGGGTGTGGCAGCTGAGGCCCTGCTGAGAGATGAGAAGCAGGGAGGGCTCAGCTCTGCCACCTCGCCATGGGCATGGCCAGAACCCTGCTGGGTCTCTAACGGAGAAGCCAGGTCTCTCCAGGTCAGGAGATGACTAGAATCGGTAGTGTTGGAAGCCTGGTAATGGATACTCTCATCAGTAGACCTGCACTGGGGTGGGCAAGAGGAAATGGAACAGAGACTTTATAAAAAGGGGCGTGGGAGTTTGCTGAGCTCTTTTCTGGAGCTGCTTGGAGGAGTTCAGACAAGGAAAGGAAGCTTTTCTCCACATTTAGTTCCTTCATTAGTCATTGTTGCTCCTAGACCATTTGTCTGTCCCAGGCCATCCCTGACCATCAAATCAGATGCCTGCCAGAGGAGACCACACTGGGGTTGTCTCCTGACCCAGCCATATGGTCCAGCTGCGTATTTTCATGTATAGATTTGTGATCACCAGCCAGGTGCCCAAGGGGACAGAAGTGTGTTCTTTTCTCCTTCGGGCCTCATTGTGGGCTTGTGCCCAGATGCCTGCCACAGAGTTGGCAGGCCTGGTTTTGGGAAATGGAAAATCTGATGGATTGGACTCTGGAGCCTTTTGTGGCTGCTGTGTCCTCCTTTTGACTTGAGATCTGGGAGATTAAAAAAATCTGTGTCATGAGTTCACTGGACCGGTGCTTGGCACAGGCGAGACCCGTGACTCTTCTGACATGGGTCTTGACAGCAGCAACCATTGAGGAGTGGGGACAGCAGGTCGGGAATCTCTCTTACTTTTGATGTGCCTGTATTCGCAGTGAGACGAACTGGGTGGTAGAGTGTTGTTATTTTGGGGATGAGATCTGTGTATCACAGATCCCTAGTGTGGGAGTCTCCTCTTCCCCCCAGTTTGGAGCCCGAAATGACCTGATTTGGCTGGCTACATCTCAAAGCCCCCGGAAAGCCACCAGCTCCTTCTTTGACTCTGCACCCTTCAGGCCTTCCTTTCGTCTGCTGACTGGAGTACTTTAGGGTGAGGTGGAAGGAGAGACGACCTAGCAGTTGGAAAGGTGAGAGACCTTATCCTTAGGGAACCAGAGAACAAAGGTTTACTTTCTGCATGTTGGATTCTGCCCTTTTGCATCTCTGAGGCTCTGTGCTTTTGGCAGGGCCATGAGTTAGGTGGTGAGGGTGCATTGCTCTGCAGGCAGTCAGCTGTAGGTCAGACCCAGCTTTTGGACACAAGGGAATCCAGAGGGAATGTTGGCGAGCACAGGAAGGCTGGCGTGATGACCTCTAATCTTTTCAGCATGCCGTGAGGGTATCTTTGACATTCACCCACATGGGCAGGAGACAGGCAGAGGGACTAGGTGTTCTGTTACACCTCAAGTAGGCCACCCATTAGTACACTCCTATTACATGCTCCCACCCTGCCTGGCACCTTTGCCCTTTCTAAGCTACCTCTCCTAGAAAATGAACAAAGCCACCCAGACACCAATGGCAGGATATTTATTTATAGTCTTCTGGGTGCGAGGCAGTGTGCTCTGCTTGGAGATATGGGGGAGAAGGCCTCAGCAGGAAAAGAACCTTAAAAATGCAGGAAGGGAAAGAGGTAGAGAGCCATGCAGACCCCACTGAGAGGCCTTGTTATTCCAGCAGAGAGGCCAGAGGTAGGCCTAGGGACGCAAGTCATGGTGAACGTGAGCTGGCTCTCCTGAGAACTTGTCTGTCTTGAACATGTGGTAAAATGGCCAAATGGAGCTTCCATAAGGTAAGGGGAACGCCTCTGTGTGCTTTTGTGGTTCACCACCATGTCGAGCAGTCCAGTTTAAGGGAAAGATGGTTCTGTGTATGTTTCCATTTCAGCGGTGGTATTTATAGGTTTCCCATAGAGGAGATGTGGGTGGATGAGAATTGGGACCCTGGTTCATTGTATCTAGGTTATAGGTAAAAGTGAGTTCACAACACATCCTGTTTCTTATTTGGGTACATTTTGGGATGGCCTGCAGAGTCTAGGGCAAATCCAGTTACTCTACCTTGAGGCTCATGTGTATAGACTGCCAGGCGAAATGCCAAATGGATTACTGAAAAGAATCCACTTCACAGATCTGGTCCCCAAACTGGTGTCTGTGATTCTCTTGGGGTCTTGTATTCTCAGGGTTGTCTTCTCTTAATCCTCTGGGGACTCTGTGTTGATAGGCTGATGCTCCTTTGGGGGTGTTCTGGCTGCATACCTCCCCAGGCAGAGTGAGGCAAGGGTTAGTCCAGTCAGCTGCATATTGGGGAGTTGACCATGCTTAGCCCTTCAGGGGGTTCTGGGATACCATTTGCCAGAAAGGCAGTTTCTCAGCTGGTCCTAGGTTCCTAGGGCACAAAGGTTAGGCTTTGGGGGAAAATGCACAGTTTTCAGATTCACTCTTGTTTGCATTGGTATGCATTAATGGCTTCAAAATTGAAGTGTATTGAAAGATTGCTCCATGCTTCAAAGCCTAGAAGGGAGCTTCTCTGGGTCAGGGAAAGATTCTTAGGTAAAGTTACTGAAGTTGAAGAATCAACACTGGAATTTAGAATTAGCATGTTCTAGGGAGAACAGTGAGAGTGTAGCTGACACCATGCCTTTCTGTGCTATTTTTAGTTCTACTCAGGACAATATGGTATTGGTTGTGTTTGCTTGGGCATCTTTCTGCTTCTGTTCCAAGGGTTTGTTCTTGTAACTCTGTTGTTTGCATATATGCACATGTGTTGCATGCTGATGGGATCGTAAGTCACAGAAATTATGGTAGAATCTGCTTTCTAGCTTACAGAGTGAAAGATTGCACAAAATTCAGCCTTGTGGCCAAGAAACCTTACAGATAGATGTAAAATATGTCTCCTTAGAGGGCTGGTGTTCTGATGGGCTGTAAACGGATGAATAGTAATGTGAGGGGCTGTTAACAAGCTGTTTCTAAGAGCATCTCCCTGGTCTGGTCTGAAAAGGTAATATGTACATATTGCAGCTGCAGAATACTTTGCCTGTGGTATTTATATGTTGGTAGATTGTGTGTGTGTGTGTGTGTGTGTGTGTGTGTGTGTGTGTGTGTGTCTTCAGTGGTGAAAGAATTGAAAAGCTAATTTTAAATGTTGTTTGCTCGCTTCTTTGTTAGTGTCCACATTCCATGTGGCTGTTCTGGTTTGTTTTTAAGTTGGCTTAAATGAAGAAGTGTGAAACAACACACAGGGTGTGAATCAACCAAACTTCAAAAAGCTTCAGTATGTTTATAATAATAGTCTAAGTATATAATAGCTGCTGGAAGGATTTAGAATACCTGGGTGAATAGGTAAATCACCTCCCTATAAGCAAACTGCATTCAGGTTCCCAAGTTCAGCCAATCAGGGTCCCTATTATGTGTCTAATCTTATTGGAACTTCTTTTTGCATTCAGGTGACAGAGCTGAAAATCGGTCCATGCTAGTTTCTGCTACTATTGGGTTTTAATGAGAACTATTCCTTGTTACTAGGATGCGGTGCTTTGACTGTGTTTGCCGCTGCTGTGTTAGAAAACAGGTGCCTCTTATAATCCTCTGACTGGATTAGTTTGCCAGCCTGGCAAAGACTTATTATTATTGTTTTTATGTATTTATTTCTGTCCCACATAGGTCAGAGTCTGCCAAGAGCTGTTGATATGCAGGATGAATGTGAGAGAAGATGGCAGCTTTTCCTGGTGGAGGTTTCTGTTAAGAGAATCCATCTAAGAGTCTTATGCCACCAAGATAGAGCTCAATAAAACTGTTCAAGATACAGATCCCAGGGGAGAACAGCCAAACCGAGGCTAGTAAATGAATAGTTCTGCCAAGTCACCTCTGTGTCATTCTTCAAAGGCTAACTTAAAGCCAGCTCTGCCACGAAAGCCATCCCAGATGAAGGGAGTGAGGGATGACCCTTCTCTGGTCCTCGGCACGCTAATGGGCTCATCCACCGTTGCTTCTTTAGGCTGCTGGGCCAGAAGCTTCTGGAGGGCAGATGTGCAGTCTTCTGAGGCCTGCGAGGCAATCTGGGGGCTGTGCCACACCCCTGGTGTCACGCAGTCCTTTGTTCTCCATCCTGACTGGCACTGTCTCCCTGCTGGCCCCAAATCTGCAGTTGTCTCCCACCTGATCTTCTTACCTCCGTTCCCTGCACCTTCCAGTCCAACCCAAAATGCTTCTTTGCAGATAAAAATTTGATCACATCAGTCCCTTCCTGGCACTGCAGTTTGGGATGAAACCCAGCTCTTAAGCAAGGCATGCAAGGCCCTGTACAGTCTACCTGCCTAGAATCATCTCTGGCCTTGCTCTCCACATTATGTCACAGCCAGTACCTCCTCTTCTTCCAAACCACACAATGAACTTTTATGCCTGGAATCTTCCCCTGATCCTTTTTCTGCCTGGCTGCCAACTTCTCATCCGAAGTCCATTCATTAAGCATATTCCCTATTGCTGACAGGCACAGCGTCCTACGATTCCTTGAATGTGGTCGTTATTGGCAGTGATCCTGTTATAGTTTTGTTGTGTATCATCCCCTAACTAGAGTGAAAGCCCACGGACAGCAGGAGTCTGAGGGATTTGTTTTTATATTTCCAGAGTCCAGCACAGTGCCTGGCATAGAGAAGGTCCCATGTATATTAGTTTGGATAGAATGTTTAAGTCAGCAAGTATTTATTAAGCTTCTCCTATGGGCTCAGTGGGTGCTAGGCTCTGTGATACATAAGAGAAGTGTAACAAAGACCTTGCACAGTTAAAATCCTGAGCAGATGCCCTTTGAAGGCAGAGGAAGGAAGAAAGGAGAGGCCTCATTTTTGTTGCAGTGCCAGGATATCCCCAGTACATAAGGTCCTCTGGTGAGACCAAGCAGTGCACAGACACACAGCACCCACTCGGGCTTTCCCCCTTGCCTGCCCACTTTTCAGAGGGAACACAGGCAGCTGGAGAAAAGGCTTGACACCTGTAGGCCAGATGTACAGGAAGAAGCATGGACAGCCCCAAATGAATGAATGTTCTCATGGGTATGTTCCCTTTCTTGGCTTGGCTCAGGATGCCTCCTGGGTCAGGGAGACAGAGCTCATGGCGGTTGGTTCAGCCAGTGCCATCCTGACAGGCTTGGCTGTGATACCCTGCGAACCAGTGGCCTGTCAGCACTGTATGGGGCTGACGGTTGTTCCCCCCACCTCATTCCTCTACTAGCTGATCGGTTGGGAAAACCTGATAGAGCAGCTTCTGGAACCTTCTGTAAAAGCTGTGATTGCCTTTCCAAGTGAAGGGAGGAATCTGAGCCTGTACTTGGGTCAGCCATCTATCAGCCTTCTCCAGAGCCCATGTCCTCTTCTCCACCTGTCTGAGATGACGCTGCCCATGGGGCATTTAATTTTACTGTCCGGGGACTAATGGGGGCCACTGAGTGTACCACAAGGGTAGGAGAACAGCTCAAAGTCATGTCTGTGGATGATATGCCAGCCTCAGCATTTCTGTTTATAGTGGACAACTCTGTGCTGTTTGCTTAAAGAGGGGACAATTTGGAAAGGGTGTTAGGGTTAGGCACAATCTGCTGAGTGTGAAGTAGACCCATAGGGAGAAGTCAGGTATTTTCAGGTACAAGCAGACATCCCTGGACCTTCCACGCGAGCCCAAATGGCTTGTTTCTCCTTACTCTTGATGCCACTGACATACGATTGGGGTTTGGGGCACAAGCATATGTGAGAGGCTTCAACCTTTTGAACCCAACCGGACCCCAGCAAGAGTGCTTGTACAGTTCCCTCTAAACTGTCACCCGCCAGGCTTTCCTGGCCACATGCCGGCACTCTTTCAGACCCGCACTGCAGCTGCCTGCCAGCCCTCCAGGTCTCCGCCTCATCTTGGCTGCAGGTGGGTCTGTCTCCACGCCGCTTTGCTGTAGTCCTTTTCGGTCCTGGGAGGAAGTCTGAGGTTTCCCCTGCCACTCTCAGATAGGCTTCAGCAGGGGTTGTGTGGCAAGTCGGGGGTTGTTCCAGGAACGCTAATCTAAGCCTCGCAGGGGAGCAGCAGAGCATAGGCCCATGTGTCCCCAGTGAAAATACACGTTTATGAAGCTGCTAAGGTGGGGCAGCTGCTCGGGTGTGCCCTGCCGTGAACACTCAGCTTGGATGATGGACCGTGTGGCGCTGGCAGGCTTCCTCCTGCTGTTACCGCCCTTGCTCAACATCTCCACTGCCAGGTCTGTAGATCTACAGGCCGTATCCTTCCTGTCCGCTTCCTTTCAGCCTCACCAGTCCAATGTAAGCTCACCAGCTTACTGCTCAGGGCACACAGGAACCTGGAGCTCCGCGCTGGGCCTCGGGGTCCTGATAATAGTATACCACAGTTTAGTCTAGGGACTGTCCCCCATTTAGCTCTGAGGAATTACAGTCTCCATTCTCACAACCTGCTTCAGAACATGCTTTTGAATCACCACAATTATATTAGGGCTATCAGTCCTGGTTTTCATGTGAAGTTGCTTAAAAACTGACCTGCCTAGGAGAAAACTTAAGGACTCTTTTCTTAATGAGCTATTGAAACGTAAATAGGAGGCGAACTGGTGACCCTGTGATTGTGTGTGAGGGACACCCCCCAGAAGTTTCCATATTTTCCAAGCCCTAACTTAGGTATGATCTGTTAAAGGACTTCTCACTGTTTTTGATTTAAGTGGCAATTCTTAGAAAAGGGCACCCTGTTAGGTTTTAACAAATCACTTCTATTGAAGATGAAACCGTGTTGAGATTGGGACTGTAGAAGAAGAGTCTGACTTGCAGCCAGTCTTCCGGTGCAGCAGAGGGAACAGTCAGTGACCAACGCCACCACACCATGGGCCTTTCCTGAACTCCATCCATTGTTGCGACCCCTGGCTGGTATTGAGCAGGACTAGTTAGTGTGTTTGTCTTTTTTCTGGATAAAAGTTGCAAGGACAGTTAAGCCTTCTGCTGCAGGGCAGAATCTGATCACAAGCTGAGATCAGGAAGAAATGTTCCTCCTGTGGTATTAGATTGCACAACTGCCCAGCCAGGTGTGCTACCTCTGTTAAACAAACACACACAAGCGCATGCCTCCTTACTGGCCATCTTCAGAGCAGGATGTTGGACCTCGCGGGCCAGCAGCCGAATTCCTTTGGCAAGTCCTGCCCTCTAAGATGGATGGCAGCTGCCCCGTGTGCACCTGCGCGTGACTTTCCTCTAGCTGTGCTGTACTCAGGGCCATGTCTTTAGACTCCTAGAACTCTCACTTTGTGGGGGATTGGAAATTGGGTCTAAGTATATACCCCCCACCACACACACACACATGCATGGACACACATCTTTAAGGAGTGTCCACAAACTCACTTTCCCTTTTCTGAGCTTTACTTTCATTCCTACACCATGTCAAACCCATATGCATTCCCAGAACATCAAAATACTGTTCCCAGCAAATAATAGGATTCTTTAGCATGAGGCTCACAGTTGCCAATCTCAAGCTTGTGTTATAGGTGACTTCGAAGTCTGATCTGAAAGAAGTATGTGTGTTGGGGGAGACAGACTTTTTCTTTCTCTTTTTTCTTTTAAGGCCCTGGCTGTTGCCACCTCTTGTGCAATAAGATAATTACCAGCGATTCCCAGGCTCTCCTGCCTGCTTTTCTCTGCATCTCTATCTCCTGGGGCGCACCACTTCCTTCTGTCTCTATTATTAGTCTACTACTTTACCATTCACTTCCCCACCTCTCCCTGGGTCCCTCCTCATCTTCCTCCAGCCTTTCCCCTGCACCTCTGTAAAGTTATTTTGGGGAACACTTTCCGTGTTCTATTCAGATAGGACCCTTTTTTGTCTTGATTAAAATAAAATAAATTTGTTTCCTGCCACATCACCATGCATTCATTCATATTCCCCCAGTAGAATCCATGGCCCTTCTGCACAGTGTCTTTAAAAACAAGATGTGCTGAAGAGGGTTCTCCAAAAACAGGTCTGCTCTGGCCCCAGGACCCTGAACTTGACTTCCCTGGTGGCCTCTTGCTCATTTGCACACCACCTCTCACCCTTCCTTCTCTCTGTTTGCTGATTCTACTCCTTCCACAGATCGCTCTTTTAGTACTTAATTGTTCACCTTGGTTTATTGACTTCATAGTTTATTGTTACCTTTTTCTTATTCTTAGGGGTACACTGATCTACCTGTTAGACATTTTACCAGTTTTCATTACCTAAATTTGTCCTAAATGGATTTCATTACCTAAATGGATGTCACGGGGTATTTGGTACTTATACCAAGCACACCCTTCAGAAACAGGGGAAGAAAAGTAGGTTTTAGCAGCTCCTGATAGGATAAAAAATCCAAATTTATAATAATTGAGAATAATTCATGAGATTCATTATAGAGTAAAAAGGCTTAAAAGTTACTCTTTTCATTGTGGTTTATGTCGGTCTCATTCAGCTTAGGTAAGAAACCCAGTTTAAATGCACAAGTGTTTCAAATAGTGGCCTTCAAAATTAACATAATTATTGCTTTTAATTTCAACAACTAATCAGCTCTGTTCTAGGAATAGATGGAGGGAATTCTGTTTGAGTCCTACCCCACCAAAAAGCAGCATCATTTTCGGAATGAAGGAGAAGTTCTTACTCTTCTAAAAATAATGGGGAGAAGATGTGAAGAGGTGGCCTATAGGATCAGTTGTAAGTCCGGGCCAGACAGACATACTGATGCTGTCTTTGTAAGTGAGAAGTAGCCTTTAATAGCTTTCCTGTGGTTTAGGCGAGTATGTGAAGTTTTATTCCACCTAAAGCATGACACTTCTGTAGGTGTTAGACTTTGAAACTTGACTTGTAGGGTTTAAAAAAAAATATTCTTTTCAGGATCTTAATCATTTTTTTATGATAAAACAAAAAGCCAGTAGCATTTTATTAAAACCATGTATATTTTTTGGAAAGGGATTGGGGATTGTGGTTTGTTCTTACTTTTCCTCATCTGTCTTGCTCCTGAGAAGTGATGGGAATAACCAAAACCTTGAAAGGTACTTGGATTTCTCCTTCCCAGGACAGGGGCCGCCCACCAGAGCCTCTCAGCGGCCCTCAAAGCAGGAGTGGAGAGAGAGGTTTATTTTTTTTTTAGAACTCCATTGTAGCCTCCACAGCAATTCCAAAACACAAAGACTTACTGACTCAGACTTGAGGGGGTCCAGTGAGGTTTAGTGGCTGGGGTAGAAAACTGGGATTCTAGCTCAAGACTGCTGCTCAGGTCTGCCTGGTAAGAACACCAGAGTTGGAAACCTCTTTTGTTAAACCTAGGGTTTGCTAGGCAGTACTTGGGGTCTGCTGTGATATTAAGGATCAGAGCAAGTGGCATCGTGATGTCTCTCCAGTCATTTCTGACCACACAGCACTTGTAATTCAGAAAATAGTCGTTGGAATGACAGGATTCAGACACTGAGAGCTACAGTTCTGAGGAATTTCTAAGGCTCAAGCTAGACTCTGGGTCTTCTGACTCCCAGCCAGTTTATTGATTTTTAACTCAGAAGTTTGTTTTATTTTAGGCTGTATTTTCAAAAGTACTAGGTTCAAGTATTAGATTGGTTTTCAAAAAGAAACAATTTGTTTGAATTAGTAGGAAATTAAAAAAAAAAATCAGCCAGGTCTGATACATCTAAGTGACTGTATCTACTTTTCAGCTGGGTGATTTTTGGTCATGTAAAGAAAACTGCAAACTCAGAAGGTCTTGAATGCTTGATCTTTTTTAAATTCAAAGTGAATTAATGTTGGTTGAGTAAGAAATAGACCATTTACATGACATACCATCCACTACCTCGTCTCACAACCTGTACTCCCGTTTGTTGTTTCCTGCTTATTTTAAGCTGGGAGGTTAGTTCTGGCCCCCTGACCACCTTGTTTCCTTCTGCTGAAAGAAGTGATCACAGGATTTTTATTTTATAATGCACTTTGTCTATGGGACAGAGCCAACTTCCACCCCAAACCGAATTGCCTCCAAGATCCTATTAAACAGCGAATGCCCCAAACACCAGTATATGAAAATGCTTTCCCACGATGAGCTCAAAGCATTTTATCCTCCAAATAAAATCTATCTGCTCGCACTTAGATTGTTTAAAGGCAGATGGTAGGCAATTGAAACAGAGAGGCAAGCTGGCAAAAGGAAAAATAAAACCACAAATATCTGTACATGAAGGTGATCTACACTCTTGCCAAAGCTCCTCCTAACTTTGTTAACACAGCAGTGTAGCAATTAAGTAACATGGGAATTCAGAATCATATGGCTAATACAATTGTCCTCTGCTAATGGGGTGAAACAAAGCTTGTGCGTAATACACAGCACTATTCACCAAAAGGCAGAGCTAAAGGGGAGCTTAAGAGGGACTCATTTAGGAGGCAGTGGAGCCCATAAACCATGCTACCCACAGCAGACAGCCACCTTCTTGAAATTTCCCTGACCCTCACCACGTACCAACAGTGGGTCGCTGGGATGAAAGAAATGTTTGCTGTTATAGAGTTACCGTGTCTTAAGGAAAGGGACCACTCAGCCCTATTAAGCTTCTGATTGCAAATACAATGTCCTCGAGGTGAGGGAAGCAAGGAGAACAGCACACTGGGAGAGTCCATAGCAGCCACTTCACGGGACACTGAATTAGCCGGGACTGCAAGTCACTCCCACCAGCCTTGTCGCTGAAGGGAGGACTTTCCAGACTCCAAAAGCGGGCACTTCTCACTAACCTTGAACTTGAACATTCGGTGACAGAAGGGAGAGGGAGAGCGCTCAGGCTGCCGGAGCTGGGGGCTTGGATAGCTGCTTTCGGCAGGCCATCAGCGCCCTGAGGGTGCCCAGCTGCAGCTCTGGGGCTGTGTGAGCGAGAGGGTGCTGAGTCGGCTGCGGAAGGGGCAGCTTTCTGAGCACGTGTCGGGGTGCAGGATGTGAGATGAGCTTACTCTGCTGAGAAACAATGTGGGGCTGTCTGTGAGGAGAAGATTCTAGAAGCTGGTGCATGTGGGCCAGTTTGGGAGAGGAGAGTTCGTAGAGTAAAAGAAAGGGGAGCCTAGCATCGAAGGGGAACTGCTGTGAGGATGTCAAACCTTTCGCTGCCTAATACTTGGGGGAAGACTGGGAAGAGCTCTGCGTGTGAAAAGGCACCCCCTCAGGCCTCCAGCTTGAGCTTCTTAGTCACACGAAGTTCACACAGGAGGTGCCTCAGGAGCAGTGATTAGAGGAAAACAATGTTGACCGAATGAGTGTTTTTTTCCTCCCACACCCTCCAAGTTTTAGAGTTGTAGTTGTCCCAAATACATCGCGTTATCTCTTACATATAAGAGTTTGTCTCACTGTATTGCCATATTTCATTTTCCATTGTTTTCTTGCCTGCTGGTCCCATATTTGGTCCTGGCCAGATATCGCCAGTGCCTATTGTTAGAACGGTCTTTTCCCTTTCCTGCAGCCCAGCCAGACCAGGTCCTGTGATCTCCAGGCTGGCATTTGGCAGCGATTCACAGCTGTGCTTGAGTGCAGTTCACTAATAAAACTCAGGAGTGGGGTGACTGTATCCTGGAATTTGGGTGAAGCAGGTGTAGTTTTTATTCCTCTGCCAGTGCAAATTGGTCCCAGAGAATTTTTCTTTACTCAGAAAGAGGGGCCTCCATGCCACTTTCCTCTGAAAGGTACAAGTTAATGGTGATGCACCTCTGACCCCTCTGTCAGCTTTTACCTTGGGGACCGGCAGACCTCCCCAGCAGTACGATCTGTGGAATCCGGCTAACAATAAAGAACATGTGCTCGCGTGGCCAGGTCATTAGCTTTCTTCCTTTTTCACCTTGATTTTTGGGAGCTCCTTGCCTGTTGGTTCATAGGCCGTGGGACAAAGCAATAGAAAATGCCAGAGGATGTTCAAGTGGGCATGTGGAGGAGGAGGGAAAGCAGGAATTCTGGGACAGCGAGCAGATGGCCAGCAGCTGACCTAGGAAGGGAAGCTTGGGCTTTTAAAGCGGGAAAAAATAGTAATGTTTTCTTTTGTGAGTGATTTTCACTAAGTAGTACCACAGCTGCAAGTTGGAGAATTCCAAATGTGGTCACAGAAGGGCTGCCCTCAAGAGTTTACAATCTGAAGAGGAGACAGGGTTTTCAATCTAATGAAGGTACGCAGAAATGGCCGGAGAAAATGGAAACACCCTTTGTCTGGCACCTTCTGTGGCCCTGCTAAATTGTGCACTGCAGTGCTGGGCCTCGGGGTTTTTTAGGTTTGTGTTTGGTGGTTTCCCCGTGATGACCTAGTTGTTCAGCCCTGCACACAGCCAGCTGCTTCCTGCTGTCTTTTCCGGGAGAGTGTGAATGTCCATCTCCTGGTGCAGTGACGGAGACAAGGGGGCGACGAGTGGGCCTTAGCCTCCACTCCTTCACTGCTGTCATGTCCTCCAGTAGCCAGGAATGGGGCCCTGATGCCCAGGAGGCCTGTGGCCATGGCCCTGCCTCGCTAAGTGTGGGAGGGTGCCTGGTGGTAGTCTGATGAGGACCTCTGCCCTCCTAATGTTGGCAGGAAGCTGCAGCCCCTCAGCGACACCCACTGAAGGCCTTGCTGTCTTGTGGCCCGTTTGGGGGAAGTGAGGCCTTCCCTCAGTGCCCGGGACAGGCCTTGCCTCTGCATGCCCATGCTTATTTATAGATCTAGACCCGCCAGGAGCCACAGTGGTGAGCCAGCTCCCGGTGGTGAGTTCTCCAACCCATGAATGTTTACTCCCACAGGGAATGAGAACCCTGGGGTGTTTTTAAGGTGTTCTGTTGCCCCAAAGCACCAGCAGCTTCCAGGGGTTTCGCTGTTGATCGAGAACGACCCAGAAGGCTTTCAGAGAGGACCCTGTAGAGATCGCCATTTGCACTGCAGCTCCAAGGGGCAAAAATAAAGGAAGCAAGCAGACAAAAACCGTTCCGTCGTAGTGATTTGTATTTGAAAAGAATTATATATCACTGAGCAGGGCATCTGTACATTTCAGTGCTTTGCAAAATGTACCCTCCCCAGCATCACTATATAGCCATCTGAAGTTAGCACACAGTGTACATTCAGAGGAAATGTTAACTTGAAGCTACGACATGGGGATTTTTTTTTTTCCTTACATAAAAGTAGTTCTGGAAGAGCTACGTGTACCTACAAGTGGTTAATGAAATAATACCCTAAGGAGAACGCAGTGATGGCGAGGTGAGGGTTCCTGCCCCGTTCCTTGCCCCGCGTTTCTCACCGCAGGCTGTGGCCACCTCTTGCTTGTCTGTGTCTCCTCTTTGGTCTGGGATGCGCCCCGGCTGGGTAATGGCTTTGGACGTGACTGCGGTCAGGGCTGGGAGCTGCCACCTGAGGCGATGTGATGGAGCACGCAGCCGTATGGCCTTTTCTTGGTCTCCTCTCTGCTTTGAAATGCAGGAGCCCCAGCGGCCACCCTGACAGCCTCTCTCTCCCCCTGGCCCCAGGTCATCACGCTGTCCAGACCGCTCTGGGAATTTTCTTTTGCCCTCAGGTGGCAGTGCAGCTACGCCTGTGGGATCCGGCCCTGTTCACCTCCCTCCAGCCCCTTTTCCTTGGACTCCCCTTACTTCCACAGGCTCCTCGAGATTCTACGAGGTTGCCGTCCTCTCCTGAAACATTCCCTCTTCCTGGAACGCTCTTCTGTCTCTCTTCTCCCACCTGACGGCCCATCCTCAGACTCGAGTCCTGGGAGACCGTGGAGGCCCTGGGTCGGGATGAGATGTCCCTCTCCGGTACACCCTCCCACCACCCATTCTGAAACTTCTCCCACTGCCTCGTTATATCCGTCACTTGACAGTAAGCCCATGAAGTCAGGGCCCCATCTTGGTTTTGTGCCTGTGAGCCCAGGGTTGGTATGGAGTTGGTGCTCCATAATAAATACTGATTTGTTGAATGAAAGAACATGTCGAAAATAGAATATGGTCATTGATTACTTCTGTGTCTGGCACAATGTCTGATGCTCTGCTGGGCCTCCTCATCATCCCTGAGACTCCACGGGACTGTTAGCCGAGGGCAGTGTGTCTGTAGTATCGTCAGAGGTAGTCGGGTTGTTAGAAGTTTGCTTATGCAGAGAACAACATGGAGATTTTTATTTTCAGTTGTGAATTCAGAACCTTGAGCTATATATGAGTTGCAGTGGTTTGGTCTTTAAACTGAGTTTCTGCTATTGTTAAATCCAAACCAGATCAGCAAAAGGTCTCCCATATCACTTGCTCTTGCCTACAAAGATCCTGTGACTCTCTGGATGTTCCTGTAAGACAGGAATGGCAAGCACAGATCAATTCTAGTTGCTGCCTCTGGAAAAAAAGAGAGGAAGATAGATGAGTCTGGCTTTGTGAGGAACCTGCCCTCTCTCTTTTTCCTCCCCGTCCTCTTCTCTCTCTCTCTTTGCTAGTAATTACAAAGCTGAACTGAACCGCTACTGAGAATCCAAGTTCTTTCCTGGCTCTGAATAAGAGAACATAGGTAGTATGCACAGACTCTTTGGAAATACTCATTCATGCATACGGACACGTGTACACACATACACTCTGCCTCTGGCCTGAAATGATGGCCCTGTCTGAAGACCTGTTTCTTGTTTCCTAAGCAGATGGACAGCTATGTTAAGTTTATCTGAATCTTTCTTGGTTAGTTTACTAGAATGTAGTTAAAATAGCATGGGACGTGGAGTCTGATGATGTGTATTAATTCAACACCTACTGAGCACCTGTGATAGTCTAGACACTATTGGAATGACCATGGTGAGGGAGACAAAGCCTTTGATTCAAGAGGCTTGCCATGTAATGGGGTCAAGCAAATGCCCCTTACCCTGTAACTTTAGGAGCCACATCACTTAACCTCTTTAAACTTCCTGTCTCTTTATTGTAAAACGAGAATGGTAGCCCCTACATACGGCTGCTGTGGGGATAGTAGCACTGACTTTAGAGGGCTGCTGGGAGCGTCTGCTGTGTCAATGGTTGTCAGATGCTACCTGACGAACACCTGTTCATCCGGGATCTCGCAGTGTGCTCCCCTCAGCCCTTGCTGACCTCCTTGGGGGTAGGCTTCGTTCCTCTCCCTC
This sequence comes from Manis pentadactyla, assembly GCF_030020395.1. NCBI lineage: Eukaryota > Metazoa > Chordata > Mammalia > Pholidota > Manidae > Manis > Manis pentadactyla. Next base: position 69,401,383 of record NC_080032.1, read on the forward strand.
CTTGGGCAGACTGCTGTGGCACTAGGCTCCTGCTGTAAGCATCGTTTGGTGCCTGCCCCAGCGCCAGACTCTCCTGGCTGAAGAGCCACATTGTGCCCATCTCTGCAGTCCTGGTGTCCAGCACGGTGTCCACACAGCTGAAAACACACAGCATTTGCTGCTGTGTAAATTAAAGAACAAGGTTTATGAATGAACAAGTATTATGCATATCATACTATTATTGTAATAACTTTGGGCAAGAACATAGAACAGAAAGGGAGAGTTCTTGGAGGCTTTGCAGACTGGAGAACCTGACATACGCAGCTCTTATTGGAAGGTGGTAAATGTGTGTTGCTTTTTACCGAGGATGCTCATAAAAAGCTCAAGTCTGTTTGGTCAGACATCAAGGTAAAGAAACCTCTCGAGGCCAGGGAGGAAGTTTCCCGTATGTTTAATCTGGAGGGTAGTAGGTGATTTCATCAGCTCACAAAACTAGCAGATCTAGGTGGTTGGCAAGGAAAGGCTCATTTTGAATGTTATGCCATGTTCCCCACAGCTCACGTGGTGGTACCTTCTCCCCCTGGTGTCTTCTCATCTCATAGAAAGAAGTGTGCTTCTCTTCTTGAAACCATGTTTTTATGCTCTGACCATATCTTTTCTTTTTTGTTGCTGTCCATATACTCTTGAGAATGCATATGAGTTAATGACACTTGAATTTAAAAAGAATGTTCTTCATTGTGGGGTATTTCTATGTGTGTGTGTGTGTGTGTGTCTGTTCAACACAGTCTGAAGATGTGGGAAGTAAGGATAAGCACTTTTGGGAAAAGACCATGTCTTGAAGGATTATTTTTTTCTCTTTACGAGCCTCTTTGGCTCTCAGCGTTGATGGCAGTTTGTAAAGCAACAATCACCCTCAGTGGTTGTGGACAGCATTGTAGGGAGGGTAGAGTGAGTTCTCAGTGCTTGATGGATGGATGGATGGATGGACAGACAGATGGTTGCATTTTGAGAAAGAACATTCCTTCTTGAGTAGAGCTTGGTGAATCTTCCCACAGTCTCTTTTCCATCCCTTCCCTGGTTTCTGCAGCCTGGACAGTGATCCCCTCCTCCATCCCTACGGAGCTACCGCAAGAGTTCACTCAGGGCACGTGACATGATCCTGATGTTTCTCCTGTCTATAAATACTTTTTAAATGGGATCATCATGGGATATTTGACTGTATTTATTTTTGTCCCTTTCTCGTTCCCCTCTCCTCTCACAGAGACACGGCACATTTAGGAAGGCTTTCCCTCATTGCTAGCATTCAGTGATTTGTATCTTTCATAGACCATGTCTTTCTTCTAGTATCAGAGCTAGAGAAACAGACAGTTCCCGACTTCCAAACAGGCTGCCCTAGGGCCCGTGACCAGTCGAGGAGAGTGACCACACCCCTGTTGGTGTCCGTCATTATGAGATCCTCTGGGTTTCGCACATCTTCTCATCATATCACCCTTCTTTACAAATCTCTTTTCATTGATTTCACTTTAGTTTGGCACCGTGGTAGAGTGGGACTTGCACTTGGCTGGGAATTAGAACTAGCTGTACCCTTGGATAGACACTCAATATTCCTGGTTTATAGTTTTCTTCTCTATAAAAGTCAAGACATCCAGCTTGAGAGCTCTCTGGCTCTAAGGGCATTTTGACTTCTGAATGCTGAAAGGATGCAGGTGGAATTTCTATCTTTCCTATCTTAATGCTTTCTGGGAGCATTTTGGGCAGCTGAGGGATGATTAAAAAAAATCATGCGTTCCCATGAGAAACAAAGGCAACTACACTGGCCCCTCAGATGGTAGCTGCTAGATATAAAATCTGCAGTGGTTGGGGGCAATCAATTTATTTCTGATATACTGAAAATAAGCTCCAAACCACATTGCAAAGTTGATCCATGCATATTACTTAGCATCATCACTGTTTACATTTTTCTTGTTTCTAAGCTACTTCTGATGGTGGAGTATTTTGCTTCCTTTGTTTTTGATCATGAATCCCATTTGTCCTTTAGTGATGGTGTTATAGCTGACCGCATCCCAAAAGGTCTGTATTACATATCCACCCAGGACAGGGTCTGCCTCAGGGCAAGCATCTCTTATATAATCTGACTCAGCCTGAACCCATTGATTTTCTTGTAACTCCCTCCATTGAAGACTCATGTGAGGGGAAGAACAGAGAACAGACTGTTTGTTAAAAATGATGGACTGTCCTTATTTCACCTTCTGGCAGCGGAGTGATCTGCTTGGAAACTAATTAGACCATTTCCCCAACGGCATTAATGATCTACTTCTCCTCGCTGTAATCTGAACACTCATGTGGTCCCTGAGACAGTTGTGCCATGTGTCAGGACCTGGCCATAAAGTCGTTGCCCATCTCTCCATCTTTGCAGCCTGTCTCCCTCCAGTAGAAGAGTGAAACTTTTCTTTTTGGACCCCAGGGTGGAAGAGGAAAATGTACATCATGCTTCATATTACATATGGGTATTTAGGAGATGTCAAGGTGCTCAGAGTCTGGTCCACACTTTCTGGAGGCACAGGAACGAAGCTGGCCTTTCCTCTGGCAGCCTGCTGGGTCAGCCTTTCTTCTCTGCATCCTGCTGAGTCTAGATTGCATGTCTCTCTAAGGTGGTTGGCATACTTGCCACATGGATAGAGGATAAGGGTGATTTGTCGGGCTGAGGCAGCCATAAGCCCCTTGCATCTGGGTTCCATAGTGGCTGAAGGCCCTCACGTGCACCGGGTTTCTTTGCTCTACAGGATGATTTTTGTTTGGCTCACGTATTGAGTAGCAAACAGTCTTTTCTTTCTGTTATGCTAAAGATTTGGGCTGTCTGGCTTCAGACAGTCATTTACCAAATTAAAGGGAGCTTTTGACACTTTTTAGCCAATTTTATTTCTGGGAGGTTTCTGGTATTATTTGTTTTCATGTATCTTAAACCATAAAGTCCAGTGATGTGCCTGAGGTGATCCAGATAATCAGGAGGTAAGACTCAAATGAGGGATAAAAGTTTCTGACTTTAAATCTTTTCACCACTGGTAAGGGCTTCTACCAGTTCAGCGAGTAAACCTGTACATTGTATTTTTGTTTACACTTTGTCAAGGCTGTTTTGATTTAAAGATTCTGCCTTCATTAGATTCATTACTCCCTACTAGGCATACAGTCATGAAATTTGTTTTCATTTCTGCAAGACCACTTTAATTTCACATTTCATCGATAATATGCAGACTTAGCCACACTGTTCATTCTGATGCCTCCATTACAGATAAGATGTTTAAATTATAATGCAACTGAGGTAAAATAAAATAAAAATGTAAAAAGAACCCTAACAACTGGATTTACTCATTCTTTCTTGAGAAATCATTTTTTAATCTCTTTTTTAGCCATGATGTGTATACCACCTAGACTGTATTACTTTCTAAGCTGTGTTTAGGTTCAGAACACTAGCCATGAAAGAGGAAAGCTTTCCCTTAAGGCTTCTTTTGAAGTCTGGCTATTACTTTCTGTAACTCTCATGTCTCAAGGAACTGAGGGTAAACTGTGAACCTGAGTTTGAAGTTTGTTTTCCTAGAAATGTCATCAGAATATAAACTCCGAAGCAGATTGCCCAAAGAAAACTTCCCTAAAAAATTGTTGTTACTCTTTTCTTATGTTACTGGTTTTCTTATGGGATTCCATGTAATAGTATGTACTTCATGAAGTTGCTTTCCAAATTCCCTTCTCAGCTTCTCTTAAGGAAGAGGTATTTCTTTAACTACAGTACAAACATATGCATAAAGGTGAAAGGCTGACCTCTGTAAACACTGTTAAAAGATGACTTGATAACTAATTCCGCAGGTGCATATTGCCACATGGAGGATAGGATGGAAGATAAGGATGGTCATTTGTCACACACCTTGACAACTGAGTCAAAGCGATTCAAGGGAGTTGACCCTGCATATAAGGAGTTTTAGGAATGCCACAACCAATTACTATCACTTACTGTCCTTCTTATATTTGCAGAAGATGAATGTAAACATCCTGAATTCATCTAAACGTTCTTTCAATAAGAACAGAATAATTATAAATAGAAAAACTTTTTCTTCTTAATGGTAGATAAATAGGTGTGTCAGATAGATTGTCATCTATGACATGCTATGAATCATTGCTAATTTGATAAAATAAATTAGCATCTAATTTTATTTAGCCTAAAAAAATTCTGTGGTTTTATTTCCCTTGATCCTTAGAAAGGCTTTCTCTACCCTAAATCAAATAAATATTTAGTACATATATATATGTGTGCATATACATATGTAATACATATATAAAATCATAAACCTAAATAGAAAAATAAAACAACTATTAGTTTATATATATATAATCTTAAACCTAAATAGAAAAATAAAACAACTATTAGTTTATATATATATATAGAGAGAGAGAGAGAGAGAGAAATATAAATCCCTCACATAATTTCACCTATAAATATTTAAGTATGTCTCTTTAATGGACTTAAAAACAAAATGTCATTTTCACACCTAACAAAGCTAACAGTAACTCCTTCATGCTAGCTAATTAATATCCAAAGTTCAAATATGACATGTAGTGTTTTAGGCACTAAGGTCACAGCCTATAAAAGTAAGGATAAGGTTTTTATACCCGAGTCAATATTCTGGTGTCAGGAGACAGACAAAAAATAAGTAAAATCAAAACAAGATAATTGCAATGACTGCTCTGAAGCAAACAGCAGGCAGTAGGAAAGAATGGCCCAGGCCAAAGGTTCCAGGTAGCATGGTCAAGGAAGTCCTGAGGAGGTGTCATTGCTGCTGAGCCCAGGTGAAGAGAAGTTGCTGGGAACAGCTTCCCAGGCAGAGGGATTTGTCAGCACGCTGTTTGGTGGGCCTGCAAACTGTGTCATCTAACCAAGCAAACTCTGTTTCACTGTGTGTGCTGGTTTTAGTTACAGTCATTTGGAACATGTAACTTTCCAGTGTCTAACTCTTCTGCAATAGAATGAGAACCTTCCGAATATGCTGATATTGAGCTTTGTGATGCTTTTTTGGTTGATTTATTTATCAGTTACGCTAATTACCCCTGGATGTTCCAGAAAAAATGAAACCGAAAATTCAAGCTACTTAAAGACCCTTTGAAATATACTATCACTAAGGGCACAGACCCTTATGTCTGTCTGATAACAGAGCTCTAATTTCTTAAGGGCAGGTTTCCTCTGGAGATTTTGGGCACTTCCTGATTATTTCTGGGTAAAATGAAAGTGACAACTTTTTTTTTTCTTGTGACTTTTTAATACTTCTCCTTGTTCTCTGGGTAAAAACCAGGAAGTGAGAAATGGGTGTATAGATGTCATATACACATATTGTCATGTATGTGTGAGGAGATGGATACATAGCAAAAATCTATCATATTTGATTTAAGTGGAATTGCAAATTAGAGTACATTTTTGTCTTAATCTTTCCTGAAATAAAGAGTAAATGAGGTATTATGTTCTTATGATTGAACAAAAGTGGATGATCCCAGTGTTTTTCTTCTTAGCCATTAAAGGAAGACTTTGAAAGAAACATAAAGAGTTTGTCAGCTTTTCTTCAGACACGGCCAGCCACAGTCAGACTAAACATTGGTAGACGTTTCATTTTGTCCACAGTGGAGAGATTTGTTGATTCATATATTTTCTTTTTACAAGAAAATCTTCAAGGTCAGTATTCATCACTGAATTTAACCCAAAGTAAAATTCCATTGTGTTGTAAAGTAGCTTAAAACGTTATCTTTCATTTAATCTAGAAAATTCTGTTGCCGTCCCTCCTGAAAATGGTTCTGGTATTTTAGGCTTTATCGTCGGCTACATGAAAGTCTGTGGATCATTTTGCAGTTTACAAAATTATTGCTCTTCCTCATCTGTCTTCATTTGTCAAACATCAGTGCTCTTGTATTCACCAAGGACTACATACTGGATTTTTCACCCAGTAGGTGGGATATCAGTAGGCTGTATAGAGAGTTTATGGTAGATTCAGTTTGTCTTTATTTACTCAGCCGTCCTTCCAGGGCTTGGAACTGTCAAAGGTGACCCAGGAAATTATCGTTTATACCCGTCAGGAATTCATTTTCTCTCTTATCAGCTTTCATGCCCTTCAGAGACCATTCTGCACACCTTGATTGTCAGAAAGGGTCTGAAATATTTTGGAGTAGTATAGAGATTGCATATCAATAATTTAGTTTGCTGTGATTCTCAATGCTCTGTAGTATTTGCTTTCTTAAAATTTAAGTTTGCTTGGTAATAGCTTTTACTTTTCTTTTCTTTTCTTTTTTTTTTTTGTAAATAAGAAAATGAGCTTTTTGTAACTGAGAAAAATCCCTTGGGAGTTCACCAGTTATTTAGTCAAGTATGAGAAATCAATGAGCTAATGAATGTGAAGGACTTAGCATACTCTGGCCAAAGTAGAACATAATAAGTATTATTGTGGTGATGTTAAATAGCAAGCATTTATTGTCTTCCTGCATTTAAAACACTTTTGCAAGCATTGTAGGGAAAGAAAAGCACAGAACTGTTGTCTTAAGCTTTAAGGAACTTGTAGCCTAATTGAGAAAAGACATAAGCCCAAGATAAGTAGCATGTAATCAGTGCCAGATGCAAATGTGTGCCAGAGGGGTTTAGAGAGGGAGAGAGTTCCTTGCAAGCTAGAATAATGATAATAACAGCAGCCAACATTTATTGAGTGCTTACTGTATAATAGGTACCGTTCACCTGTTTTACAGGTTTTCGGTTGTTTTATTTTCACGTAAGCCACGTGAGAGGCTTTTCTGTGACTATTCCACTTTTACAGATCAGGAAACCAAGTGAGGTTTGCTAACTGGCCGAGGGTCCCACACCAAGGAAATGAAGGGGCGTCCATTCAGTTCTGGGCTGCTTGCCTCCATAGCTACAGTCGAAACCTACCATGGTGGTCCAGGAGAACTAAATGAAGGGGGGACCTTTTCTGCAAAAGAAGTGGACACCTCATGGAAGCAGCCTGTACACACAGGGAGAGGTGAAAGGTGAGGTTTCAGGACGTATGTAAAAGGCGTTTGGGTGGGTCGAACGCATTTGTGCTTGGTAGGGAAAGCAGCTGGAGGGCCAGTGCATGTGGTCACTCAGTGAGACAGGGACGGTGGGTGTAGTCAGAGTAGGGTGAGGGCCTCCGGGAAAAGCAGGATGGTATATTTACAGTCAGAGCAATGTAACAGTGGGCAAAGAAGTCCCCATTGAAACTCTGTTAAGCATTATGCAAAGTCAAGGTCACACTAATTCTCTAGGGAAAGATACCTAAGAATATAGACATCTTCAGTGAGATCAGTTAAAGGTCAAAAGGCCAGAAGCAGCTTGGCCTGGAATGTTTGAGTGTTCTGCAAGGGTATCAGCATAACCCGTGACCCCACTGTCACCCCTAGCAATCAGACTATGACCCAGCCCATCTTGAGGACAGAGCAGGTGATGCAAGTCCACACCCCTAAGTTTTTTTTCATGTTCTCGAAAAATCCTCAACTGCCTATAAAACCCCCTAGACAACACATCACTACAGGCTCTCTTGTCCCCTCCTGGTGTGAGCTGGGAGCTCTATTCTCTCACTTTATCTCTAAATAAAAGCCTGTACCTTGCTCTCCTACCTTCAGTGTTTGTGAAGCTCATTCTTCGGCTTCGTGAACAAGAACCCCGGCATCACCAGCGCTCCGGGAGGGTGGATCTCCTGCGCACTGCTGGCTGTGTAACGGTGCAGCCACTACGGTGCGAGTCCGGGCCTTCTAATCCTTTCTGCTTCAGTCTGTGGCTGCCCCGTGGCTTGTTTAATTTACCATTTGCCCTTTCTCCCTTGGCCTTGAGGAATCAATAACTACAGAATCCCAGTTACCAGGTTGTATGTGCTCACTGTCCCACTAGTCTCCCCGACAGTCACACAGGGCCGAAGCACTGGCGTGTGACCTGCCTTCTTAGACAGCAGAAGGTACGGCCAGGTGGTGTCACTCCCCCTTGGGAATCCCTTTATTCTTCTCTGGATTTGGGGCCAAAGAATACAAAACCACATGTCAACACAACCTTGGAAATTTAGGAGGAGCGTGGGGCCATGTGGAGACCCTTCCAGAATAACTGGGGTCTCAGCCACCCCTCCAGCCTGGTCCTGGGGCCTCGGGGGCTAATTAGAAGACTTCTTTGTGATCAGCTGGTCAAAACTGCATCTATTTAGAAAGCAACCTTAGGAGAGTAACCGCAGTTTTCTACTGTGTGCTGATGAATCTAGGATTTAAATACGGGCTCCAAAATAAAGCGTAAGTGGTGGTAGCTCAAAGACACAAACCAAGCTTCACATTAAATGACGTTGGGCTCTTGCACATGTGGGAAGGACTGGGAACAAAGGTTACTTACTCCATTTCTAACTGTTTTTAGACAAAGAGAGTATGTGATTAAGAAATGTTTGGCCAGATCTCACCAAGACTATTTTATTTGCTGGGAAGGAGGCCCAGGATGCAGCCAGGCAGGAAAATGTGGGGTGTTTGCTGGGGTCATGGAAGAAGATTCCAAAGTATGGAAGTAGAGTGACCTCCTGTCTCTGGAGGGGGAGGGAGCACCACAGTGCAGTTTTGTGCCATTAAGGGATCCCTTTTGCTGAAATAAGTAGGGGAAGGGGCCTCCTTGACATTTAGAGACCCTTGAAGAGGGGTAGGTTTCAAGTTCAGACATTAACTCTGCCCTGCAGACATGCTTTGAATATTAAAGACACAGCACAGTACATTTTTTTTAATTTTATTTTAATCTTGCTCTCCTTGCTAGCCTTTCTCCAGGAAGAAAACTTGATTGTTTGCATAAGAATGTCCACAGTTATGCTAATGGAAAGGCTTAGGTAAGGAGAGAAAATACGCCTTTTTGATTCCAATGTTTTACTACCTAGCTTTTTATAAAAGAAAAAAAAATACTGCCAGCAACTGAAGTTTTAGGTTGGGGCTTTGTGTGAGGGTGGGTGGAGAAGTGGGTGTTCTTCGCCGTGGTTTTTGTGGACTTCGGATGTGTTGCAGTGTCCCAGCTGACCACATTTCCCCCTGGGGCATGTTCTCAACAGAATCATTTGTCTCCCACTGGGGGACTCTTCCCTCCCTCCCCTTTGTCTATTTCTCAGACATCTGCTGTGCACTTTCTCCAGGGCATATGGTCCAAACCATCCAGAGACAGCTTAGTCTGCTTAGTATAACTTCTGGAAGAAGATAGAAATGATTGGTTTTCATGCACAAATACAGTGATGTTCTTGCCAGGAGCTCCACATACGCAATGTCACAAGCAGGAATTTATGATGCAATTTGAAAAAGGGTCAGGATATCCAAAGATGAGATTAATGCTGGCCCACGAGTGCTCTGTGGTGCTGAGGTACCCGCAGTGTACCCAGTGTTCCCCAGAGCTGGAGCTCCTCCCCAGGTAACAGGAGGGAGAGGGCTCTGTGGACTGACATGGAGCCATGTGGATACACATGTCTTGCCTCCTCTCGGTTGGTACTGCAGACAGGCTGGCTGGTGGGAATCCATCTGTGCAGAGTATGGTATGAGCTGTCCTCTGTGTACCATGAAACCTTACAGGATAAACACCTGTTTATTTTATTTAGATTCAGGTACCATGTCCTAATATTCCTGTAACTTCATTTTTTTTTGGTTTTGATACTGGACTTTATATGCAAAGAATTGGGTTAATCATAACCCTTACTTAAGGACACATTATCTTCCTATTTTCACTTATTGTAAATAATGTGATAAGCAACCAAAAGCCTGTCCCCTAAAACAAAATCTAGGGTCTTGAAAATAACCCACATCTGACCAGATAATTCTCTCTACATCTCACCCCACCTAAGGTACCCAACATCTGAATCCTGTGTGTACCATTCCCTTGTTTTCCTGTGTGCTGTCTTTCACCTACATGTGGTCCCTAAATGGACTACATGAAAACATAATATGTGTACACATGTAAAACATGCATCTATACAGATGTATGTTTAATCTTAGTAAACTATAAAAAGCACATCACACTGTATATGACCTTTGGGGATTTGGTAATACTTTTACTGCTCCCGTTTATCTATATTATTATATGTTATTGTAGTTCATTTGCTTTCTCTGCTGTACTGTGTTGTGTTGAGTGGTCACAGTCAGTTTATTCATTTACTTTCCCACTGATGGGCATCTAGGTTGGTGCTGGGCTTTCGGCTGCCGCAGATGTATTTGCTGTAAATATTCTTGCACATACAGTCAGTTGTCCGTGTGCGATGGATTACTTTATGTCTATGACTTCAGTTTTTGGAACCCAGCAATAGAACTGGGAACTGGAGGAACATTTGTGGGAAGCTCAATGAAGATAAATCCTCAGGGCTTTTCATTTCAGTTGGTGTGAAGAAGCAGCATGTAAACTCTGTGAGACAAGACACCATCTTATTTTTACTTGTTCTACCGTCTTCCTAGTCCTGCCCAGGGCTTAGAACAATTCTGGGCACACAGCACACACCTAGTACGTGGCTTTAGCACAGTCAGTGAGTGTTGACTGCATCTTACTGCAAACTCTTTGAAGGTACAGCCATGTTCCCTGTGTGACCAGCCTTTTTGTGCTTCCATGTGTCTACTTGGGTCAATTTTTTGCATTCTGTTAGCCTTCACCTAGGAGGCAACATCTTAATAAGGCATAGTTCTTGCCCTGCAAGAACTTCCTATCTCACGGGAAGAAGGTGTGAGCAAAGGGAGTTACAATGCACTGTAGTATGTGCTGTGACATTCAGGTCTAGAGAAAGAGTGCTTACCTTTCCCTGGAGAGAAGGCTCCTAGGGATGGGGGTGGTGGTGTGGAGAACTGTTGGATCTGGTATTTGGAGAATGAGTAAGAGTTCACAAGATAGATTAGGGAAGTGAACAGGGTGGACAATTCCAGGGTCAGACACATGGGAGAGCACAGCCCTTCAAGCCCTGGTAAGTGGTTGGTTTTAACTAGAACATGCATTGCATACAGTTAAGTGTAGGCAGATGAGAAATCAAAGGTGCTTGTGTGGCTGTGAATCTCTTCCGCTTTGAGGATTGCAAATAGGCCAAAGTCATTTCACTTACTCCCAAGCCCTCTTCCACTACTAGTCATGTGTGTCCATCGTACTTAGTGACGTCCCCCCCGCTCCCCATTCATGGCCCATCCAGCTGGCTTAGAAGGCAGGCCTGACTGTGTGTCCAGGATGGGGGAAGAGCCCACTTACCTCTGGTCTGCGTCAGCCTGTTTTCTTGGACAGTAGAGGTCACCCAAGTTAGGATTCAGGAGCAGGCTGTGGTCATGGCATAGTGTTTTTTTCTCCAGGGACTAGACCAAGGTAACTCCATCATCAGGGTAGCAAAAGTACATGCTGGCAAACGCTGGCCTCCCACTTCTGGTGACTTTTCTTTCCAGTGCTCACTGTCTGCCATATCTCTGCCCCCAGCTGCTCTCATCAGTTTGCTTTCTAGGGAGGAAGCACTGCGGCAGCTGGAGGCAGGATGGCCTCCCTCACACCCGTCCCTGCCCGCGTGTTCTCAGACTCTGTGGCTCGCTGAGGGGGCGATGATATGGGGAAGAGTACCAGAGGGGCCCCGTGGGCAGCAGGATTCTCTCTCCTCAGAGAAAACAGCCAGTCCTCTGTGCACATTCCCCTTCTAACTAGAGAGATTATACAGCCTCTGCACACACGAGTGCACACACTTGGGGAGATGGAATGGAGTTGTGCTGAATACAATTTTTATTGGAATCCATGGTGGGAGAGCAGCACATTTTTGTTATATCCTGGAATAAAATAGTGTTCTGTTTTAGACGACCTTTTTGGAAGTCTTTATTTTAGGTTTTTGCCTTACTAGAGATCTAATTTCCTTGTATTCTTGTACCTCCCTGGCACAGTGGTTAAAAACACAGCCTTTAAAGTTTGATAGACCTGCCTGTGTTTGAGCTCCACCTCTGTGACTTTTGGCATGGTATTTAGCCTCTGAGGCTCAAGTTTAGTTTCCTCAGCTGAAGAATGAGCCACAGGTATTTAGCTCCTACACCAGGCTATTGCAAAGGTTATATGTGGTTTAATGTATGTACACTATTTTACAATAGCTTTTTATGGAGGTTTTTGAATTTTGGACCCATTTGTTGTTGCTCTTTATAAAAAGATTCAGTTCATTCTTTAAGCTGTTTCAGTCAGGTGGCCATTGTGAAACCAAATGGGCTGTCTTCTGTAATAGATGTTTAATATATAATAACGTATAATGGTTTAATTAATAGATGTTTAATATCATTAGTGCAGAGGTTAAACATGAGGATGATCATACACAGAATAGGCATCTTTCTGCCTAAACGTGGCTCTCGCTCATTTTCAAAACAGTGCTTTAAACATCTCCTCCCCTACAAAACTTTTCCAGTAAAAACTGTTTTCCCGCTGAAAACTCTTTTCCCCCTGGTTGCTGTCTCTGTGTTTGTTCCAGCTTTCTCTCTGCTTTCATATATTTAGCTCTGCAAAGTCGTAATTGTTTACCCACATGTACTTTTACATGTGTTTGTCCCATGTCTCTCTTTCAAAGATATATCCTTGCTGGTGCATGGAATACGATGTTCTTTTGCTTCCCCATGGAAATGCTGTTTTTCCTCCCAGGAGCTAGGAGAGAATTCAGCTCCATATTCATTATGGATCACTGTGCTTTTCTTCCCTTAGTTCACCGTGAGATTAAAAAAATAAAATGGAGAAGCAGTCATATAAAGATGGTCTATGTTTCTTAGCTTATGTCAGCTGTAATTTCTGTCTACTGAATTTTGCTGAAAGCTGTCAAAAGTTACCAAAGACAAGCCCACTTGAAACATTTAATTTTCTGGCATTTGCCTTCATGTCAAACTGATCTGTCATGAACTGAAGATCTGTTGGCCTTCCTTTTCCTGATGTTATCGAGTCTAGCCCGAGTTTGAAGGACTCTTCAGAAAATGAACAGATCCTAATGAAGTGGAGATTTCTCCTGCTTATGTAATCAGCACTTTGAGGGTTAAGCAGGGAAGTGGAGGAGAGGCAGACAGGGGTACGGCTGCATGGAGAAAGCTGGAGAGGGACTCACGAGCTAGAGAAGGGAGCGGCAGCTACAAAGGCCGTTGCATTTCAGCAATTGGAGTTCTTCCATCAGTCATGAGAAGTATTCCGTCAGGCACTGGAGTTTGCCCAGCACTCTTCTCTACTTCCGCCAGATCCTGGGTACCCCGTGACTCGAGACCCAGCAAGACTGCTTTTCCTCAACTTAACTGTCTCGTCCGATAGGTCCCATCAGATGCGGAGTTAGATTTTGAGGAGTTTCCAGCACTCACCTTCCTGCTGTCCTTACCTAGTAGCCAGGAAGAGGGGTGTCCCTAAGGGCATCTCCTGTCACTCTGCCTACAGCGCTGGAGACCTAGGTGGTCCTGAAGGATCGGGGGCGGGGGCGGGGGACTTCGACAGCTCCTCTCATCCTATGACCTGGTTGTGGGTTCAGGGAGTTGTGAGGACTCAAATGTTCAGCATCCCTTAGCGTGTCTGGGTGGCTGTTCCATGTTACCAGTGACCTCTTCTTTCTTCCTAACCACTGACTCGTGGTACATCAGAAAGAGTCCCGCAGGTTCTGTGTCTGACTCCTTCACTGTAGAGGTGAGGACCCCAGTGGCCTGGGGAAGAAGGTGACACTCCTACAAAGATACGTTTTGGTCACAGGCAGAGCTTGGGCCAGACCTGAGTCTCTGGCATCAGTGTCCGGAACTATTCCCGTTAAACGATGCCCACTTTGCACTGTCAGACTTAGAGAACACCTCCAAAGTTTGTAGCTGATGAACCTCCAATCTTCGTAAGAAGAGGTGTTTCTATGACAACTCAATTTTAAACCTATTTTTTCCAGTGAGAACACATTACTTTGATAATCAGAATATAAATTGTAAAATTTATAAGAGTTTATAAACCTATTAAGGAGGTTGATAAAATCCTTTTAAGGAAGCTGAAGCTTCCCACATCGGTTCTGTCTGCCTGGTGTTAGGGTGGAGAGGTGTCAGTGTGGGGGTTCAAACACGGGCTCTGCAGCCAAGCCGCCTGCCCCAGTCCTCCCGCTGGTGTTTGTGGACCATCTCGGGTCTCTGTTGAAATGACACTTTATCTGTGAGTACTTCCCTGGCCACTGTTTTAAAATAGCAACTACCCAATTCCCTCCAAACAACCCTTGGTCACCCTTCACTGTCTTGCTTTTCTAGAGCTCTTGTCATTCTCTGGCATTGATTCTAGCTGTTTTTTGCTTAATATTGGATCCTTCCACTAGTATGTAAACTCCACAGGAACAGGAATTTTTGTCTCTTTTGTTCACTGCTGTATCCCAGCACCCAGAGCAGTGCCCAGAACACAGCCGGCAAATATTTGTCGAAACAATGGATGTGCAAACTTTGGGCAAAACCCTCAGCCTTTCTGTGTCTCAATTGTCTGTGAGCCAAACAGGGATTAAAGGTCGAGTTGCAATGAGACCAGAGGGAGTTCATCTTTCTTAAGCACGTAGGACCAGCTGGCATGTAGTAGGTGCTCAATAAAGGTTCCCTGTTATTAAAATAATCATTCACTCTTTGGCTTCCTCGCTAGACTATAACTCCCTGAGGTCAGAGACTATTCCTTATGTTACCTTTTTATTCCTGGTAGTAAAGTGGCTAAGACATGCTTGTTGCTCAGTGTTTGTTACATAGATAAATAAATTACAGAGAAATCATAGGCGAGCCTTCTGTAAATATTTGTTACATTTAAATGAGTACGTTTCCCTCCTGTCTTTGCTCCCAAGCTGCACTTGGTGAATCTGCTTGGACTAGCCCTGTTATGTTGGGCCTTAGCTCATCACTTAAGCAGTGGGGTCAGTAATTTATTTTTGTTGCTGTGACCTGACGGACATTTCTTGGGCATTGACAGCAGTGGCAGGAACTTGGTGGGTGAAGAATGTCACCCCAGCTGTACAATGCACAGCAGTTACTTGAGATCTCTCCCATTCATGGTTGGTACTTCACAGAAATGCTTCCCTGGCAAAGGGTGTTTAGCAGAGGCCTCAGGCATCTGGACAGACAGATGCAGGAAAAGATGAAAGGGAAGGTTCAGAGAGAAACATATTCCTCCTCTCTGTTCTTAAGAAACAGTTTGAAGCATGTAGAAAGATTCTGCTTTTCAACTCGAGCTAGTCATTTGAATTCCGTGGACCTTGCAGTTTTCCGGTACAGTCAGAGAATGGGACTAGATGATCTCCAAGGAGTCATCTTTTTAAATTTCCTGATTCTGTGAAGAATGATTAAGAAGGCCCCAGACTGATTCAGAATTTAAGGGCAGAGGTTTAATTGGAGATACTGGTAACATGGAAGGGGATAATACTGACGGTGCACTGGACGAGTGGCTAAATGGCACATAGTGTCCACTTGTGAGAGGGACTGGAAAATTATAGTATTTAATGGAAAATGAACTCAGAACCCACATCTTAAAAAAAGATTTTTCTAATATCTGTGGGTGTGGGTCAGTTTATTTCATGTGAACTGAGTTGCATGCTGGCTACTGAATCTGGCTGTCTGATTTGTGAACCTTTCCCATAACTAAGTTCCGAAAGATTTCCAATCATGCCTGTAAGGTAATGCAATTTGGCAAGAGGATTTGGACCTTGACAAAATCTCTTGCCCAATTTGGTTTCCAGAAAGGCTGACTTACCTAATTTGAAAATAAATTCAAAACAAACCTTTGGTTGTTACTTGTTTGATGAAATGCCACAGAAAACTATGATTTTCCCCCCCATACTTCATGGAGAGGGTTGTTACCATCCACTCCTAAATCTGCCCTTGGTTTACTGTCCTTCCCTGCCGTAGTGGTGCAGCAAGGCTAAATCACTATAGCAGTGATGGGAAATCATGGGAATCCTTGTGTGTGTATGCATTTTGTACCATGTGTATCTGCCTGCATTCCCAATCTCCACATTACTATTAGTTTTCTATTGATGCATAACAAATTCCCACAAAGATGGTGGTTTAAACAAGACATATTTATTATCTCACAGTTTCTGTTGGTCAGGAATCTGGACACAGCTTATCTGGGTCATCTGTTGAACATCTCACAAGGCTGCAGTTAATGTCAGCCAGGGCTGTGGTTTCATCTGAAGCTTAACTGAGGAAGAACCCACTTTTGTTGGCAAATTAGTATCTTGTGGTTGTAGGACAGAGGGTTTCATGTTTTTATTAGCTGTTGGCCGGAGGCTGCCATGCAAGCCTCCCAAATAGACACCCTGCACATGACAGCTGGCTTCTTTAAACTAGCAGGGGAGTTCAATGTTTTCCTGTAGCTCAAATTTCTTTATATATGTGTCCTTATTTTTTTTCCCTATTATCCTTTTAAGGTAAGATAGAAGAAGGGAGAACCAAGAAGCTTTAAAAAGCTACATGAAATGTCTAAGGTTGCAAAGCAGCAAGTGGTTGCACCGGAGTAAGAAAACATGTTGATTAATAACAAACACTAACATTTACTATACATTTACTATATAGATTCTGTGCAGAGAGGTTCATGACACCACATGCTCATTCAGTCCTCAGCAAAATGTTCTGAGTTAGATATTACTAATACTAAACCAGTTAATAAGGTGGGGGAAATTGAGGATTGGAGTGTTTATATAACCTGCCCAAGGTTTGCAGACAGAAACTGCCCGAGACTGAACACAGGCAGGCAGATTTCAGAAGCTGCTACCATCCTACTCTGAAGATCTTTCCATTAGAACATATGCTACCCATGTTCAGAATTCTTCCTCTTTTTGTCAGATACTTAAACCACTGCAGTATTGCAAAGGGATCATTGTAATAGCTTGCTCCTGTAAAAGTGCATTAATGAAATGAAGGCACATGGTCTTTTCTACTTGAGGCAAGCTTTTCTTGTTTTTCTGAAGACATATGGGAAAAATTGAAGGAGACCAAAATTTAGTGAGATACGCTGCATTAATAATACTTAGGCTGCATACATGTTCAAAAAGTCAAACTTACAAGCTCTCAAAATTGATAGACTACAGCTTGTTCATTTTAACTCATTTAAATGTTCATTTTAATTAAGCATTATTCATTTCATTATTCCATAAAACACCAATAATCTGGAAAAGACAGAATAGGTCCTATTTTTCCGCTCCATAAACCCATCTATGTGAATGGATCTTGTTGAGGGTGGTGTAAGATTTACTGAGTATTAGAAACAGAAATTTTAGAGAAAAATAATCTAGTTGTGTGTATGTGTATTTCTTCTGTGTTTCTGGAAACCTACAGAGTTATCCTGCAAGATACTTTAAAATATGTACACACAGAAAAGAGATAAAATACATAGAAAGTTTATTGGTCATTGAGCTCTGTCATGAATAGCAGAATGGAGCAGCTACAGACAGAGGTCAAATGGATAGAAAAATGCCATCCTGGGTCAGATCCAGCCAAACATCTGAAAGTGTGTGTCTGTCTGTCATGTTATAGAACATATAGAACAGCAGAGGCCTCCAGCTGGAAGGGCCTTTGAGCATACCAAGCGCCCCTTCTTCATTTGTCAAGTGTCCTTTATTAAATGCTTATGAATTTGCCTGCCCTGAGCTCATGTTGGAAACCTTCCTTGAACTTACTGTTGCCCTTTCTCCTATGCTGCATTTGTATTTCTTTTGATAAACCTCAATCCAAGTCATTCCAATGGTGCAGTTATTTGGGCATATGTCTTACTCTCCCTAGGATGCCCTAGGCTGTTTTAATCAATGTTGATCTCCTTTCAGTGTCTGGCTTGAGGCCTGGGACAGTGGAGGTGCTCAGTATATATTATGGAAGGCGGGGCTGCCAACCACCAGCTTTAAAATTTTTATTTGAAGGCTTGGAAGGGGATCCCCTCACCTCAGGAATCTGAGAGTTGGTGAGCAAGTTCAAATCTACTGTATCATTAGCCTTCATGTTCCTTCCTATCTGTGTTTAATTTTTTTTTCTCTCAGCCATTGTCCCTTTTTTCTACTTAAAAAAATTATGGAAAAATATGCATAACATAAAATTGACCGTTTTAGCCATTTTTATGTGTACAGTTCAGTGTCATAGGTACATTCACATTGCTGTGCAGCTCTCTCTAGCACCCATCTCCAGAACGTTTCCATTTTCGCTGCTGAAGCTCTGTATTCATTACACACTCACACTGCTTCGCCCTTCCCTCCAGTCCCTGGTAAACACTATTCTGCTCTCTGCCTCTCTGCGTGTGTAGGTCCCTCCCGTAAGTGGGATCATACTGTATTTGTCCTTTTGTGACTGGCTTATTTCACGTAGTCTAATGTTTTCAGGGTTCATCCGTATTCTAGCATGTGTCAGAATTTCATTCCTTTTTAAGACAGCCATTGTCTCTTTAAGACCCAAGAGTTTCAGTGTTTTTAGTTTTTGTAGCCAGAGGTAGATTTTTGAAGGCTTGGAAGGGGATCTCCTCCTGGGCCTTTTCCTGGGATGAAATTTCCTGGGATGAAATTTCCAAGAGCATTCCCTGTGTCCCCGAGTGGTGTTCTTTGGGGGAGCTGAGTAGCAAAACTGAGACAATTAATGTCACTGCAAGAAATGAGTACCTACTGTGTATCAGAGGCTCCACCTGTGACCAGATATTGCACAGTGATTTGGAGGAGACATATGCTAATTCTAGGACCATGTGCTAAGGGCTAAGGGAGGGCCAGAAAGGATCAGGTCAATCTGCTGAGGACTGAGGGAAATTTAGGAAAGGCTCAAAGACAAGGCCATATTTCAAATGGGCCTTGAAAGATGAATAGGTGTTCATAATAAGGAAGGTATAAGGTAAGTGGAAACCCATGATTTTTTTTTTTGTTTAATAGCAGTGAACAGTAGATGCAGAAAGCATATGGAATTGGAGGCTACAGGTGCCTGAGTGCCACTTGGGAGGTTTCATGCAGTCAGATCAACCTGATTAGATCTGTGGGTTGACCTGGCAGTAGATGGATCAGACTAGGAGAGACTGGAGACCAGTGTGTACAAATGGGAGCCAGGATGTAATGTGGTTGCAACAGTTTAGGCAAGAGAGGATAATGAAGGCCTGAAAGAGGCAGCCACAGACAAGAGTTTGCTCATGGTCAAGAGCACTGGGTTTGTGGACAGCAGAGCTCAGCGGACTGCCTCCACCAAGCCGGCCTTTTTAGTTCTGAAGTTCTTATAATTTTGATTCTAGTTTAGAGTCCCTTTTTTTTTTTTTTTATCTATCTGAGCTTTCTGTATTGTAATGATCCTTATTTTTTGTTAGTTGCATTGTGAAAGACAACTGGATAGGTTGCTTTCTTCCAGCCTTCCACTTGATAATGCACTTTTTGTAGCTTTAAGTAGTCTTGCCTGTGCTGACTGATGTGGTGTCTAACACGTAGAAAGATACAATTACTAAGACCATCTATAATACAGATCATCTGGAATATAACTGTAATTAGAACAGATCAGCCAAGCTACATCATGAGTGCACCCCCTCCCCTGTGACCTCTTGGTAACAAAAGAATGCAAATAAAACTTTCATACAGTGTATAAATGAAAACCTTGAAGAATGAAGCTGTGTTGGCCTTAAAAATCATCAGCCTGGCCACCAGGGCCCATCTAATTGTCCATAAAGAACTTGGCTCTTCATGCAGTGCTTTGATAGTAAGCTTAGCAGGAAAATATATAGTCCCCGCCCATACGCAGTTTATATTCTAAGTTGTGAAATGTCAGAAACTGCTCTGGAAATTTAAAAAAAATGAATTCAGCTGGAACTCTTAAAAATGTATGTAAGGAGGGCCCCAAACATTCAAAAACAGGAAGGGAAAATACTACTTGGTACAAGTAGTGAAAGAAAATACCCAGGAGTCATTATTTGACTAAAAGCTGATTGAAGAATAGCTGCTGAAATATACAAAAATCATATGAGTTTCAAGGAAAATAACTTTTGCTAACTTTGCATTAGTCACTTCCTTATTCAAGTATATTTTCCTGTTTTAGTCACTCCTTTAGAAGAGTGTGTATAAATATAGAAGATGAAGAGAATTGTGATAAAAATAATTTAAGATGTAGAGTATGGATTTTAAAAGAAAAGGTTAGAGGAATTTTGGGATTGAAATGGCTGACTTTATCTTGATATAAAAAAATCAGAATATTTATGGACACATCAAAGACAGTGATACAAAGAAGTTTCAAACACACAATCTACTGTTATGGGGCTTTAATCCAGTGGCCAAGTTTTTGTTGTGCGGTTAACGGATCTTTTTTTTTTTTTAATTTCCCCAGAGCACTACAGGAAACCAAATGCATGTTAAGTTTTGGGAGATATTTCAAATGATCCACAGAGCCTAGGAGAGTGTCTTTTAACTACCCACTGGAAGATGAGGAGTTTCCTTCCTGAGCTGGAGAGGGCCAAGCCTGAGAGCTTCCTGAAGGAATCTGGCCTGAATGATCTTAGTTGTGTAATTCCTTTCCATTTTAAGATTAAAAGGAAAGTTTAGGAAGAGATGGGTAATTGACTACTGTGAGTATAAGAGCCAACACCAAAAATTAATGTATATTTCTAAGGTTTTGAGAAATAAAAAAAAAACTATCTTGGTCTTTCCAGAATATTTTCAGGTCCTCCTTCTATAATTTTAATGTCAGACTCTTGTTTGTTTTATTCCCTAGCAGTTATTACAACTTGCAAATATTTTGTTCACTCCTGATTTTGCCCGTCATGCCATTACAAGCACCGTGAGAACAGGGACTGTGTCTGTGGGGTTCTTTACTGTATTTCAAGCATCGGGTCCAGGGTTAACACTGTACATAGTAGGTACTTAAGAAATGTTGGTTGAATGAGTGAACCGTCATTTGAGGGTGGGCCGAGGGGGCAAGCCTGTGAAGACCAGTCCAGAGATGTTGGCACAGGCCTGGAAGGGACACTAGCCTGGGGATTTAAGAGAGAAGGAAGAGAGGGGAAATGTGCAGGAAGGGGAAGGGAGACTGAATTCACAGGCCTTTTTATTTTTCCTGTTGTTGCTGGTACATTAGGGAGGAAGTCCTAAAAATGGGAGATATGTAGTGTCACAGAGAGAGAGAACATGGGCTTGTGCCCAGACACACTGTCCGAGAAACAGTCTACAATGTGCCACTGAGTACAGTGTGTTTAATATTTTCTAAAACAGCCACAGGCCTCTCGAAAAGCCAAGTTTTCCTGGTGTGTAAATCGCTGGATGTTTTGGTGTTTCGTGAGGTATGTGTGTGCGTATGTTTCAAGCATCTGACTCCTTGTCTGTTTTCTCTGCCTAGCCTTCAGATGTTTTTTGAGCGGCTTTAGATCAGGTTATCTGCATTGGGATCATGGAGTGATTTTGCAGCAAATGGCCTCCTTGGATCGTTCAACTCTTCTCTGCTTGAGTAGCAGACAAAAAGAAATCTTGGTTTAGTCTGGTCTGTTTGTTACAGTCTGACCTAAGGACATGAAGGCCCAGACCTTAAGATGCTTAACTTGTAACATGAACATACTAACAAAGGGTGAAGCAAAATAAAATCAAACAAAAAAGAAAAATAATTATGTCTTCCAAAATAAATAGCCCCTTCCCCAAACCCAGATCCTTCTACCTTCCAAACCGTTCCATGCTGATGGAGCTATTCAGGGAAATTTCTTTGAACCCCAGGGTTCCCCCACAACTAGAAGAATATTCCAAGGGGCAGATTGCAGGGTCGTGAAGACAGCCATACCCCCATCAGCCCACCCACGCGCTCTCACCAGGTCTGCACTCTTCACCTGGAGAAGGCAGGCTGGGAGTCAGTCCAGCTGCCTGTGCTGAAGTGCTTTTAATATCCACAGAAGCACAGAGACGTAGAAGGAAGAGCCTTGAGCCTATGGACTTTTCAAGAATCAGTTTGAAAGACTTGGTGTCACAGTGGGAGAGTCTCATCTTTTTGCAGCAACCCCTGAGCATCAGTAGTTTGCAAATCTTTGGAGGGCCTTGGACTTGGGTGGCTCACAGTCCCCTGCCAAGAGCTCCTTGGGACAGGGATGGTAAGGAGCAAATGTTCCTTCACTGCTGGGCCCTGTGTCTGAGCTCTTCATGTCCTTGGGCCCTGAGTCAGTGCTGGTGAAAGGAAGTAACAGTGCCTTTCACTTGTACAGCGCCTTTTAAAATATTTGCTCTTGTTATCTGGTTCCATCCTGATAATAACCGTGTGAGAAAGCAGGGTGGCATTCTCATTGTTCTTGTACACATGTGGAGAAACTGGTGCACAAAGCTTTTAGTAAAGGGCAGAGCAGGGACGACATTGTCCTTCTGCTCTGTGAGCCAGTGTGAGGGCAAGATGTCTCTCGGGAAGCAGTCCTGGAGAAAAATAAAGAGAGTGGAGAGCTGGAGGCTGTGAACTTTAGCTTTTAGAGGCCGAACTCATTTTTCTGCAATAAAATAGTAAATCAACCAGCCTCTGTGGTGGAGAGGTACCTTACCTGCTTGGCTACCCGGGCCTCATCTGGATGAACACTGAGCTTCTGCATGGGCCAAGTTTAAGTGCTAAAGAAACAGTAGGGCCAACCGGGCTGTCTCTTGAGAGCAGGACAGATAAGAGCAGTTCTTGAGTGAGCTGAGCACTAAGAAATTCTTAAACTGACAGGTGGACAGGCCCTGGAGGGTTTGCCTCTTACAGTGCAGCTGCTCTTCCAAACCCATGTCCAGGGTGATTGCTTCCATGGCTGTATCTATTAGGCTTTCTGATCGGGCATACAATTTACCTTTGGAGTTCCTTAAATGGAATCAGGGGCAAAATCTTGACTCTGTTGGGACATATGACCTGCAAATTGGTTTCTCTTGTTTGGGGAGCCCTCAGCTTCACAGCGAACATTTTGTACAGTCAGTAGACCTCTCTGCCAGCAACCCAACTCCTGTGTATTTGGAAAGGAAGACAAACCTGTATTTTATAGAAAGGGCCCATTGTTCCCGGGGAGTGGCTGTGGCCAACTTCGTGGGCTCTTTGGCTGACTCCGAAGAAGGGATGGAAGTCAGAATGCTAATCACCAACTTGCACAGCCATCAACAATCGAACCTCAGGGAACTTGTAAGAAAGTAAACAAAAATGCTCCCTTTCAGATTCTAAAGAAGAGCAGTAATGTCAAGGAGGCTAGAGATGAAAACAAATGTGTTGGTGAGGAAAAAACATCTCATTCCCTGCTTCTCAAATGGGTAGTCTGAAAGATACAGAATCCTGAGGGGAGGGGGTTTGTTTTCCATTACCAGGATTCATGTGCCTGGCAGCCTTACTCCTCTAGAGATGGATTCCTGCACTCAGAGCTGGAGCACATGGGAATCACACCCAACCTGAATTGCAGGATTTCTCCATGGGAGCCGGACACAGACTGTTCCATTCCAGTCGGGCAGTGCATTTTCAATAGTCCATTTCATGCTGTCGCTTGTACCCTCTGGTTCCAAACAGCAGGCTGGTGTGGAGAATTCTATCATCTTGAAGGAGCATATGCTCCAAAATGTGAGAAATTTTGGAATTCTTGCAACCAATGTGTAGGTCCTAGTGGTGAGTCCATGGAGTGTTCTCGGTTTGGTTTATCCCTTAATGATTTTCCTTCTCAGTGTAAGGAGAGAATTGTTTCCCCCTCAATTACTGCCCTCCAGCCTTCAGCATATGGATTTATGTATTCTAATCCGGACCTTTCTTTGGTTCAATGCTGACCTACGCAAACTCCAAGTCGAATGTGTAACAGATGGGCAAACTGATCTATCTGAGAGTATGTCGTGGTGGAAGAAGTGTTGGCTGTGAAGTGGGGAGACCTGGCATGTCACTCAACTGTTTATGTCACTTTACAGGGCTGTATTCACCTGGTATTGAGGAGGCTGGACTAGAACATGGCTCTGGTAATTCTAATCTCAGCCTTCTCTCCTTCTTTGTTGGAGCATATAAAGTCGCCTTTTAACAGAATTCATTTATAAGCTGTTAGACGTCTACTCATTCTTCTCTTAGCAGTTGTATTTATGGTTCTCCAGCCCTGTCCCTGTTTGGTGAGTAGAGAAATTGTCCCCATCCAGTATTTTGTTATCCTTACTCTGTGACAAGCATGCATCCCAAACTATACTTTGTTTCTAAGGAGAGAGAGCTCTCATAGATGGCTTTAACCAAAACTGGTGTATGTTAGAGCTGGAGTTCTTGGGGCAAAGAGGAACATCTCCAGTTCAGGGTTCAGGAGTCCTGATGAGAAAACTTAATGGAGTGTGGACCAGGGATCTGGGCACACAGAAAGCACGCCTCACTGTTGGGCTTTATGGGGTCTTGCTGTCTTCTAGCTATTGACTTGACTGGCAGGAAGTTTGCTGAAAGATTGGGAATTTGATACTAGTGCGAAGCTGCTATACTGTATTTTCTTAGGCAGATGTAAGGCTGGGGCACCACATCCCCACGTGGGACTTCCCACTGGCTCTTTGCAGTCTGGATATCACAGATGATCCGGGCCATCTCCTGTCTGTGTGCTTCCCCTTCTACAAGCCTCGCTGTGCTATCCTTATTAACACGGGTACCGTTTGTAGCATGCCACCAAGCACGATGGGCATTGTTTCATTTTAGACCCGTAAAAATCGTGCACGTGGCCCTGCCTGGCTTCTGATCTCTCAGGCCAACTTGTGAAGCTGTTAATGCCTTCTGTAAAGCTGAAGCCCAGGGCCGCTCAGGCACCTCGCTTTTCTGCTGGTTTATTTTAGTCATCCTTGCCCCGACCCACCTTGTTTTTCAGCCACTGATGAGTTCTTATTGAGTTACTCAGACTCAGCCAGACTCTGTTGGGGAATCAAAAGATGTAAGAAACTGTCCCAGAATATAAAAGACTTAAAATCCATTTGAGAAGGGAAGGCCTGAGCATGGGAAGAATCGTCTGGCAATATCAGCTCAGCAGTGGAATGGACAATATCAGAGAAAGAGAGATTTCTGTTCAGGAGTGGTTGAGGGAGCTGTATTGAGGTGGTGGTGTCACTACATGACCTGAGAGCTCGATTTTTTCTCCCTTTGTTCTATATGTAATATTTGATAGATACACAAGAAGATATGTGAGGTATAAAGCATAATAATGAAATGAAAACTCTGAACATCTAACTTAGGAACTAGAACATTGCCGACGCGATTGCCCAGCCAATGTGCGACTCACCCATTTCCCCCCACTGCCTTCCAGCCAAGTCAGCCCCAGTCTTGCATTTTGTGGGTTTTATTCCCTTGCCATTTCTTTTTGAATGTCTTTCTAGGACTCATAAGTTTTCTTTGAAGATCTCATACTTTTCTGTGACATGGGGGTCTCTGAAGACAAAACACCTGAGGCCTCTGTGGTAGTTAAATAGTTAATTTTGTGTACAGGTTTCCCTCCTCTCCGAAAGTTGGGTGTTCCTATGAAACCTTTTGTAAGCTGAGACAGCACAAAGTGGAGAAGCAGTTACCATTAATTTATGTTAAAAAAGGTCTTGAGCTCTCCCAAACACGCCCAAATAACCTCTCTTTAGCTTTTCTGATGCCTTAGGGCACATCTTGCTGATGGGTGCACAGAATCAGTGCAGACGAAGTGCAGAGGGTCACAGACACAGTTCGAAGCCATGGCGGCTGGGTGCTGAGACGCTGCGTGTGGTCGGGGCCGCTCTCACTGCTCTCGTGTGCACTGCCTCTATAATGGCTCACTGCAAACAAACACTGTACAAACACTGGTTTTCTTGCTTTTCACTTTTTTTGGTAAAAGCAAAAATCATCTTTGGATTTCTTTCATTTAGCGAAAACAGGTACTAATGTCGGTCTTTTGTAAAAGCAAAGTGGCCAAATGCAGACTTTCAAACAGCAGGCAATACCTGTACCAGCTTGCCTGGGTCCTGGTGCCCAGATAGCTGGTCAAATGTTATTGTGGATGTTTCTGTTTATGTGTTTATGGATGAGATTAACATTTAGATGGGTGGGCTTTGCATGAGGCAGGTGGCTCTTCATAAAGTGAGTGAGCCTCATCCAATCAGCTGAAGGCCTGAATAGAACATAAGGTTGGCCTCCCCCGAGCAAGCGGGAGTTCTGCAGCAGACAGCTTTCAGACTTGAACAGTAGCATCAGCTCTTGCCTGGGTCTCTAGCCGCCAACCCACCCTGCAGATTGTGGACCTGCCAGCATCTGTAAGTGTATAAGCCAAATCTTTGTAGGTAAGATCAGCAATATATGAGTCACATGCCAGGAAAGCATTTCACTGATTCTGGCCTAAGCCACGGAAGAGAAATTTAATTTTCTGTAGGAGCAAGGCCAGCTCGTTCTTTTTGGAGTGCTCATTTCTCCTTTTTAGTTCTCTGTCCCCGTCCAAGTTGCTTTCTCTAGTCACTAGGATACCCTATCCTACCTCCCCCCACCCCAGGATACCCATCCTGTCCCAACGTGTGTGCCAGTATCTGTGTGTTTCTATACCATCTGTGTGGAACTTAGTTCTGCTTGTCATCAGGAAAGCATCCAGCCTCTGTCTCTGAGGGCGCTGAGCCCCTGTCCCTCATCAGTCTGTATGTATTATGTGTCACTGTGTTCCCACTGCTGACCAAGTGCCTTACCTGTTTATCCCATGTTATCCTCACCACAGTCCCAGGTGGTAGCTGCTATCATCATGCTCACTTGGCAGTGAGAAAACGGCATGAAAATCATAGAAATGGTATTTGAATCCAGGCAGTCTGACCTCAGAGCCACTGCACCTAACACTTTTGAACACGTTATAAATGGGAAAGTGTTCTGTAGATATACAGGCGATGTGAGACCATGCCAGTGGTTTGGGCCCCGTGCTCTGCCAGTTGATAGCTGGGGCATTCAAGGAGCTGATCCAAGCTAATGAGGTCATCGGTAGGAATGTGTTGCCCTGTCTGGAAAGCTCTGGGTGTTTGACAGAAGCCTTTTGGCCGTCCCAGTTCCTGAACACCAGGGAGTTTTACAGGAGGCCCTTAGGACGTGATGGTTAGTGGTGGGTTGGGTGATGACCCTCCCCTGTGGTCACATCAAGAAAGCCACCCTCTACTTTGTGTTTCAACAGGTCCTGGAGCTACAGTGGAGCCCATTGAGGATAGGTGACTCCATACTTGACTCAGGTGACGACACCTTAGCTTGGAGAGTCAGAGGCCTAAGCCAGGCATGGCAGATATGTGGGTTTTCTTCAACCCAGGACCATGGCAGGTGTTGTGAAATAATGACAGCACAATGATCATAGTAGTAGGAAAACCACTACTGACTGATGGGCTTGGACAAACAGCATGAAAGGCCTCAGGCCATTCTTCCAGAGATCTGGAGTCCCTGAGGATTGAGCCTGGCTTTCGTTTTATCACCCCTCTCTCTTTCTCTTCCCTCCCCACCCCATCATATTTCTCTAGGTTTTCAACACTGGCTCTGCCCCTGAGTCTTGGTTTTTCAGTGTGTTTAAACTCTTTTCCCTGTCTGGTAAAAAACGAAATAGTACGACACAACTCAGTTTCCAAAAATGACTCTCAAGGAATGAGTTCCATCTTTTCAAGAAGACTAATTCTGTTTTTTTGGCAATAGCAGCACATCAAGAGAGCCGTCAAACGCCAGGAGTCCTAGGGGTGTCGTTGCCTGCGAGGGTTGTTTTCTCTATTGCAATTGTGGAGGGAGCAGAAGTTACTCCATTTAAGCATGGAAACTTTCTTTTTAAAATACCTCCCTTCCCTTTTCTTCCTATATCCTGGTACCCTGTCTCCTGTAGAGGTACTGCTTTGGATCCCAAATTCCTTTTTGGAAGGAAAGAGAATATTTGCTATTATTTTCTGGGGTTGAACCATGCTGCTCCCCCCTGCTTTCTAAGCATTTCTCCCTAGAACATTCTCAAAATGCCTGTCCCCCAAGAGAACATGGTTCCTGGTTCCTTGGGGGTGGGGGGCACATTCTTAGTTACTCAAAAAATAATAAAATGTAAAGGAATACTTATCTGAGGTCTTTTTTTTTTAGTACGTCATTTCCTTGCTTTCTTCCACATCATTATTTTTTTTTGAACCAGTAAGTCTTTTGATCAACATTTTTTGAGGAAGAATTGTATGGTATTTCCCAACCTTCCCCGTGGGTGGAATTGCATCACTGAATCACTTTTCTCCATTTTTTTCCACTTTCTGTCTCCTGTGCTGTCAAGGCTCCAGCCAGTTCCAACCTTTTCTCGGTGTTTTTCAGTCCTGAAATTTTAGCGTGGCATCTGTGATTGTATTCATTTTTCCAGTCCGTCAAGGAAGCCTCATAAACACAAAAGAATTTTGTTTAATCCTCAAATGGAGGTTTGAACCCCGGTGCACATGGACCCTCCTCTGTCACTGGTTAACGTCCCCTGCAGTTGGAAGGATGGTGATCTCACCAACCCGGGTGTGTGTGTGTGTTTAGTCTGGAGAGAGAGGGTTATTTTAAGGAACTGACTTACAGAGTTGTGGAGCAGGTATGTCCCCAATCCGCAGGGCAGGCCAGCAGACTCGAGACCCAGGGAAGAGCCCGTGTGGCGGCCCGAGTTCAGGGGCAGTCAGTCCGGAGGTAGGATTCCCTCTCCTCTGGAACCTCTGCCTGTTTTCCCTTGGGACCTTCACCTGATTGACTGGATGAGGCCCCACGCACAGTATAGAAGACAATCGCTTTACTCCACACCCACTGATTTAATTGTTAATCTCACTCAAAAAATGTTCTTCACAGCAACGTCTAGGTTGGTATTTGACCAAATATCTGGGTTCCATGGCCCAGCCATGTTGACACGTAAAGTTAACCCTCACACCATCTCGCAGGGCCTTGATGAGCCTCAGCTGTGAATAGTCAGGAGCTGCAGGTGTCTGTGGAGGGGACAGCTGTCCTCGGGTGCCTCTCTCCTCTCGTCTCTCTCTGCCTCCTTTACCTTCCGAGTTTCTCTTCTCTTCCCCTGCGTTTGCCGTCTCCCTCCTTTTTAACGCCTGCCTCCTCGCACCCACTGTGCCTGAGGTGGGGAGCGGCTGTGAGGTGAGAATGAGGATAACCCAGTGGGTGGTTAATGTATGATGGAAAGGGAACCGACCCTGAGTCCTTCAGACTAGAGTTAATCTTGCCCTTTTATGATTGTGGACATGTGAATATACCTCTCTGAGCCTCTGGTCACTTATTTCCAAAATGAGGATAATTATATTCATGGATACAATTCCTATGGTGATGAAGTGGTTTAGCATATACATGTGCCTTCCCCTTGCTTCCCAAGGCTTGCCCACCTTAGTCTTCTTTAGCTTTAAAGCATTACTCATTCTGAACTCCTTCAGGCCTTGTGTGCCTGCACTTTCCCTGAATATCTGACAACCTGATGTACTAGGGTTGTAAACCTTTGTTCCAACAAAGCCTCCCAGCGAATGTTCTTGTACGGTGGTCTCCTTTGCTATTTCTCAAACATGCGAAGCACACACCTACCTCTGGGTCTTTGCATGTTTTGTTTCTTGTATGTGGAGCTTTTCCCCCAGATAACTATGTGGCTTATTCTTGCACCTCTTTCAGGTGTCTGCTCGGATGTCACCTCCTCAGAAGGGCCTACCCTGACCACCTTATGTAAAAAATATATCGTCTCACTTTAGTTGCATTTACCTTGCTTTATTTTTCTTTATAATTCTCCTCTGAAATATATATATTTATTTTCTATCTACACTTCCCACCGGAACAGCAGTTCCCAACCTTGGATGCTCATTATAATCACCATGAGAGGTTTTTAAAATCCTATTGTCATGCTGCATCTCAGAACAGTTGAACCAGAATCTCTGGGGAAGAGACCCAGGCATCAGTATTTCGTAAGACCCAGGCAATTCCTATGTGCAGCTAAGGCTGAGAACTAGTGCTCTGGTCTAGAACCTTTGCTGCAGAGGATGTGGACGGTAACCCTGGCAGCACCTGGGAGCTTTTTAGAAATGCAGGTGCTTGGCCCTGACTCTGGACCCTCTGAGTCTAATTACGCTGTTTGGCAGGATCCCCAGATGATTCACAATGACACTGAAGTTTGAGATGTACTCCACTAGAATGCAAACTACTGGTTTCATTTTGTTGTACTCTTGGTGCCAGAACAGTGTCTAGCACGTAGGAAGCGCCCATGAATGATGAATTCCAGTTGCATGAATGATGACTTCCAGTTGGAGAAGGGTGGACAGAGAAGAAACCAGCTTTGCCCTGCCCGTGTTCCCCAGACACAGGTAGAACCAGGGCTGCTCTTCCTTGGTATCTGCTCCCAAGGAATTATTTAACCAGTCTCACGTCCAGCATCTCAAGGGCTTGCCTCCAGCTCACTGTGCTTTCCAAGGTGATAACTAATCAAAGATATTGTGATAATGAAATGCCTAACTACCCAGCCCCGGTTCTTTTCTTCTTAGCATATATTTGATTAGGGGCCTGCTGAAACCAATTAACCAATTAAGTAATAATTCGGTAAGACTTTGTGGACTACTTACTACATGCATGGCTAACACAGCTCAAGAGATTTGGTTCTTACCAAAGATGGAAGACATGACTTACAATCCAGCAGTAGATGCAAGCATGTAGAGGTGAATAATTATAATGAGGCCAGAAATGTTTGGGGCTGTAAGATCCATGTAGACAGAATTCTGTGGAAGGTCAAGAGTAAGGGATTATTTCAGATTGGGGGATCAGAGTAGACTTCCCAGTGGAGAGGGCAGGGGACGTTTGGGTTGGGAATTTGAATGGCTGGAACACAGGGCAAGTAAGGTGCGTGCGTGAGTTGGGGCCATCGAGAAGGCAGGTGGAGATGACAACACATGGTCAGTTCTGATTGGGAAAGATGACTGGTGACTGTGCAAGGTGGATTGGAGGAAGGAGACCATGGAAGTGTCAGAACCAACTCGGAGATGATCACAGATCATATCTTGGCTGGTGGACGAGGCCCCGATCTTGGGCAGCGGCAGTAGGATGGATGTAAAATGTGGAGGCAGTTTTGAGAGGTTTTTCAAATGTGGAAGATTATGTCTGTCTTTACTATTTAACACAAAACAGTAGGAATTATTTGGACAACAAAATTTGACACTCTTATGAGCATATACTTTGAAAACTCTACAGTAACATTTACTTGTAAGTCTTTTCTTTCATTGGCCATCAGATAGGCCAGATTAGTGGAAAGTTGAGCATGCTCCTTTTCTTAGAGCTTCCGGTCAAGATAGACCCTAGTGATTATTTATTTTGACTATTTTTGAAGAAGAGAATGAGACCAAGATATAAATGAATATCAGAGCCAGGAATGGGGCTCAGCCATTACTGGACATGCATTGAGTGCCAGGACGTTTATATATACATTCCTTCCTTTAGTCCTCACAGCAATCCAATGAAACAGGTGATGTTATTTTAATTTTATTTATTTTGTATTGAGATATAATTGACAGGTAACATTGTATTAGTTTAAGGTGTACAGCATAATGATTTTATATATATATATATATATATATATACACACACACATATATATATATACTATGAAATAATTACCATAAGTTTAGTTAATGTCTTTCACTGTACATAGTTAACATATGTTTTTTCTTGTGATGAGAACTTGTAAGATCTACTCTCTTAGCAGTTTTCACATGAACAGTATAGTGCTGTTAACTGTAGTCACTGTGCTATACATTACATCCCCAGGACTTACTCGTTTCATAACTAGAAGTTTGTATCTTTGACCCCTTCACCCATTCACCCCTGGCCTCTGGCCACTGCCTATCTATTCTCTGTATCTGTGAGTTCAGATTTTTTTTAGATTCCACATATACAGTATTCATCATTCTCTGACTTAGTTCACATGGTTGTTTTCATTTCAAAGATGAGAAAACCATGATTCAGAGGTTAAGTAACTCACCTAGGGTTGTACAGCTAGTAAGTGGCATATCTGGGATTTGAACCCAGGTCTGTCCCATCTAAGCTGTGCTCTTCTTTACTGCTGTGACCTGCTTCCTCCAAAATCAGTTTTTCCTGCTGCTGACAAGGAGGCAACCTTATGATGGAAGGTTGGACATTGTTTTCCTTATTTTTGGACAGGGTTTTGTTTTTTCTGATTATCATAAATTTAGGGTTTATGACAGCTGATTTCTCTCTGTAACTTTGGTCCCAATCACACAGTGTGACCTTTGAAGTAAAGGCTTTGAGTTCCTTAAAGAAATCTAAATTGTAAGAGGCGGGTAGAGGAAATCCAATTCATATCAGAGAATTTCTGTCAGAATTTCATTATTAGGTTTCTTATAATAATAAATACCCAGCCATTCTTTCTTCACATAAGTAGGAGAGCCCTGGGAAGAATGGTGACCTTTGCCCTGTCAAGCCTGCAATCTTGGTAAAAGGGAATTTGCTTAGCATTCTGGGTTGGATACTGAAAAGCTGAAGAAAACAACATCTTGCTTATTACCCCATGTTTAAACGCATTTGGACCCACTTTGGTGGAGATCAAGGCCATGGCCTGCCAAGTGGGGACTGATTTCTGCCACTCTGTGAGTTGACCTGAGTGAGTGGGAGCCATCCAGACTGCTTCAGTTTCCAGACTGGCATTCGTATTGGTGGAAGTCGGTCCACTTTTGGTGGAAATTGGTGGACGTGGGCAGAGTAGAACTGGTTTATCTCTTTTGTCCTCTGCTCTAGGAATGCTGTGAGGAGGTTGGGGAAGGCGCGTTATTCAGACCGCTCATCGACTGTAGACATCATTTCTCTGTCGGTGAATTAAGGGGCCTGATCATGAGGGTCACTCCTTCCCCTGCCAGCTCTACAACTCTGTGATTTTTCTTTTCAGCAGTGAGTGGAATAGCCATCTGAGCTACTCTGTTAGGTTTCGCGTGTTTCTTTCACAGATCTGTGGGATGCAGCTCCACGTTCGTGTCATCCAGTCCTCAGAACACCTTAGTGGATTTAAAGCAGCTGTACACAGTCCTTTTACTGCTCAGCCACTTATTCCAGGCATATGAGTAGGTACAGACCCCTGATCTCTTAGATCCAAAACAATTTGGTGGATTTTTATTTTGAGTGTGAAAGTGCCAGTGTGGTAAGCAGGAAGCTCATCCGAGCAGGTGTTTCAGAAGGAGGAGCCGGGTACAGTGCACACAGATAGGTGATAGGTGGCTTCTCCTGAGCTTCAGGGAAAACCTTATTTTGCCTCATTGCTCTTCATTCACTGTGGACGACAGTGTTGTTCTCCAAATACAGCGTCTGCTCAGCTCCGGTTTTCTTCCTTTTGCAAGCAGCTCTGCCTTCCCAGGAGAGGACAAACCTGGAGCCAAGGGTGCCACATTTTCAGCTTTGATGGCAATTGCTTCAGTTCCCTTATTTCATCACTTACTAGGATGGACAGGCAGCACTAAGTGACACAGAGCCCATAAACCATAGCTGCTTCCTGCTGATTCCATGGTTCTGGCGGAGAGGCTGGGCATGGGGATTAAGACGGACCCGGGTAACAAGCAGGGGTGCTGTGGGCTATTATACAAAAGAGAATAGCTGTCCTTTTGAAAGGAACACAGCTGCTTTCCCTCGTAGTATATAACACTGTAGTGGTGTGTGCGCATGCGTCTGTGTGGAAGCGTCAGAAGCATCCAGCTGTCATGTCTGAGAACGTTAATAAAAGGCTCAACCTCATCTGCCTGCAGGTGATCACAAGACAGCTATTGAAGCATTCAAAGAAAGCAGTGTCTTTGTCTTCTGGCTCCTTTTGGAAAAACTTGGGGAAACTCTCCCAAAGCCACTTCTCAAAGGACATCTTTTGGGACAGTTCTCCTGTAGGTAGCTGGTGGTGAGGATCCTCGGGGAGTTTGCCCCCAGACAGACTCTAGACTGGGAGTGGCCCTGTTAGTCCCACGTATCGTCCTGATCGGTGGTGTGTCTGACCCCGCGTTGCTTACTGCAGTAACCCATCCCATAGCCGACGGAGCCTGGACTTGGAGCAGAGCACAGCCTGCACGTGGAGATATTCTCAATCTCCCAGCCTTGATCCCATGCAGATTTCTCTCAAGCCAAAAGAAAGGAACAAACAAACAGGATGCCAACTTTTAAAATGAGCTTCTGTAAAACATGGGGAAAAAGTCAGACTTTGTGTAAATCAGAGAGAGAAAATGAGACCTATATAATCAAAGATAGAAGATAGATTTGGGGAGTTTCCAGGAAATAGAGCCCCAAAATGAGTGGTGCTTGGTATGTGTATTTCAGAAGCCTTTTTGGTACCACTGTCACACTGGTGGTGTCACTGCATCCGGGGCACCAGCGTCCCTGTCTCCTGACCAGCTCTCTGTGTGGAGTGGTCGTCCTTCCTACCCCGCCTTCTGTACCTCAGCCTTGCCTCCCAGAGCCTCACGTGTCATCTGACTTCTATTGGCACAGCTTCCCAGACTTACTGCATATGTTGAAGTGCCTTTTTTGATGAGAGTTCAAGTGCCTGGCAGGACCTGCCATGTCATTGGTGGGGCTCAGTGCAAAATGAAAATGCAAGGCCCCTTATTCAAAAATTATACAGAATTTCAGGGTAGCCATGGCAGAGCATTAAAACAGGAGCAGGCAACCTCAGGCTAGCACAGGACCCCATGCCGCTGCACAGGTCTCACACACACGAAGCCAGCCTGATGCTCAGCTTGCATTTGGAATAAGCAGGAGCTGCTTTTAGGGCTCCCTGACTGTTAAGCCTGGTCACTGGGAGGGCATTTGGCAGAGCCAAGACCTGTGATGCAGAAAGTGTCGTTCAGAGAGGAGCTGCCATGGGCTGGGCTTCTCTCTCTTTTCTGAAGATGCTGAAGCTTAGCGGAATGTATTTGTTTGGTGTTTCATCTAGTCTGTTAGGGCAATCGGCATGGTTTCTCTGGCTTCTCTAGAACTGGAAGCAGACCCCAATAAATCAAGGATGCTGAAGCTACCCAAGGAGCAGCCAAGCTTCCACTGAGTCAGCGAGCCCATGGGAGAGGGTGCTGAAGATGGGTCCTGGGAACCTGTTCCCAGATCCTGGGATCCGTTTGCTGCAGGCAGGAGGCCTGCTTCTCACATTAGGAGGCACCACCTGGGTATCTGGCATCCTACTGATGTTCTTTGGTGAAGAAGTATGGTCCTTGCCCCCAGTTTTTGTCCAATCTCTTTGTGCAGTGTAATGCATATTAAAAATACCAGTAACATTGCACCCATGAAAGATATGGATCTTCTGGGTGTACAATGTGGTGGCTTCAACAAGTGCAATGATTAGGGGAGTGATGAGATCTGCTTTCCTGCAGGACAAGCTTTTGTCATGTTTCCTAGGCTGAGATTAAGTCCCGTCCTAGGCTGAGATTAAGTCCCGTCAGCCTATCTGTCACTTATCAGGGATGGCAGGGAAGGAAACTGGCTGATAAATCACGAAGCAAGCACATTTGTGGTTTACAAGACACTGAATAAAAACAAATGTTTATCTGGCCAACGCCGAGAGGCCTCGGTGGTTCTCACAGGGCGAGACTCAGGTGCTGTGGCTTCTTTGGGGTCCGAGCACAGAGTTGCGGGGAGCGGCTGGCTAGCGCGATGTGGGGAGGAGAAAGGCAAGTTCAGGCTCTTTCCCCAGCGAGGGTATGGCTAGGGAAAGTCCGAAGAAGAAACAAGAAGGGAATTATGAGGACTGTTAACAGTCTCTTCCCCCTTCCTCCTGCTGCCGACCTGCTGGACCATTTGGCAACTTTTCTCTGAAGTAGGAGGCGGGCGTGTGGTGACACCGAGGCCACGGGCTTCTGCTGCATGGACATCGCAGCACCCTTGCTGCCCTGAGCCCTCCGGGAGGTGAAGGCATCTCTTATGACCTCCTCTCCCACCATGGCCTCAGGCTCCTGCTGTACAGGAAATGCCTGGTCTCCCACTAATCAGAAGCTGTGAACAACACTTAGCGGCCGTTTGTACAGATCTGGCAAAGGGATGGAAACTGGTGGTTATTTGCACAAGTGCTGTAGAAGGGTAGAAAGAGTAGATACATGACAATATCATGAAGGTGCTATCAGCATGTTCACGTACAGCCTTATTCTTTTGAAGTCATAAGGAGCAGTTCGCACAGTCATCTCCCAAGTGATCATCGTCACAGGATTCTGGGTGGAAGCAAGCAGTCTTAGTGAGGCTGAGTTGTGGAGTGAGAAGGACATAGGTTTGAGGGGGCTGGTATTGGGATGGGGGAAACAGCTCCGTGTTCAAATCTTGGCTCTGGTGCTTACCAACTCTGGAACGTGTTATCTTTAAGCCTCAGTTTCCCTATAAAATCAGGATAAAAATTACTTGCCAAGTTGTTCTGGAATTAAGCAAGATGATGTTTATTAGCTATCCAGAGGGTCTGGCACTCTTGAACATAGTAGGTGCCTCATTAATGTTAGATTTCCTGTTTTTTCGTATGAGAATCAAGATGCGTATATTTGGTCATGGAAAGTTGAAATGGTAGGAATGATGTTAAGATTAAAATGGGATGCATAGTGATGTGACCGCTTTTATGAGCCTTGTCACCTTGGTCCAACTTGTCTGTTTCCTTGGCATTTTTAAGAGCTTTAATTTAAGTTAAGCAAATACCATAGAAGGTCTAGAATTTGAATGTCATTCTCTGTTCACCTGTGTGCGGAGCTGACACTGTAAAGTCAGGCTGGCTTGAGTGTATCTGGTAATTAGGGGCAGGGAGAGCGTGGAAAATTGAAGGTCGCAGACAATCCCAGTGTCTCATTTTAGCCAGTAACAGTTCTTCTCCCACAGAGTCGTTACCAGAACCGCTAACAAGGAGAGAAATTGACTCGGTTGAGTTTCCTCACCTTTTATTCTCCCTGGCTTTTCCTCAGCAGAGGTGCTAATGAACAGTGAGGTGGCCAAACCGCGAGCTGCTCCAGGGATGAGCAAAAGGCTTAGGTGATCGGCAACCTGGATGATCGCTTTGAGTAATTGAATTAACTCTAGTAGAAAGAACAGACTGATCCACCTGCTACATGTTGTCAAGAGCTAAATTAAGACAAAGCAAAGCTTTCCTTTTCAAGTTTCATTGTTAATCTGGTGCTAGATCCTTGGGGAGGCCGCAGCCCATAAAGTCTGCTGACTGATGTTGGAATGCTCTGAAGGAGTTAAACCATTCTAAGAATATCCAAGGATTCTTACCCCCTAGCGCTTCCCCCACCTTCCCTCTTATGTCAACAATTGACTTCTCCTGTCCCCAACCTTCACTCCCTAAACTGAGAGATGGATGACCCAAGTATTTTGACCTTTGCGCATTGCCAGGCGGGGCGCCTCCCAGTGAGGCCCCATATGTAGGCCCTATACGGAGAAGCGCTATACTGGAATTAATGCTGTGGGGCTCCAACTTCAGTATTCCTGAGATTCACCCAGAGCCTTTTAAAAAGTGTTTACTGGGCCCTTCTAGAGTTTCTGATTTAGTAGGCCTGGGCTGGGACCCAGAACTTGCAAATCTAAAAACTTTCCAGGTTCCGCGGGTCATTCCGAGGGTCACACCTTGAGAACCACAGGTGTAAAGTATAAGAAAATGAGTCTGGATTCAGACTACTGGGTTTGAATCCCAGATCTCTCACCTGGGAGGTGTGTGACTGGGTAGCTATAGTTGACCTAACTTAGTGCCCAAGTCTTCTTGTTTGCAAAGTGGGAATACTCCTATATTATAATGTGGGCCCATTAAATTAATTAGCACATGAAAAGCCCTTAGAATGTTGCCTGTTGAATTGCAGATGTTCAGTGGAGACTGGCATGGCAATAATGGCTAATAATTATTGAGTACTTACTGTATGCTGAGACTGACTAAGCGCCTTACGAGGACTGTCATACTTAATCCCACAGCCGCTCTCTCCCTCCTTTCTCACTTGCCTTCCTTCCTTCTTCTGTTAACCCGCCCTTTCCTATATGCCTCCTGTTCTTTCTTGCTCTTCATAAACAATATTGCAACAAATCAATAAAATTCAAAATAAAAAAGAAAAGACAGTTTGTTCTCATGAAGTCTGACCTCAAGGGCATGAGCTCTCTGAGGGCTGTCCCCGCTTCATCTCCCTACCCCAGGGTGGTGCTAGGCGTGTGGCAGGAGTTCGGTGAACATTTCCCACATGCTTCCTGTCATTCTCACAAATCAAACTGGATGTATTTGTCAGGGTTCTCTTCTAGTTCTCTGTCCTGTCCTGGCTTCTCCCTGACTGACACATTGGTGAGTTTCACCTCTGCCCTCCTTCCCCGGGCTGCAGGCACACACATGCCAAGACAAGGCAGTATTGCCAACTGTCTACAAAGCTTTTATTTCACTGGCTTCTGCTTCGACTACCCATAAAAAACTTTAAAACAGGTACTCGTAGCAACAAGGCCAGGTTTCTTGAGAGCCTCCAGGAAGCATGTGGGACCCCTGGTTCAGGAGTGGAACCTGCGCTCCTGAGGGCACCTGGCCTGAGAGCAGCCCTCTGAAGCCACCCCGTGCCCCCTGACCCCGTGGAGCTGGCACTGGTCTGTAACAGCTCTCTCCCTCCCCACCCTGCAAGGCAATGTGACAGATGCTCCAGTCTCCTGACCCTTGGTCTCAGAGAGAAGGTGGTTGCCAAGTATTGCCCAGTTACAGTTGGTTTAAACTCGTAACCAATCTATGACTGCCTCCAGATCGCAAGCAGGTCAGCTGCCTGAGTCTCCAGTTACTCCTGCACTCAGGTTTCCCTCCGGCAGGGCCTGAGAGGGGGTGGTTTTGCACAGTTGATGTGTCCAGAGCTTACAGGGGTGAGGTTTAAGATTTCTGTGTGCGCAGGCTGGGCCTAGAGAGGAATATGGCCTGAGGGTTTGGAAGGGAGTTTCCTTCCATGCAAGGCATGTGCTCGGACCTTTAGTATTGGAGCCGATCACGTGGAGCGGATCTGTGTCAGGCAGCACCCAGAGAATTCATCCTCAGGGGAGAGTCTGTGAATGCTGATATTTCAAGGGTCCATTTTCTCATAGCTTTTCTTTGCTTGTCCCATGACTGGGTATTACATACACGTTGATTGAGGGTCTGCTCCATGCCAGGTACTCTGCCAGGTACTAGTGAGGAAGGATACAATAATGGATAAGACTTAACCTTCAGGAAGCCTTTATGTATCTTTATGAAGAGCTTTGTGAAGCTCTGTGTGTGTCAGCAGAGGGTTGAGTTGGTGACAAGAGTTGGGGAAAGACAACTGAGCAATAATGATAAGCCTTAGAGAAGTAGGAATAAAGTGTTCACTTGAAAATTGTTTAGGAAGTTCCTTAAATTATTTGTAGTAGATATGTATCTGTGGTGTTTGGCTGGCTGTGCAGTCCATGCACGAGACCCTTGCAGGCTTCCCAGACCACC
Organism: Manis pentadactyla; assembly: GCF_030020395.1. Classification (NCBI taxonomy): domain Eukaryota; kingdom Metazoa; phylum Chordata; class Mammalia; order Pholidota; family Manidae; genus Manis; species Manis pentadactyla. The sequence goes on from NC_080032.1 coordinate 69,440,660, forward strand.
TTCGACCGGTCACTCTGCGTCACCATGAAGCTATGTAGGGGAGACCCTACTTCTTACATTACACCACATAGTCTTCCTCCTGCCCGTGGGTTCACTAACTTCCCATTTGGGGAGACTGGAGTTTTATGACCAGGTACTTCATCTATCATGAACTGGCCAACAACCCCACTTCTCTGTCCATTTTCCCGGTCAGGTTCCCCTTGAGCCAGGGAACATCTTTTCTCCAGGATCCATTCCCACTAGGAATTGGCAGGGAGCTTTTAAGATTTCCATTTCTTTCTTTCTTTCTCTTTTTTCCCCACTCCACACCTAGTCTGGTGCTAAATACTTACATGTCATGCTGTGAATATGTGTGTGAATGAATTGGTCAGAATTCCAAATTTTAGTTGCAGGAACATTCTTTTGTCTTTTGCATTGTATACGGCTTAACATCAGAAAAGGTACTGACAGGGACTTGGCAACCCTGAGATTTTCTTTGGAATGACATTTGCCTTAATAAGTGTTGACCTGTTTTGTCACAGACCAGAACGGGGTTTCCCTTTTACCTTGTGTTTCAACAAAGGTTAAGTGCATTGAGGGTCTATCTCAAAGGCAATATATATATTTAAAATTTCAGAGTAGTGTTCTCAGGCTGAATTATGCCTTCTGCCTCCCTGTCCTGTAGGACTCATGCAGCATCTGGTACTCTGGATTATTTTGAATGTTTGTTCCATTCCCATCTGACTCCCTCCGGTTGCCTCAGGGTAGGCAGGAATTTTGTCTTACTGTTTCTGTGAGTGAACATGGGTCCATAGTGCCTGTGCTTGGCACATAGTATGTGCTCAGGAAATATTATGTCCTCAAGAAGTGTATTCAAGAGAAATACACTCACTAAAGGATGAAGTGAAGGGATAACTTGGCTTATGAGATTTCTTAAGGGCATTCCAAGTGGCAGAGGGATGTGTTTGGAAGAGGAGGGCGAAGAGCTAAAGGGGCAGAGGGGAGATCAGCTCTCTCCAGGACTTACAGTAGTTTGCTCAGGAAGCACTACCAGTTATCATTGGATGTAGGGGAGATGATCACTTGCTCAATATCCTAGACCACAGTTGTCCTCCTGGGTGCCCACTATGTGCACAGCTCATACAATGGATAGGAAAAATTAGAGTGACATGGTTCTTCACAGTCTAGATGGGGCAGTAATATATAAACACAAACTAATTTAAAACTGCAAATCAGTTCAGGATTAAGCATGTGAGTGGTTAGGCTACAAAATAAGTTCTTGTGTGCTAGATACTGTATGAAAGAGCAGCAGGAACTTCAACACACAATGTATATGACTTCATTTCATCTGCACAGCCCTTCAAGATAGGCATGTTTATCTCAGTTTACAGATGAAGAAACTGAGATTCAGGGGCCAGGTCACTTGTGCAAAGTCACACAGCTAGTAAATGTCAGTGCCAAGATTTGAACCTGCGGCCAGGGAAGGGCATTATCTATATTGCGAAGGGTAGGTAAACTGTGGACGGGCAGAGGGAGGGCACCAGTGCAGAGGCCCTGCCTGGTAACTCTGAGGTAGCCTGCTCTGTGGTCCTGTGTATATATACACACCACCCCGGGCTACAAGCAGTTGGCTGTGGGCTTTGTCTGACTCTCCAAACAGACAGAGCAGTATAGAAGAAAGCTTATATAACGCACACGTGCCCTCATCCTGCAGGCTACGGAGGCTATGCCCATGCAGGACCCAACTGCTCGCCTCACAGAACTAGCTTTTGTGACGTGGGTCCCATGTGAAAACCAACTTTTAGGGCCCTGTCCCATGTGGCGGCGGTGTACCTGGGAGCTTCCGGTCCCCTTTGTGGTGTCCATGCTGCCTTTGGTCATTTTATATCACTTTTTCCTCATCTCCTTCATACGTATCACTCATGAAGTCACTTCAAAAGATGAATAATCCTAAAGAAAGACTCAGAGAATAAGAAATACAAAGAGCTAAGAAAATACAGCCTCAGGCATACTTGAAGAGGCTTGATCACAAGTGTGGGGAATGAGACTGATGTATGTTATTATAAACTGTGAAGAAAGCATTATAGCATGTGTTCTGCATGGGCTGCATCACACGCACTGGGGAGAAGCCCAAGGGCTTGGTGGTCCACAAATGTGAGCAGGTTGCCACAACCAGGCACCCCTAGATGGACTCCGCAGGAGCTGACCCCGGCAGGCAGAACTATTCCCAGCTAGGAAGCATGGTGGTCTGCACGCACCTCAGCAAACGGGCTTATAAAAGGCTTCTGCGGCCTGTCTGTTCCTCCTTCAAACTGGATATGTATTCAGCACAGAAGAGCAAATTGGGGATGGACTAGTAAGGCCTAGTGTGCATCAGAAGAGAGTAGCCTACACCTTAAAAATTAGATTATATTCACTTCACTGGGTTAGAGGAGATAAGGCTGGCTTTGAGGTGATGTGCAGATCTTCCTTCAGAGTTACGATTTATAATACTAGTTTTACTGACACATAAGGTAATAGACCTTTATAATTAAAGGAAGCCATTTAAACTTACTGTTTATTAAATGTTTAAATGGCTTTAAAAGATTTTAAAAATTGAGCCTTTTTACATAGTAACCAAGTCCCTGTACCTGACCTCTTCAAGTCTTTAGTTGTTATTGATGTTTATTTACAATGTAAAATTCTACTTTGAGCATTATTAATATCGAAATAATGCATAATGTTGTATGTAGGGCTTTATAGGTTACAATACACTTGACAGAACCTTATCGTTATTATTTGTGATACTTGATGACATTCCACCATATGGATCTGAAGCAGTTTACAGTTGTAGTTTGGAACTGAGTTGCATTGAACATGAACTAGCTTTAGCCTTATCACCATTTCCTGCTCAGGCAGGTAAGATCTGCTAAAGGAAGGAACCGTTGCCAAATGGCCAGGTGTGTCAGTTTGAAGCCTAGAGAGGGCAGCTGTCAGTTGAACTTTGCCCGTGTTGTCAGGATTTTATCTGATCTTCTGGGTATAGTGTGAGTGTACTCCGGTGGGTGGAACTTTAGGATTGAGACCTGTTCAAAGGCTTTGGTCTTTAACTAAAGAGTCTTCCTGAAGGTCCTTGGAGCTGTGAAGACAGCCCAGGTGAGGGTTAGATTGCTAAGTGGTCGGTGTGAGTTCATGCCTCATGAACGGGCTCTCCCACGACCTGAGAGGGTTGTTCCCCAGGTCACCTATTGTACAATGAATGGAAAAGGACATGGGACAGGAGTACCCGGTTTTCCAGTCCTATTTGGTGTGACTGCTGGCAGTTTGATGCTTCCCTCCTTCACCTTGAAGCAACCGCAGTATGACTGACTCATACCATGGGAAAGATAGTGGTCTTTGACCTCTTGATTCATATCATCTTGACCTTGGTTAGATACCATCTTGACCCCTGGAAAGAACTGTGCCCTGGGCTACTGTTGTACTGATTCTTCTCTCCACAAAATAATTGGTGTCTTTTAAGATTTTTTTTTTAACCTTCCCTGCCTGAAGTTGAAGGTCATCTCATTTGTAGTGAAAAAATAACCCTTTTCCCTGTGGCATGCCGGATGTGTGGGTTAGTGCAGGAAGCCTAGCTGTTCTGGGTTCCATCCGTAAGTTTTTTGCTGATTCACAAGGGCATTTAATTTCTCTTCACCACTTTCTCTAGATCTGCCAAACAGAGAGGGGAGTTCATGAACATTTATGTGCTACTAGGGGATTTTTCTGTGCAAGTGAAAATTATTATTGATGGAACCACAAGACAGGCTGCCAGCTTCAAGGCGTGCATTTTCCTTTCTCTGGAAAGCGGCCAGCAGCAGTGATAGAAACACAGTGCTTTTGACTTTGACCTTACTTTTGTCAACTCCTCCCTTTCAGTCCTTAAAAGCATAACTACACCATTTTAGGGAAACAGCCAATGGCCTTCAGTGGAGCCTGTGGCCTCTGCAGGCCTTTGTAGGTCTTAGGGATTGTAGTGAGAAAACTCTATCCCTCACTTGCTTCCTGATATCTTGGCATTTTAGAAGTGTCTGGAAAGAAAAGTGGCAGAAAAGCAGCATAACCTGTTTGACAGGCCTTGTGTAAACAGAGGAAGTCCAATAAGGCTCTTGGTCTGGGGCTGCTGAGCTCAAAGAAGCCAATTGTAGTGTGCACAAAGGTGCAAGTCACATAGCCCTAGGGAGCTCCCAGGAGGCCTGCATGTAGGCAGGACCCAGAGTTCTGACCCAGGACTGAAGGTTCATCACAGCCCAGAGGATGAGCTGAGTTCAGTGACAGGGGACTCTCGGTGGAGGGGCGTGGTTTCCTGAACTGGCCATGTTGCCAGGTGAATATCTGACAATTGCTTGTGCTTTGTTGTCCCATGACTGTGTCATCTCAGCCCCCAGACTTCATCCTGCAGGTGTAGATAATGGTTTGCACAGCCCTGTCCACTGTAGAATGTGATTTGATTTCCCCCATTAGAGTGGAAGGAGAAATACAGACAGCCTCTCCCTGGGTACCCGGCCTCTCAGTGGGCTGCTATTTGCCCTTCCCTAGAAGAGTACTATATATTGTTCAAGTCATGCTTCTAGGAGATCAGAGCAGGTGGGAGGATGTCTTTCCCAAGTAGGTATACAGGGCAGCTTTGAGCTGTTCTTGTGAGTGGCTGAGCCCATTAACATGCTTCCTGGTGTAACCCCCAACCTTGACGCATATCCTTCCTACCCCATTCTAGGCCGAGTGCCTCCGGTGTATTTGGTGACCCAGAAAAGGTGAAAGTGAGACTGCCTTTTGTGGCATTGCTCTTTGTGAATAGGAAGTGCTGCCCGCAAGAGATCCTTTAAGTGTGAAGCTTTATGTTAGGGTAGCTCTCTCTCTGCACACTCGGAAGGAGAGGAAGAGATAAGTCCAGAAAGACACTGTTTGATCTTTTGGGGACTGTGATAGATAACAGAGAAATATACTGTCTTTATTCAGGGTTGTATTCTCAGCAGCTGGCACAGTGTTTAACAACAACAAAATGTTGATTAAAAATATAACTAGTTGGCTACTTAAATGAAAGTATTTATCTTTTCTAAACAAATCATCTCTTTCTCCATACCCCAAATTACATGCAGCAGGACTTTACAATGCTTATGGAGAAAAATGAGTGCTGTTAGTTTTTCCATAATGTTTCTATGTGAAACCAAGAGCTTGCTAAACTTTAGAAGTCTTTGGAGGTTTTGAAATTCTGCATGGTTGTTCTTCAGAAGAGAAGAGAGAACAATTTTTCGCTACCTTCTCGGCCAATAAGGAAAAGCGAATTTCAGAAAAACATGGGACGGAACAGGAAGTGTTTAGAGGTTTAGTCATAGTTGTTAGGTATGAAAAAGCCCCACTGCATTCTCATATTGTTTCTTTTATGGACCTGACACTTCCTACTTTGAGAATACCTTCCTCCCCAAGGGCTCAAAACTCTTGATAGTCATTAATCTCCATCCTGCTTCTTTTCTTAAAAACATGAAATGTTAGCTGCCATTTAGGTGGTGTCATTGCTGGCCAACACTGCCAGCTAAATTCATGTCATCTGTCTCGGTCTGTGATTTCCATTGAGAATGTGGCCCTTCTGAAGGCAATTAGGGGACGAATTTGTCCCAGTTTCCCTGGGACGTCTCTGGTTTTAGCACTGTAATTCCACATCCCAAGGAAGCCCCCTGTCCCAGGTAAACCAGGATGCCTGGTCCAAGGAGGTGACCTTCATAAAGAAAAGTCCTCCCACCCCACAGTTCTTCCCTTCCACCTGGCCAGCCTCCAGAGTAATGACCTAGACAGTAGTGTGTGAACGGTGTGACCAAGGCTGATCGTTAATGCCACTTGGTAGGAGAAGATTCAAAGCACATTGTCATGGAATTAGGGAAGTCCACGACCAGTAGGCTGTCTCTGTGTCTGTAAAGCAAAATGTCTGGTTTCTTGTTTTTTTTTGGGTTTGGTTTGGTTTGCCTACACATCTCTCCTCACTACAGTATACGGCGAAAAGTGAAAAGAAGCACTGATAACTACCTGATTTCTGAGACAAGAAGTGTGATTTCAGAGACGTCTGTCGGTCTCAGATTTTTCCTCTGAAAAATGAAGATGCTAGTCTCGATTTCTGGATCCCCTTTCTGTTCACACTTACTGTGAGGAAAGAGGCAGGAAGTAAGAAGCAGAAGTCAGAAAATGGACTCCTTCCCTTTGAATAAGCTTTACTCACAATGAGAACATTTTCCTTTACGTGTCAATCTTCTGATATACTTTGGGCATTCCCACCCATCATACCCTACCCCATTTTTTCTGCCCCGATACATGGTGTTGTTTGAATGGCCACCTTGTCAGGAGGGAGTGGGCAGCCGACATGACTCCCCAAGTACACCTGATACACAGGCATCTTTTCATTTTTCTGCCTCTGAAGGACCTAGAACAACCTTTTCTTAGGACACCCTGACAGTGGGCCTAAGTACTGGATGCCAGAATACGCTGTCCTCTCTTTAAATTGCCCGATCTAGGTTTGCACTCATCTTGTGAGACACTAGAACTTTCCAAAACTTTCTAGTACATGTTTTGCGATCTTCCAGGAATGCATGACACCACCTACCTTTTGCCAAAGATCCTTGCTTCTCATTTTGGGGAAGAATTCTGGCTTCAGAATCCAACATACCTGGATTCCAGTTGTAGCATTGTTTGTCATGCGTCACTGGAAAACAAATTTGTTAAGCTTGCCGAGTCTTGGTTTCTTCATTTATGAAACAGAAAGGTAGCCTATCTGAAGTTCCTGGCACACAGAAGGCTCTGAATATATTTTATGTGCCTCTTTATTTTCCCTTAGTCTCTCCCACTGCCCTGTGCTCCTTGATGTACATCACATGGGGAATGGGTATGATTGACTAGTTACACCAGGCTGTCCTCCTACAACTCCTATAGGCCACGCTACTCCTGAATATGAATGGAATCAACTGGGAATATGGTGTCATTAACAAAGAACCAGTTACTTCAATGCAAGAAATGAAATGTGTTCATTACCAGAGTAGCCCCTGTCACCCACCCCAATGCTGGACAATGCTGAAGAGTTGATCTGGAAATCCAGGTGATGCTGATACTGACAGATGGCTCGCCGTGCTGATTGTAGCAGACAGGCAGCAGGAAAACCTCTGCTCAGCAGACCGCTAGAAGTTTCAGCTGTTGTCACTAACATGTTCATCAAAAGAAGCAAATGCATATTTTCCCTTTGGGCAGAGCGTGGGTAATCGTATTACAGAAATTACCTTGAAATATCTCTCCTCTATTATCTACCTAGTCCAGAGAGATGGATTTTGTGATCATGTTGGGACAGGCAGACCAGGTCATGGCCACTACTATTTGCACCATCTTTATACAAGTCTGGTCTTTTGATTTCCATTTTCCCATTTCCCCCCCTTCCACCACTGCTTAAAAACAGGTGATTTGCAAAGGCACTCATAAGTGACTTAAACTCTACAACAAGTAGTTTTCCATGAGCATTGCATCTTTTATCACACAGTTCTCTATATAATTATGCACTGTCTTGAGCCTACCACACACAGATGGAGCCATCAAGCCGTCTCAGAAATGACCACATCTATACGTGTGTATATCTGTATGTCCTTAAAATTCATCACAATGTTGGCATGCATACTTGTCATTAATATTTATTAAGCTTTTTATACACTAGGCCCTCTGCTGAGTTCCAGTGTATTATCTCCTTCAGTCCGTACAACTTTTTGAAGCCAGTGTTATTATGACACCATTTTATAGTTGAAGAAACTGAGGCTTGGGGAGTTTCAGTAAATTGTACAAAGTCATGCATTAAGTACTTGAGCCAAGATTCAAAACAAACCTGAGTACACCTCAGCCATAGCTCTTAAACACCACTCCATACTGGTAAAAAAAAAAAATTTAGAACTGAATCAAGAAACCTAAGGGAAAGGACAGCATGGTCACCTAGAGTCTAATGTCTTGTGGTAATAGTACAAAACTTCCATCTCTTTAAAATGTCATTGAAATGAAATTTGAAAGACTTCATTCTTCATAAGAGTGAAGTGGGCAAATATTTTGGTGATTACTTAGTAAGAGAGAGCAAATACCTTGGTGACTTATGGCATGTGTCCCAAAGGTGGCCCCTTTTAGTGACTCTAGTTCCCGCTTCCAACACTTCTTCTTCCTCCCAGGTTCATGTGTATCAGCGTTTATCTGCTGTGCGGCACCCCCCCACCCCACCCCTTAGGAGTTTGTAAGTCTACCAACATTCACATGGTATCTGCTGCTAAAAGTACTTTCACCCCAACATCAGAGAACGGGGGTCGTACACCCCAATTGAGGATAGCTTTGGCTACTTAGGGCCTGGGGAGTTAGGGCTAAGGGAGCTGGTCCTGGGGTACTCTTAGGGAGATCAGAGTTGGTGTGTCTCCTGATATGATTTCTAAAGGAGTGTGGGGTACGGCTAACAAAAGGGCATCCCCATTCCAGCACTCAAATATCCACGTAAGCACTTCTATTTCAGAGTTTCATAAGTAGGCAGTTAAAAGGCAAAACATTTACTTGAATTGTATGCCCCTTGCTTGGTGTCCCGGAATAAAGGGCCTGGCTTTGCTGTCCTTAGGCTTTAGGTTCAAAGACTGGATTACCACTTAGTAACACTGCAATTTCTATGACATCACTGACTCCCGGGTTTTAATGTCCTTGATTATTGAGGAATTTAGGTGAAATAATATATGTGCCTGTTACAGAAGAGATGACAGTAAATAATGCTTTCTTCTCCGTTCCCCATAAGTTTACCCCCCTTTGGACTTTAAGCTCCTTAAAGAAGAGAGAGATTTTTTTTTTTTTACTCATCTCCATATTCTCAGCACCTCGCAGTGCCAGACATGTATTTGTTGAATCAAAAAAAATCTTTCAGGCAGGTCTTCAGATCATGTGTTTCTTCACTCACCGGTTAGTTGCGTGTATACAGCAAGCACCGGGCTCGGGGTAGTGTGGCCCACACAAACATCGTCCGTGTCACTACCGTTTACAGTCTAGCTGGGCGAGAAACGTGCCAGAGATCATTAGAGTGAGGAACACCCCTGGTCCTTGAAGTGGCATTTGAATTTTGGAAATGGCCGAAATCATTTGGCATCAAGTTAGACGAGTAAGGTTTCCAGCTCTGTTTGAAACTGTTTTTGGTCAGATCTGAGAAACAGCAATGAATCATTGTTGATAGCTGGTTCTGAAAGTGCTGCAAGAGGTGTTTCCAAAGTGGTTTTGAGGAATGATGGCATTTGTGGAATAGGGTGAGCACATTATAAAGGATCTATCTTGAGAGGCAGTGGAGTTGATGGGGTGGGGTCATGCACGGTAGGTACGGTGTCCCAGGAACTTGGACCCACAGAGAAGAAGGCCTGGAAACAGTCAAGTAAGTGAAAGTGAGCGGGCCTCCTCGAGGGAAATACGACATGGGGCGGTGCCGGCAGCCGACAGCGAGGTCTTCATGAAGGCAGTTGGACGTAAATTTTGTCCATAAGTCACTAGATGGCCTTAGGGGGAAACACAGGACCGACGATGAGTTTGTGTTGGCGTCCGGCAACACTCTGAGGTTGTCTGACGAGGCTCACTAAGCATCCAGGCCACACTTAATGAGTCAGCGGGCCCTGTCTGGGTGCGGGGGTGTGGGGTGAGGACCGGGCAGGAAAGAGCCCTGCTCACACGGAGTTTATGCTAATGACGACCTTCCCCTTAGGGGAGTGGGAAGGTCCAGGCCTGTGGTGTGGTTTCGGGCTGTGAGAGGCAGGTGAGGTGGGGGGTCAGACCCCTGACGGTGGATGTGGACACGGGAAAGTGGAAGTCCAAGCTCTAGCAAATCATCTACCCAGAAACAAGGAACTGTGAAGACCAGACGTAGGCCCAAATTCAAGGGCAGGGTCTGCTGAAGAGGTCATGGTGCACGGCCTGGGGAGACTCAGCCCGGGACACCAGGAGGGGGCGGCTGGCAGCCCCGAGAGGGGTAAACCGAGGCTGCGGCCATGCAGTGGGGGGCAACTGCCGAGTTACAGCTCTAAGTCAGATGATGGGCTTAACACCTACAATCAACTGTAAAGTTTTCTAAACACCCTTATTGAACTAGCAGGTGTTTATTGACAGTAGTTTGAAGTGAGTGGGATTTTTATTTAGGTCTTAGGCTACTCAGGGTCATGCAGAGATTTTCCTCTTCTCTGTATTTTGTCCCGTGATTTAGATGGAACACACGCAAGGCCAGCCTCTGATAATTAGACCGATTTATTTTTCTAGTCTGAACTAAGGACACCAGTACTCCTTCTTCTATTCCCAGCCATCTAATAATGTCCATGCATAAAATGTTACCATGCCGTGAGACAACGCATAGTAGTGTTTTTAGCTCTTGACAAAAGGAGTAGACAAGGGAAGCGGTGTTGCTCTTTGAACCTGGGTCTGAGAGAAACAGAAACCACTGCCTAAGAAAAATAATGCCATGCGGTTTGCACGGCCTGGTTCATGCATTTTGACTCATTTGATTTACTCAAAACCTCCTCAATCACTCAGCACAACCATCTCCATTTTATAGCCGAGGGAGCTGAGACCTCAGCCTGCCCCTTCCCTCCTTTTGTAGTTTGTGTGGGAAGAATCAGTATGGAGGAAATACTGAGTGTTTGTTCAGGCATATACTTACATTGTTCTTCAGTTTTGAGAGTAGGGGAAAAGCAGAAAAGGGTGGTTAGAATTGGGCAAAGAATAAGTGCAACAACTATACTTCAATTAAAAAATAAATCGAAAAAATAAAGGAATCAAATCAAGGTGCATGAAAACTGTACAGTTAGTCTTAGTAAGGGGCTGAGTACATGGGGGAGGGGATGTGTCGAACCCCGGGTCCTCACGGAGCATGCTTCCTTCTGAGAAGGTCCCTTGGGTGGGTCAGTCACAGCCTAGGGAGCTTGGGAGGACAGGGCAGCCTGGACTTCTCTCAAGGGATTTCAAATCATGTCTTTTCCTCTGCAGAAACCTTTCCTTTCACTTTCATTCCCTCCTAATTAAATGTGTCTTTCCTCCGATGGGTGCAAAATATCTTTTGAGAAGTTAAAGCCTCCATTTTATGGTTAAAAATTATAGATGGTAGACATAATTAGTATTAAACAGAGTACCTCGAGCTTTAGGAGTTGCTGCTGGGCTGTATTTCTAGGTATGTCCTGAGTAGGATTGTGGCCAAGTTCAAGAATGATGCAAATGAGGAACGGCTGCAGCGTGTAGTGGTAATTCGTGTTGGGGAGGGGAGCTGAAACTCCGCAAAGTGGCGTCCTGAACGAACTTGTTTTTCAGCTCCCAGGGAAGTGTGTTAGGTAGTTAGACAGAGAGAGGCTGAGAGAGAAGAAAGAGAAAGTAAGAGGCTTTAACTTGATGGAACCTAAACTTGTCTTTGTGCTGAGATGCTCATCATCTCTAGGTGCAGGGGCAGGAAGTACCTCCATCCCTCTGTCCTCATAAATGGCTTGTAGTTTGGAGGACCCTGTGGCTGACTATTGCAATTAGAGAGATGAAGGAAGAGAAACATGGGCTGTCTGTAGTCACTGTCTGTCCCAAGTTTATGAGGTTTCTGGAAGGATTCGCGTGGCATCCTGTGGCCTCCATGCATCCCTGTGGGTTGCTCAAGTCCCAGTATTTAACCTGCAATATACAAGCATGGTCATGGTCTCCAGTAGCTACAAGGAGCCCTGGAAATGGCTAGTGCAACAGAAAGACTGAATTCTTAATTTATTTTAATTACCATAAACTTGAATTTAAAAATGTTACTTGATTCAGGTATTAAAAAATCTTTTAAAGTGTGTATGGAACAGCTTGGATATACAAACTACCTTTTCAACTGTGAATTTTGTGGAATCTAAATACAGATCAAGTATTTCCAGTGAAACGTAGTGTACATTGAACTGTAGTGTAAACTGCACACTATAGTATGAAAAATAGTAATATATCTCAATAACTTTATATGTTGATTTTATGGTGAAAGACTATTTGGGATATATTGGGTTACATATAGTTTTAAAATTCATTTTAGCTTCCCCCCTTTTTAATGTGGCTACTAGGAAATGTTAAATTATACCCGTGGCTTGCATTCTACTTCTGTCTGAGGGTGTAGTCTAAATAACGCCTTGTGGGGTCTTTTGGAAGTATTGTTATGACTTTGGGGGGAAAGTTGCCAGACTTCCAAAGTTAGAGACCCATCTTTCCCATTGGAGTCCTCTGCTCTTTTATTTGGATAGGTTTATGACTATTGAGGATTGGAAAATAGGTTTTAAGAAGAGTAAGTTAATAGGGAAGATGGCCTTGCTTATGTTAATCAGAATAATTTTCAAATACATTTTCACCCATTCAGAAACCACTGATTCTCCAGAGAATAAAGAACTACATTAGCACTTCGTCATTTGTGTCTGTTCAGTCCATTCACGTTTCCTTCAAACAGAAGTCTTGGTGATTGTTGGCGGAAATTTGATCTGCTTGTGGCAAGAAATAAAAAGTAATGCAACTAAAGGGCGTCCCCTTGCACTACGGGATGTAGGGCCCCTTCGTAGCTCCCGTTTCAACCCTACAAGTGCCTCTTGATTTTCAGAGTCCCTATTTCAACTCTTTGTTTAAACTTCCCAGATCTTCCTATTTGTGGATTTCCGTGGCTGGCAGCTCCGTGTTCGAATGGTGGTTGTCACCCCTGGTAAGGCTTGACTGGCGATGCCTGGTTTGGCTTTCTCAGCCTGGCGTGACAGTTGCTTTGTAAAGATGCACAGGGAATTACTACCCACTCTAGCAGTTTCAACACCTGAGGGAGTTTCAGATGATAAAGCCTTATCTGGGCCACAACTCTTATCACTGCTTTAGAATTGTATTTTGCATGAAGGAAGAAGAGAAAAGTACTAATGACCTCAAGAGGCTTGGAAACTCTTGAAAATTTTGTCTTATAGGGAGAACTTAAGTTTCCAGTGGGATTTTTTTTTTTTTTGAGACCATGTTTTTCAAGGAATGAATAAATAAATCAGTTCTTAAGTAAACTACCCTTCCCCTTAAGGACCACTTTATACACAGACTTTATCATGTAGACCAAGAGTTTAAAAGAAAGTTAGAGGCAGCAGCTAACTCTGGGGGAGGGGACTGACTCCTTTGAGTTGAGGATTGGTGGCTCCATCCAGACCAGTTACATGAATCATTCAAGAGTCTTGTTAACCCTAGGATCTCAATTCCTTCCTCTGTCAAGGAGGTTTCGTTGTAGTCCTCGCGGACATGACTCCTGGGAGTGTTAGGGGATGTAGCCAGTGTGTAATTAAAAGGCTTTAAGCCATCTTCATAAAGAGCCTTATCAGGCTCAAAATTTCTACTAGTTCAGGGTTCTTAGATTTTTTAAAAATTCATTTTGTTATCATTAATCTACAATTACACGAAAAACATTATGTTTACTAGACTCCCCCCTTCACCAAGTCCCCCCCACAAACCCCGTAACTGTCACTGTCCATCAGCGTAGTAAGATGCTGTAGAATCACTACTTGTCTTCTCTGTGTTGCACAGCCCTCCCCATGCCCCCCCTACATTATACATGCTAATCGTAAGGCCCCCTTTCTTTTTCCCCACCCTTATCCCTTCCCACCCATCCTCCCCAGTCCCTTTCCCTTTGGTAACTGTTGGTCCATTCTTGGGTTCTGTGAGTCTGCTGCTGTTTTGTTCCTTCAGTTTTTCTTTGTTCTTATACTCCACATATGAGTGAAATCATTTGGTGCTTGTCTCTCTCCGCCTGGCTTATTTCACTGAGCATAATACCCTCTAGCTCCATCCATGTTGTTGCAAATATTAGGATTTGTTTTCTTATGGCTGAATCATATTCCATTGTGTATATGTACCACATCTTCTTTATCCATTCATCTACTGATGGACACTTAGGTTGCTTCCATTTCTCGGCTATTGTAAATAGTGCTGCGATAAACATAGGGGTGCATCTGTCTTTTTCAAACTGGGCTGCTGTATTCTTAGGGTAAATTCCTAGAGGTGGAATTCCTGGGTCAAATGGTATTTCTATTTTGAGCTTTTTGAGGAACCTCCATACTGCTTTCCACAATGGTTGAACTAATTTACATTCCCACCAGCAGTGTAGGAGGGTTCCCCTTTCTCCACATCCTCACCAACATTTGTTGTTGTTTGTCTTTTGGATGGTGGCCATCCTTACTGGTGTGAGGTGATATCTCATTGTGGTTTTAATTTGCATTTCTCTGATGACTAGCGATGTGGAGCATCTTTTCATGTGTCTGTTGGCCATCTGAATTTCTTCTTTGGAGAACTGTCTGTTCAGCAACTCTGCCCATTTTTTAATTGGATTGTTTGCTTTTTGTTTGTTGAAGTGCGTGAGCTCTTTATATATTTTGGACGTCAAGCCTTTATCGGATCTGTCATTTACGAGTATATTCTCCCATACTGTAGGATACCTTTTGTTCTATTGATGGTGTCCTTTGCTGTACAGAAGCTTTTCAGCTTGATATAGTCCCACTTGTTCATTTTTGCTTTTGTTTCCCTTGCCCATGGAGATATGTTCATGAAGAAGTCACTCATGCTTATATCCAAGAGATTTTTGCCTATGTTTTTTTCTAAGAGTTTTATGGTTTCATGACTTACATTCAGGTCTTTGATCCATTTCGAATTTACTTTTGTGTATGGGTTTAGACAGTGATCCAGTTTCATTCTCTTATATGTAGCTGTCCAGTTTTGCCAGCACCATCTGTTGAAGAGACTGTCATTTCCCCATTCAAGGTTCTTAGATTTTATTAAGAAGTCAGCTGCCTGGAGTTCAAGGCATTTCTCCAGATCATAATCAGTTGATGCTTCACTTGCAAAAATAAAGACCCGACCCCACATGGCAAGGTTACTTGGGGGAAAAGATGTGTTTCACTTTCCAGGGGCACAAAGGCAGCCCTGGAAGCCAGCATGGGGATCGTGCCTGACCCCTCACCTAGAGAAAAGAGGTACCCCTGTCTCCAGGCTACTTGGTTCATTGTTGGGCAGGAGAGGGCGTCTGGGGCCTGAGGGTCTGGAGATGGCCAGACCCTTCTCCATGGGAGAGTGGAGAGAGAATGGGTTTGCATTTCCTCCATTAACCTCACCCTGCTCCTTCTACACACTTCAAATGCAGCTGGTGCTGAGAACATGGGCTCCACGACGAGCTTGGAAAGTGAGGCTGAGCATCCTGCCTGGGGTGGGGCTGGGGGGAACTCCAGAGGCGGTTGGGGGAGAAGAGGAACCCCTGTGGAGACACACCTGTCTGCAGCAGTTGTTCCTGTACAGGTCAGGTAGTCACCCTTCTGGAACTTCATACAGGAACTTCCTGTAGTGCACTGATCATCTCTACTTTATGATTAAAGGCAGAACAATGGCAATTTACTCAGGAGGGAAGGACAATTAGCAAATTAGTTAATAAGGTTTCTAGAAACCTATTGTGAAAGATAATCATTTAACAAGTGTCTTGATTTACTCTACTTCTTAGTGTCTTGATTTAAGAGAGAGCGTCTCAGCCTTACCCTCTGCATAGCAGACTCACATGGGGAACTTTAAAAATATTGATACCTGGCTAATTTACTTGGATACTGGGATTTTTTTTTTTTTAAGTTTCTCCAGATGATTCTGGTGTGCAGCCAAGATTCCAAACACCTGATTTAAAATGTATGTTTTCTAAATTGACAACTGATCCTGAGTCTCTGAGGTATATGGAAATTCAGGCATACTTTTCATGAGCACTAATGGTTTTAGTGAAGACACAGGATCTTATGTGAAATAAACTATTAATTAGTCACAACAAAGCTATAAGCGTATAGCACATGAGTTTTCATAGTATTTCAAGCTGCTTAATATTCCATCCATCACTGTTCTCGTCTTGCATGCACACAGACTTTTGTACTTCATTCTCATTCTTGTCATTAAGTTTTATACTATTACTGATGTCGATGGCGTTTTTCATAATAACATTCACATTGTCAGCAGAACTTGTTTTCAGTAATCAGTTGTCAAGAACAAAATTCTCAGGTCTGTCTACCCTTGGCCGCCTGAGTTCCTGTAAGGAGTCCTGTGTGAAAGAATCAGGGAATTTCTAAGGTTTTTGACAAGCGTAGGTAGGAATTTCCTTGCTGAGATGGTTATCACTTCTGGTCTTTCCAGAAGAGGAGACACAGGTATGTGACACATTCAATCAGTATTCATGGTTGCTTGTATGTTACTTTGTAGTTATAGAGACTGGGGGATGGACGGGTGGGGGGGAGGTAAATTCCCCCCCACAGTTCCTCAGTCAGCCACTGAGTGAAGTTATTGTCTATCTCAGTCTTGGTTTCAAGTAAGTTAATTTCCCACTTTAATGACAGAAAGAGGTTTAATTCTTAAAGACTACATAAAAAGTAGTGTTTTATTTGGGATGTCACAGACTCCTCATCACAAAGATAACTTGTGTTTATAGAAAGCCTTTGTTTCCAGAAAATCACAATGTTTTGTAAGCTTCATCTCATGTATCTTTGAAATAACACGAGGTGACGGAAAAGGTTGGTATTGTTATGCCAGTTTCTCAGACAGCAACACAGAGATGTCAACTTACTTCTTCTGTGTTGCTTTTTAAGTGTCGGGTTCTTATGACTGAAAATCATTTTGGTAGTAAACATTTTCCAGGGGTATAAATCTTTTCCATATCTAATTTGCACTTGTTACTCTAGGTATAGTTTACAGGGCTATTCCTATTTCTACTTATTTCTCAGCCTGAGGCAACCAGAATGACTGAATATATGTAGAGCAAGGGAATTTGTTTAATTTGACCACGGTGGTGGTGATAACCCAACCTTCTTCCTTACTGACCGCGGTCTGTGAGGTTGGGATGTCTCCTGGCTCATTGAAGTGGATTAACTGGATCCCGTTAGGACCTTGTAGGACTTTGTGTGGACAGCGTCATTGGGGGTGCCATTTGAGAGACTTTATTTAGCGTTTCTCAGGATTATCCTTATTACTAGAAAGTAAATCTCTCCCTGGCATCAAATCTTCAAAATCTAGCATTTCTTATTAGGCATGTGGTCCATTTAAGCTATAGACATTGTGTAAAGCTAAATCACAGGGCACAAAATTTTTAATTTCAAAGGAGAGCTAAGTTGCCTCCCCTCCAACCAAGCCCAGCAAACAGCTAGGGTTGTAAGTTCAAGCCAAAGCCTCGCTTTCTCTCTTTCCTTTTTACAAGACTTCCAGGATACAGTGGGTCAGGGAGGCAATGAAGATGGGCACAGCCCAGAGAGATGCTATTAACAGAAAGAAGAAAGCTGCGTGGGGAGGGAGTAAAGGATTTATGAGCCGCGGCAGGGGGAAAAGGGAGGAGGAAGAAATGGTTAAAGCTCAGATTCGAAGCAACCCTTAGGACTGTGCCTGCCTCTTCTGCCTTCAGGCTCTGCAGAAGCCTGACCCTCCTCCTTTCTCCTGCCCAGGTCTTAACATCCTGTGAGTCCCTGGAATAACCTCCCCACCCCAGGGGCACTGTGAGTGCCTAGGAGAGCAGTCACAGGCCAGGGAGAACATGCCTGCAAGCTGTCTCTCCTCTGGGGGGAGAAATTGAGAAGCCTCTTTAATGGCACCCCTGATTCAACTAAATAGCAAAGCTCTCAGTTCATTACTTACTAGCCCCAGGCAGGGACACTGCAGATTGGCTAATTGTAGTAGCCAAATCATTAAAGGGAATAGCATTAATGGAGGAGAAAGCAGCTAATCAAAAGCAGAACTTGGCCACTTTGTTGTGCCCAGGATTTAAGAGGCTGTTAATTTAAGTACCTGTTTCTTCTGCTATTAGAATTAGATAGGAAGAAAGGAGTTAGTGACCCTCTTTCAAGAGGTTGATCAAAAGCTTAGGGGCATTTCTGGATAAATCCCACAGCAAGAGAAGGTAAGAAGTCCCACCACCTTTCCTGTACAGAATCGACCCACTCTTAGTAGCACATGCACTCTTGTGGGGTTGCCAGGAGGAGTGATGTACGTTGCTAAGCTCACCCAACGTCCACTTTGAGCGAAAGTAATCATCTTCTTTGTGGCAGGGATTAGGGGTGTAGTCTGGGGCATGGAGTGGCATGCGCTGAGTTTTCCCATCCAGGTCTAAAGCTTTTGACTTTGCCGACGTGAGAACTGGGTTCCAGCCAAATGAGCAGAGCATCCTTCAAGCATAGACCTCCCTGGAAACCACAACCTGGAATGAAATTGAATCACAGCTTGAGATTCTGCTTACTATTCATGTCAGAAATATTTAAGAAATTCAGAAGAAGAAAAAAATTCATAGCATCTCAGGGTTGGAAAGGATCTTAGTTAATATGTTTTAAAATTAAAATAAAGAAATCTATTTACATTTTTTTGCTCTGGGGCTGTATTCAGTAGAGCCCTAGGCTCCTGTGAGGGGACTCAGGGGGCTGAGTGGATAGAGAAGGGATTGCCATATTCACCTTTTGTTTGGATTTGTTGCACTCACCCTGTCATTAATAAGCTTTGACTTGCCAGGAGATACAAGATCACATTGAAGCAGCATCTTAGAGTTATAAGACACCTTCCACTTGAGCTTCTTTTCTCTGTAGGAACCCCCTTTTGGAGTCCCCGTCCAGCCTCAGCTTAAATCAGCTGTAGGGGGGACAGTAAGGCACAGACATATTTCTAGTACACAGGTATGCGTTGCGGCCCTGTGGTCTATCTACAGGTAAGCCTAGTCCTTCTCGTGAAGGTGTCTGTGAGGATTCTTTACGTCTTTTTTCCCCAAGGCCACATGTGCCTTCCTCCATTCCTCATTGGAGAGAATGGAAGTGTGCATCTTAAGACCATTGGGAAACCTTATTAGACCGAGGCCTGTGGTTTCAGAAGGCTGCCTCGGCTCCTTCGGGTTGCATAGCTCTATACGCTACAGGCATCAGTAAATGTTGGCAGGGCCTCTCCTCCTCACTGCCTCCTGTTCATCTCGCCTGTACATTTAGATTTGCTGCTCTTGGATACATGGAAAGGAATTGAGAAAGGGAAATGGTTTTGGGTGCTAAAGAAAATGTTAGAGATAAAAGTAACATCTTTCCCCTCAAAGATTACCTATGATGAGATTTCTAAACCAGGTAAAGTCATCATACATACAAGTCATCTCCAAATGCCCCAGTGGCCCTGCTAATTGTGTCCCACAGGTAACACATGTCCCTGGATGAACTTTAATGGCTACTCCTTGCTCAGAGGTCAAGGTCGAGAACGTCTCTCGGGCACTGCATTTAAACCCCTTCCTTCAGCTAAACACATTTACTTCCTGCATCTATGGTCCCCGTGGGATAAACAACAGGCTTAAGAAGGTCAACACCCCAGCTTACGTGGCTCTGTTGAGTGACTCTCAGGAACCCCAGTAAAATTCTGAGGAGTGAGGGTACAAAGCAATGAAATGTTCCCCAACTGTGACAATTTTTACAAGCTTCCACCAATCTCTTGGGATTCCCCACATTTTGTGAAGTTGTTGTTGACTGGCAGGAGCTATTTAAATGCAATTTTTTATTTTTCCTCTTTATACCAACTATACCATCTCCCGAGCTGGTGGCTTAAATGGATGGATTACCCCCGTGATCTTCAAATCTGGGGCCGCATGTGGAATGGAGATACTGACGCCTTCCTCGCAGGGGTACTGTGAATCTGAAATAAAAGCTTCATAGAAGCACATTCACAGTGCTCTGTCCCTGATTGTTGCAGTGACTATATTTTTCCGCTAAGATGGGGACATGTGTTCTAGGGGTATAAGTGTTTATTATGAATACCTATATGTATTTATGGGTAAGATAATACAGAATTTTTAATAGTGCGGCTATCCTGGAAATTCTAGGACAAATGGTGGCAGAATTCGTAACACCTAGTACAGGTTTTGGCTCCTGGTGGATGCTTGATGAATGCTGAACGATTCCTGAACAATCATTGGGAGAAATAAACCTTAATGGCCTTTTACAGCAATGCCTGGTTGCAGGGCCTACTAACACTTCTTTTCATTCACCTAATTGTGTATAAATAACAGACTTCTGGGTAAAAGACTAGGATGCTGTGACTTCATTGTATCTGTTTGATTTTAGGATCTAATAGGCTAGGAAGACGAGGAAAAGGGACTATTTCGTTTCTCAATATGCAGGAATCTGCACATTTCAGATCCTGGACCCATCTTCTTAGATGTCCAAAGCAAGAGTTTTCCTGAGACTGGTAAAGCTGGGTTCCTAGGAAGACCCCCACATCATTGGGAGTGTGGTTCGTCAGGGGTACCCCTGCCCCAACCCTGCCGAGGGCTGAGTGGGCGTCTGGGTGACCGACGGAGGAAGCTCCAGAGACCAGGAGTGTATTCCCACCCTTTGTAACTTTTACTGGGTATGTCCACTTTTTGCCCTGAAATTACTGCAAGCATGTTAAAGCCCAAAGACCAACTGGGTGGTAAAAATCCAATGACTTGGCACCTGGAGGGATGTTTTTCTCAGGAGAGGATCTGGGCACTAAGAAGAAAGTGGACTCTGCCCTCTGGCTTAGACATCTTTCGGAACCTCTGCGGGAAGGAAAGATCACATCCCAACTTCACTGCTGTGTGAGTTGATGGCTCTGGTTTTCTTCAGAATTCATATTTGAATACCTCAGATCCTAAGGTGTATCCCAGACCCTAAGGTTTACTGTTCTCTTTCTGGGGAGATGCCAAAAATATCATGGTCTGTAGCTGTGTGTATGGCATACTTAGAAAAAGAAGGCTGACGTTTGCATCTTCTCTTACATTCTTTAAGTTAATCTCATGAAGTTTGGGGGTGAATGAGGAATTCAGGGTCATTTTTCAAATGAGAGAAATTGACATTCGAGAAGGTGTTAGTTAGTTACGGTTCTTGTTTATGTCTGTTTGCATCCATGATGTTAAAAACCTAGGAAGCTGGGCCACTCAGATTTCGGTCTTGTTCAGTTTTTTTGGTGAGATGTAGGTTTTACTGGTTAATGAAAACTTATTTAATGAAAGCCATAGCCACCACCTTGAATCATTTTGCAGCCAGAAGAGTGTACTTAAATAATTGTGTATTCAGACTTTAGTTCAGTGACTCTCAATAAACAGCTTCCTGTAGGAGAAATTCTTCTCTTCAACCTATAGAAAAAGACTGAAGTACAAGCATTAGCTTTCCCAGGCAGCTTTCCTAAAAACCTGCAGGGTGAAAAGCAGATCCCTCCCTAAAAATATGGAGTATTGCTAGCATGACCCCTGTATGCTGTTTTCCATCTTGTCTGCATGGCCAGTTTTCAGTGTAGTGAAGGGACACCGAAGTGCTACAGAATAAAAAGGGCACCAGTAGCATTTTTACATAGTTCCCCAAGAGATGGTTACAGTCACCACTCTGTTTCCATGACACTTCCTCTTCAGGACTTGACACAGGCTTCAGAAACCATTATTGGGGTATATCCTGGCATTCGTAATGGGGATGGGGCTCTTTGTGAAAAAAGTTCCTTAATCAAGGACCTCTCAGCTCCATGGTAGGGGGATCTTTGAAATCACCTATAAACCAGCTTTTTGCAAGTACAACCAAGCTTTCATTTCTATTTTTTCTCAATTCCAGAAATGCTTTATGTTTATTTCCAGAAAGTTAGTATTTAATTAGCAATAGGCTCTAAGTTTCTCAACCCTTCAGCCTTTTTTAAGGAGTTAATGATGTAAAAACAAATGGGTAAATGCACTTGGGGGGAATCCCGGTGACTTAAAGAAGCTCTGTATTGAATAATTTTGAAAAGGAAAGTTGTTCGTTTTTTTTTTGGTAATAAGAATAGTCATTTTTTGACTCTTCTTTCTGTAATGTACAGCCATGAGGTGGGAAGGTGGTAGCAGAAATGCCATTCTCTTGCTAAGCACGACATATATAAGCTTGTTGTATGTGAGTTACAGGTCCTTAAGCACTTGGTTTAAAAATGAGCAGAATTAGATGGGTGCCCTTCATTGGCCCTTCTTGGTTAAGGGGGAACCAGAGAGGGAATAGAACTCATTTTGGTTTCGGTAGTTTGCTTACAGTGACCCTACTCCATGTTCCATTTAATTTTTTTAAAAAAAAGATTTCTATAATGGTTAGTCAAATTTCCATTGCATCCCTTGTCTCAAACCCTTTTGAGCCTTATTTTCTCTTTTCAGAGCTTTGTGCTGCTCTTCCTCCCCCAGCCTCACTCCCCAGTAGGTGTGGCAGTCAGCCTGAGGAGTGTCAGAGCTTCCCTTCTGGTCAGCCGGTTGGTTTGATTGGCTGTATCTGCAAATTTGAGCACAGCATGCTTTATTTCTTAAGCATTTAAACTATAAGGAAACCACATCATGGCATTTTTAGTCACATCGTGGACCTCCGCCGGCAGTGCATCCCCTACAACACTGGAATGCATTACTATCACTGTCCGTAGCATTTTAATTTAATTAGAGCAGTGGTTATAATCCTCTTGGGAAAATCATTATTCCCTTCTGTAACGTTGAAATAAAACACCTCTGGTTTTCATCCGGCTGACAGTTTGCTCTGGAGGTGGATCAACTGCAGGTGGGCGCCCCCCTTTCTTTTGTTGAGGTCGGACCAGAGAAGTGGTTGTGAGAGTAAGGAGGTTTCCTTTATTTGGGAAACGGGAGGTTAGTCTCCTTAAGCCTCTGTCAGATGTCTCCATCTGAGATAGCTGTATCTGTTTCATACTTCTAATTGCTGGTAGTCTTCCGATTGTTCCATTGTGGATGTTAAGTGCACAGTTATAATAATAGATTAAAAAATGAGGACCACACGAGTCACCCAGAGATTAACAAAAAGAGATGCAAAAAGGAATAAGTCTTTGATTCCCAGGTGTGTGTTTTGTTCTCTTCGGAAAGGAGCCCACGTACTGGGCAACACCCTTTCTGGGGTCCCATGGGTGCTCTGCTGGCTGCTGAGCCCCGGGTCACATTAGGTATGTAATGGCTGCTAGCAGATTGCTCAAAGCCCCAGAAGCACATTTTTCTTTTTCACTGTCTCGGTCAAGGTACCCTCTCTTCTGTTACTGCCAAGTCTCTTTATTGAACCTTTGAAAAAGGGCTTCCCATCCAAGCTGATGGTGTCGCAATATTGCTGAGTGGAAACCATCTTCAGGAATGAGAGAGTTCAGGGTCCACAATCACTCAGTGTCCGGCCTTCTTTTTATAGGTTTCATCATGAAATAGCACAGTGGTCTCCATCTAGAACTGTTTCGATGTGGGGGTTGCATAAAATCCCAGGACAAACACTGATGTGTGACATTTCAGTGTAGCAGTAAGGACAGGGAACCAGGCAGAGGTGCAGACATGCTGGGGCCTGCCTCCAAAGAAAGTATAGTGAAATGAAGGTACAACATAATGATTAATTTAGTAAGTCAGAATGTATATACTTTAAAGGTGATATCTTGACTCTTTTGCCAATGGGCTGGAGGTAGATTTCCAAAGAAGTAAAGTAAACTGCTTTGAGGGCTGGGTTCCTCCCAGCTTGTCGTTGGTGGAGTTGGTGAGTGGTGAGGAAGCAGGGGTGAGGTGTGGCCTGTCATTTTCATATGAACTAGGTACAGGATCCTGTGGGTTTTTCCTTGCTTTAAGAGAAAGGCTCATATAAAATACCGTCTTTTTTTTTTTTTTCCCTTCACACTCATGGTATTTGAAAACTCCTTGGCTGCACAATGTTTTCTTCATCAACAGTTTCACTTCTGCAAAAACCCTAACAAAACAGAAAGCTATTTCTGGGAATAAAATTAACGGTAGGTAAGATATCTAGATGTATATTGGGACTGGGAGGTTATTCAAGGGTTGAAGTGTATGGATAATTTGTTAATCTAGAAAAGAAGATCATGTTTAAAATGCTTAAAAAGCCTATCTCACCTTGAAAAACCTCTGAACAGAGTTTGTATGTTTACCCTATGTGTATTTATGTCTTTATGTCCTTCACCTCAAAAACCCCAAGCTGAACACCAAAAATATAACTCATCCTTAAGTTAGAGTTGCTCAGAATATGTGTGATGTTTGGTAAAATTCAAGAAAAGTGAAGCTGAAGGTTTTGCCTCTAGGTGACCTTACACAGGACATCTTAATTGATACAGAAATGATATCTAGGATGTATGTGCCTGCCCTTAATTAAGAAATTCACCAGGAAACTTTAGGATGTATGTTTAAACAGAACTAGTCCAAATGCCCCTAGTTGCTGACTCAGGGAAGGTATAGTGATTCCATTTGGAAATTACCAAAATATATATATATCCATTTAAAATGGAAACTTCCTTCCACAACCCCCAACTTTCCAGGCTGTGAGCAGAAGAGAAGCTTTAATTTGGTTATAGGGCTGGAGGACATCCCTGCTTCCCTTTGCATATTTGATGAAATGTAAAATGTTAGAGAACTGTTTTCCAAAAGGTACAGGGCCCCTTCCTTTACTGTGATTATTATTTTGCTCCTGATTTCTTTTTTTATAATGGCATTTTACTGATCTTTTTCCCCAACTTATTTTTGGGCCTTGTGTGCCCCACTTTGCTGTGCCCAGTTAAACCACAGAAACTAACAGAAGTTATGTTTATGTATGGCCTGCAAGTCAAACTAGTTGGTATGCAGATCTCAGATGCAAACTGTACTGCTCTTCTAACCAAACACAGTAGTTGGTTCCTTGCCATTTTTTGCCATGTCTAACTTAAAACTAATACTAATCCTCCCATCCCATCCAGCTGTTTCAATTGAGCTAACAAACATGCCTGTTTGAATTTAAACAATGGATCTGTGGAATTCCCCCCTCTCCCACCCGCCTTTCCTTGTCAGTTGAATAAGTATCTCTAATTAAACAGTACTTTTCCTTAAATGCAGCTAATCCTCTGACCGAGCTCTGACAAACTTCAGAAGGAAAGGAACTACTGATTCTGAGATGGCGAGTGATGGGACAAGGAGAGATCCCTTAATGCTGCAGATAATTCCTGACTATGAAGGGAAAAATTAAACATTGGACATTTGGGGTTGTATAATGAGACAGACGACAGAAAAATCTTGGTCGGAGATTTATGAGCTAAATCTAGAACTTAGAAGCCATCACTTTGAGCTCACCTCTCATTGGATCTGAGCACAGAATCGTACTTGCAAGAGAAGCTGGGGATATTGCCAGGGAAGAGGAAATGTGGTTTTAATATATTGGTGACATTAATTATGTGACTTGGAAAAGTAATTTTTGAGAGAGTAGTCTTCAAAGCATTCTCTTGGACATACTGTTTCATTTCCTCTGCCTCGTCTCCCCTGTTTACTTGAGCAAACCACTAGTACAGAGAAGAAATGGACACCTATTGACCCACAGTCCAAAGGAAAGGGCCTATTTTAAGCTTTTCCCGAGTTTTGTTGTAAATCCCGAGTGCTAGGGATCTGAAAGACAACTGCACGGAGTCCGGAGAGGGGCATGCGGGGTTGCCGGGACGGCCCTCTCCCTTCTGCTCCCCACCCGTTTGCTGATTTCACATCCCAGTTTCGAGCTTTCATGGTCTTCTTCCCCTCCTCCCCTCTTCCTGTTCTTTTTAACAGCAGGAACGCATTTCATATACACCTCCCGAGAGCCCGGTGCCGAGTTACGCCCCCTCGACTCCACTTCATGTTCCAGTGCCGAGACCGCTCAGGATGGAGGAAGACTCGATCCGCCTGCCCGCGCACCTGCGTGAGTGTTCGCGGCCCTGGGTAGGGGACGGGAGGCGGGGGCGGGGCAGGCGCACCGCGGTGCCCGGCGATTGGCTGCGCGGGCCAGGGGCGGGGCTCCGGGCGCGGGCCTGCCCGGGGCTTTGCACACCGTGCGGAGAAGCTGCTTTGGACTCTCCACCCCAGTCCCGAAATGGCTTTGACTGGCTCGAGATTCCCGACCCTCGTTTCTCCGTGAATTCAGTCGTCTCAGACCACGCCGTGTCACCCCCGAATCTGGAAATGTGCAATATGTGCAGAATCAAGTAAATCTAAGAGGCAAAGTGAACTTTTAGGAGAGTTCGTCTGTCTTCCTAAGGTCACACTTACCCCCCTTTAATATTTCCCAGGCTCTAAGTTATACTCGGTTCCTAAACCAGAACCACTCCCTGCTTTGCTTTGAGGCTGTGTGTCCTACTTCCTTCATAGGGCCTCCCGCCTCCCCTCCCGCTTTTTCCGTGCTGGCTGCTCTTCTCTCCTGCGTTTATACACCTAGAGCTGGCCTTTCTGTCCCGCTCCTTGCCTTCACTCCCCGCTCTCTCATTTCTCTTAGCCTGTGGTCCCTCAGAGCTTCAGTTAGTTTGTGGTGTCTCCACCTTTCTCTCCCAAATAAGTCATCCCTACCCTGGCCTCCGCCACCTCCCCTGTGTGAGCCCTCAGCTGCTCCTTGGCAGCACAGCCAGTGCACTTGTGCTTCTGGGGCCAGTCTCTGAAGCAGCTGACACCTGTCGTTTCCTTTTTGTGTCCTTCCTGTGCTGCCACCCAGCCCAGATCATAAAATGTGGTGGTGGCCGCTGGGGAGGATGAATCACCTGACTCCCACCTTGACCGTGGTGTCCCAGAAGATGCCAGGTTCTCCGGCCTGACTGTTACCCTGAGGGCACACGTCCAGATGGTGCAGGAGACTGGGGGTTACCTTGGCCCTTCCCCAGTTGATTCCTGATAGCTTAAACGGTGGCACACCTGTGTTTGCCGTCTTGTTCTGGCATGGCAGTGCTCCCCACGGTACTTTCCTCCTCCTGTTCCATCCCTCCTTAGAAGCTAGGTTTCTTGCTGAAAGTGGAGAACAATAGAGACAGAGGACACAGGCTTCTCTTTCTCTCTCTGTGATAATTCAGGCAATCAGATGACTGTGAGGCTAGAAGCACTGGGGGGACATTGCTGGCCTGTTCTTTCTCTGCCACCGAGCGGATGGCTGCTGGGATTTGGACAAGGAATCAGGGGCCCTGAGAATCCTTCCCCTCCCCCAGCATGGGGCGTCCCTCAGTATTTACAAATTTGCTCCATGTTATGGTCAGCACATTCCAGCTTCCCTTGGGCAAGGGGTAAAGGGCACAGCTCTGCCCTCTTCTCCACAGTGAACTTTTAAGGGTGTGATTGGGATGGTACAGGTGCCAGAGTCATGGCTGTGGCCACTCATCCTTAGTAAACCGGGGTGTTGTGGCACCGTTGGAGCAGAGAGGACTGGAAAAGAAACCACAGTTGGGTTAACAGAATCTTTTATTCCAGATGCTGTCTGGTGACCAGTATGTTCGCTTCAGGATATTCACCATAGGATGTGTACTCGTGGCATGCAGGCAAAAAAAATCCCCACTACCTGATCTCATTTATTCATTCATCAGAGAGGTACTGATTGCTTGTAGTATGCCAGGCACCCTTCTTCATGCTGGGGATAGAGAGCAAAGCGGACCAAACTCCCCATTCTTATGGAGCTTGAAGTGTAGTACAGAGAGAAAAAAAAATTGTGAAGAACACTTATCCCAAACAGGCTAAGGTTTCTTCATAGATATTAATTCCTGTACTTGGAGGCACCCTCCCAAGGAGGCCCTAACTCCTTTTTCACCTCTGGGTGCTTGGTAGAGGTAAGCTCTTTTGCCATAGAACTGCCTCTCTAAAAGAAGTTCTCATGGTAAAACAAACTAATAAACACACCAAAATGCAGTCTGGAGATAATTCGTAACTTGTTCTACTGTTAAACTAGCCCTCTGACTGTGAGTCAGTCATTATAACACTCAACTTTCCTACCATACAGTATTGTGATTGGACAAGAGAATATTTAAAGGCTCTCTTAACTTTAAAATATTATGATCTCCCCTACAGAATCATTCCCCCTCCCAACACTTAAATTTTTTCTGGATTGGACAGTCTCTTCTTCATTGAATCACAGCTGTTCAGCTTAACTACTGTCTTGCCGGCTCTACCATGTGCCTAGCACAGAATTATGATAGCTAATATTTATCATGGAGTTACCCTGTACCAGGCATTGTGTGAAGCCCTTTATGTGAATTATTTTATTTAATTCTTACAGTAATACTTGTAGCATAGATACTTTTTATTCATGCCACACAGAAGGAATTTAGGGCCTAGAGAATTTAAGTAACCTGCCAAGATCACACAGTTAGTAAAAGCTAGAGCCAGGATTCAAAGTTGGTTCTGTCCGACATCCATCTGTCTGATGGATGGGTAGGTGGATGAACTCAGGGTTTACACTGAGCCAGTTTTCACTGATGTGGCCATAGAGTTTATGGCTGCAAGTTTCTAACTGGTCAGTCAATTGTTGAATAGTTTGCATATCTCCCTTGAATGGGTGGATAGATGAATCCCCTATAGATAATTATGAGACACAGGACTGAAGCACATTACGGCTGACCTTAGATTTATGAATTCAGGTCAGGGTGATGATTTTGCCTGCATGCGTAATCTCTGGTTGCTTGACTTTATAGACCTCCTTGGTAATCTGCATGAGCCTCGTTGTGACACTGCTGGTTCCAACATCTGGAATGAATCCTCCAAAAGAGGTTCCCAGGCTCTTGCTGTTTGTCCTCAGCTGGGGCTTTCCACTTGAAACTAGGTAGCCCTCCTCCTGCTTCTGTTGCAGGATTCAGCTGCCTATGGAGCTGCCTGAGAAACATTTCATGTAGCCTGTAGCATTATGGGTGAGGCTGTGCCATGTACTTGAAGATGCAACCTGGCTGGGTTTCCAAACCTAAAAGAAAATAAATATTCTAACAAGGGAATTGGGTTTGTTGCTGTTTTGATCTGGGATTCCAGACAATTCCCAGTGGAATGCTCATGGAAAGTACGGGGAAGAATCTGTAAGCCAAAGACAGCAACAGGACATTTATGGTATTGCTAGGTTGAAAGCATTTTTAGCAGCTTGTTTTAAAGATATACTCACCAGACTGGTATGCCTCGAGTGGCTTCTTTTCACCATTTATCCTCATTGATCTCCAGTAAACCTTTTCTCTTAACTGTTTCTTCCTCTCCTTTCATTCTTAAATCAAAATATATTCTTTCCTGGTTGGGGGAAAGACGGGGGTCATAATATTGAAGATTCTTGTGCTGAGGGCTTCTCACTATTTCGTTCTGCACACAGAGCTATATCCAAGCTGAAGACGCGGTAAGACAAATTAGCAGGCTATTGAGAACTCAAAGTAATGGCTTTTCCTTTTATTTGCCTGTGATGAAGCAAAGTGATAAATGAAGCAAAGTGTTAAGTGGTGATTATAGAGAAATTGAGAGGAACAGGCAGGGGCACCTCGGAAAGGGGAGAAGGGCCAGCCAGTGCCCCTCTGGTCTGGCTTCCTCACGGCCCAAGCGTGCAGGCCGGGGCCCTTAACCAGTCCTGCAACAGCCTGCTTCACCAGGAGAGCGAACACAGGGGTGTCTGTTGAGATGGGGCTTCTTGTTTTCCTCTTCTTCCAAAAAAAGGGTACCGAATTTTTTTTTTTTTTAAGCTTGAGGGTAGATAAACATAGCAGGTAAGTGAAAAATGAAAAGTTCCGTTCTTTAAAGTGAACATTAGCTGTTCCTCGTACCTTGAATACATTTAAAGGCTCAAGGAGCCCCTAAGAGTACCTGGAGAAGGTGGTCACTCTTGACCCTTTAAACAGTGAAAGGCTTTTGCCTGGAGCAAGGGATGCCTCTTGCTAATTTTCGCTAGGGGTCTTGTGGTATGAGGGAGAGACTCTGTCTACTTTGCCCCCAAAGCCACCTTTTTCTAAATTCATGGAGACAGGGTGCTGAGGGGGCAGCCGAAGGTGCCTCGTGAGGCGGTACCAGGCCTGTGAACGCGGCCTCACACAGTGATGCTCAGGGCTGCCCGTGTGACAGCAGTAAGTGCATTTCAGACTTATGAGGCAGAACTTCAGTCACTAAATGTTTTGTCTTTAAATTCCTTTTTACATGATCATTTCCCCTTTGTTGCTATAATTGCATCTAATCACAGGTTGCCATTATGCCATTTGAACAAAGACTTTGCATTTTGCTGTGTCGGTTTGGCCTTCTAAAATCCCTGTGAATTGATATTTAAGAATCGGAACCTAGGACTCGTTTATCATATTTAATAGGGTTACGGTTTATGATGTTGTGGGTTAATAAATAGCCATAATAGCTGCTCAAAGTTTTCTAGAGTCAGAACACCAGAAATAGTCCCTTGGCTCTACTTCCTTTCCTTGTCAATCTTTCAGAATTCTTACGTTACTACTCCTACTTGTGTTTAGTAATTTAATTTAAAGCCTTCCTTTGGAAACATTACCTTGTTCCTCACCCACCTGGAGATTTGCTTTCTCAGCAGAGTAACTGAGATGAGGACAGTCATGTGCAGGCAAAGCTATCTTAGAACCTGAACAGTGAAGAGCGATGTGGTGTCTCTCTTTTCTATTTAGCTGTAGCAACCAAACACTTCATATACTCCCTAGTTATTTTTGTTCCCAAAGAAGAGTCAAAAACGGGAATTAAATAAAATCACAGTTAATATTTTATACTGTTACAAGTAACAAAACTGGAATTACCTCATTTCATCATGCACCAGGCCTTGAAGTGGTGTTACTAATTCTGTTTTATTGGTAAGATGACTGGCTCAGAGAGGGCCACTGAATTGCCCAGAGTCACCCAGCAGGTGAAGAATCTAATCTAATGTGATTTGTGCTTCAGAAATCACCATTTCGCTTCCTTAGGAGAAAACATAGTGGCATAGTCTCCTGGACTTGGGAGCAGGGGCGCTGCTCACTGTTGGGGTCTGGGCGGCTGTGGGCGCAGGGTCTGGGAGCAGCTGTGGCTGTGGAATGCACTGGACTGTTCATTTATCCTGACCCTCCATCAGGAACGAAAGCCTGTTACTGTGGATTCTCGTTTGGCTCCCCCAGTGCCCCTGCTCCTCTCTTTACTCTCTTGGGAGCCCGGGTTGCATTGCACTTTCTCTCTGCAACCAGAGGGCCAGCTCTGGAAGTGGGGCTCAGCTAAGTGCCCACATTCCCTGGCACGTCACCAGGATGACCTCCTGGGAACAGGTCCCACTGCTTTACTGGAGTTTACAAATGGAAAAGCATCGTAATAGACGGGGCTTGGGTTCAGACAGACCTGAGACGGCTTGCATTCCAGGGCTGCCTCTCTCTATTAAAGAGATGATTTAACTTCTCTAAGATTCAATTTCTGTTACACCTATTGAGGAGGGTTTTTTTAAATAAGTATCAGAGCCCATTACATATAACACCTGGCACGTCCCTGGCAAACAGTGGTCAGTAATTCGCTAGAGCTCTGTTTCAGTTTCCAAAACTGGTAAGTAGTCTATTTAGGAGGTGGCTATCTCATTTTCTAGAGCCAAGACGAGGATGCATGTCCTTGTTTGTTTCATTAAAGAAAGGGCCAAGAGTTCTGTCAATATGGTGTAAGACTGATTTCCCAAGGTCACAATGAAAATCAGCTTTATTTTCTAACATCTGTCTCTGACTTCTAGGAGCTCACTTCTGCTCTAGGGCACTCCATCCAGGCCTTTTCCTACCCACACCACATCTCTCTCCCTCTGCCTGGAGCTATTTTTTTCATGGGCCTTGCCCGAATCTATGAATCTCCCTCCTCAGCTTTCCCCAGCCGCCTTCTAAGACCAGCAAGATTCTCCACTGTCCTCTGCATTCTCATCTGCCAAGAGTGGCCTCTCCTTGCGCAGCTGCCAGTGACGTGCCATGGCATCACCGGTGGAGTTGAGGCAAGGACATGGGAAAGAAGATTTAATTCTCAATCTGCATCTTGATAAAGCAATAATGACTTCTGTCGAAGGTGGCCGACCACTAGCACTGTGTCTTTTGCTCCCTTTCTTTACAGGCCTTCACTTTTTACATTCAAATGCTTGAAGGCTTTTACATTTCCAGCAACATGTTTGACTGTACCAGGGCCCTGGTTAGCTGCCTCAAACGGCTTGAAGAGAAAAAACAGCCCACAACAGAACAGCCAGGAGGCTTTGGAAGGGAAATTTCCTTTTTGGGTTTGCTGTCTGAAAGAATTTCCGATGCAGGCAGACATTAATTCCTAGCTCCATGCTTCCTGATAAGGAAGTAACTTCAATAAACGCAGCTATTTATAGACGTCTCTTTTTTAAAAAATATATATATATAACCAGAGGTCTATTGACCTTTTCTTTTGCTTCGCATTTCATGCTGGGCAGTGTGTGTACATTTAAGGCAGTTCCTCCGGCGTGAGCTCCAACGCAGCAGCTCCTGGGGGATGGGAAGGGAGGGTTCACAATTTCCTTGGAATTCCGAAGTGGACGTTTGGAAGCTATTAGCAACTGGTTGTTCCTACCTGGTGCTGTGGGCTGTTTATCTGGGTCCAGAGGTGCCTGGCTCTGTTCCAGCCTCAATCAGGAAAGTTTATGACAGACTAAGTGAGAGAGCCATTTAAAAATAAAAGCCAGTGAGACCAGTCAGATCTCTGAGTAGACACTGGGACAACAACAGTAGGAAATGGTCTTTCCATTTCTCGTGTTCCTCTCAACTATCCCCCCAATGGATTTTCCCAGCGCTTCAGTACCTCCATGGTCTTCCCTTTGGCACATCAGGGTTCTGCATAATGAGAGTCCCTGTCAGTGACTGCCGTGGTCAGCCTCATGTACGTCTACATGGTCCTTGCTGGAGGGCACCCCCAAGACTCCGTGTGATGGTGGCTGGGATGGTGCTTCCTAGGTCACTCCCTACCTCCTCGTCATTAACTCAGAGCACTGACTGGGCTGAATCTCTACAAATTACTAACACTTCCATTCTCGAATAACAGATATTTTCTCCCATTTCGCTTCATGCCTGAGTTCCTCATCAGTAGGTCACACTTAGAATTTCTATCAGCGATGACCCTGACCGCTTTGTCTGGGTGCTTTTTCCTGAGGTGAACCTTATCAAGGACCATTGGGTGTTTGTAATTTCACTGTTGCCATAGGAGGATTCTGGCTCAGCTGCCGTAACTCCCCGTGTGTGTTTTGTGTGTGGGGGTGGGGGATGTCTTTTTTCTGGTCTCTTCTGAAGCAAGGCAGAGCCAGATTTGAGAGAGAGAAGCTCTCCCTGTCCCTGGCCAAGGGCTGACTGTAAATTCCCAAGAATAACTAGTCACCAGCCCTGATAGTTACTGCTTCCATCTTGGGTAGGTGGACTAAACCCCATTCTTTTGAAATGAGTCTCTATTTCTGTTTCCTTGTAGAGCATGGATAGAAATAGTCTTAAATGGGGCTCTAAGATTTCAGTAATAGAAATGCAGATTGCAGATGAGTGACTGGATACAGAGTGTGGATGCCTGGTGGATGCAGATCAGATGCCTGGAAGAAAAAGTCTAAGCCTTGCGGGTCTGTGAGGGGAGCACTGTATTCACCAATTCCCTGGAGCCGAATTCTCTGCTCTCTGCAGGGAGGGGCATGCACCAAAGCGGTTCACAGAGGAGGGCAAAGGGTTGTAATGTGAGGTGTAATAGCCATTAAAAAAAAAAAAGTGTGAGTGTTTTAGATGAGTGTTGAGAAGGATGTGGAATAGCACATTATCTTAAGAATTACAGGGGTATCAGGCAGTTTATGTAGCTCTGCTTTAGAAGTAACAATGTTAAGATTTAATTTCCCATTTGTTTTCCAGCAGTGGCGTACCTTTGAGAATAAGTTTCCTTTTTTTGTTATGCCCCCATCTGCCAGTTTATAAGACTGTGCTTCTTCTTAGGAGCCATTCTGAGGTCACCTGTGTATAAGACGCCACTGTAGCAAATCTCTGTGGCATAATGTGTGGAATAAGTAATTACCGACACTGCTCTTTATTGGCCACTTTCTATGTGCCTGAAACTGTATCATCCTGAATAATCGCTAGCGCTGCAAGGTGGACAGTCTATCTGTTTTATATCTGAGGCTCAGAGTGGTAAATCACTTGCCAGAGGTCACACAGGGAGAAAGTGGACAAGCCATGATTTGAATCCAGATAAAATTCCCAAACCCAGGCTGGCTGCTTTCACCATGCTGCTTTTACAAAGTTTTAGGAACTGATGAAAGTCACTTCCTTCTAGCTGTTCATTCAAAGGAAAAAAATCCAAGCTAACAGGTTGGTTTTTTTGTGTTTGTTTAAGTGAAATTTATATAACCTACAGACAAGAAAGGCCAAAGGGATACAATCAGAGTTGAAAACCAAATTATTGTTGAATTTACAGGAAGATAAAAGCTCAAATCCAACTCTCTGTGTAGAGAGTTCACAAATTAAAGCATTTTGCTTCCTGAAACTTTTGTTAAACTGATGTGTTTCAGAAAAATTGACTGACATTTTGGTGCCTTGGTTTACCCACACGGCATATGTTCCAGGAAGCTCTGTCGCGGAGTTCCCGATCAGGGAGGCTTGTGCCAAGGGCTCTGTCCTCTGAGCGCTGGCCAGCATGGTTACTCATGGGGTCATCCCAAACAATTAATTCTTTCTGCCAAGAGGGCAGATTCCTCATCTGTAAAGTCAAGTAGCCTGAGCATATGATTCCCTAGGCTCTTCACAGCTCAAACCTTTTATTGTTCTCTACTTCCAGAAAAGAAACACCAGGAATATTAACAGTGCAGCATTACCAATAAATGCTAAGTATCACGATCAGTCACTTGATTTCTAGCTCTCAGCCTCAAATTTTAGTGCACATGGTGGTATTTCAGTGACGCAGGAGATTGCCCTCTACTTGAGCTCTGCTTGTTTTGTGAAGGTGCCCTCCTGCAAGGAAATACAGAAATTCAACTCCAGACACTTTTGGACGCTTCCCTATGCTGCCCATGATTGAGATAAGGTGCAGAGCCAGCTCCTAGGCCTTGCAGGTCTTCTGAAGGCTTTTCACAGCCCCTTGCACTGGTTCTCAGGACCTACAGCTGAACCTCAGGCCTGCTCCCCTGTTCTGGTGGCCCTGAGAATTGTCTGTGCGTTGGCCCTTTGCTCAGTGTGTTACGCGTATAGGTGTCACTTCTAGTAACTACCTGTTTGACCCCAGCTGCAACTGTGGGAATCCCCTTTGCAACTTGAAGCCTGTTTGCCTATCCAGTAACCTGTAAAAATGACAATCTGCATTTTGTCCCCTCCTTAAATGGCATCCACTGGGTTTTGGGCCTTGTGGAATCAGCTGATCTGCATGGACAGGCCATGTTCTGCTTCAGCTGGCCCCATAGCACATGCACAATTAATACCGCATGAATTAATTTTGGGGGAAAAAGCACAGTTGGCTAGGGAATGGAGGCTTTCAGCTTCTAAAGGGAAGGCTTTGATACTGAGCTTTAAAGCACATTGCCGTCCACCCCAGCCAGCAGAGAGAATCTGTGACACTATGCCATCCCCTGGGCATGAAAACTCACATCCAAGAAACTGTTTCTAAAGAGAGGACCTGAACTCTAGTTACTCGAATCATCTGGTCATTGTCGCAGTCTGTGAAAAGGGGGTATAGGATCAGGGAGAAAGAACGGCCCAGAGCAGCAGGGCCTGGTGAACGCAGCTGGCGAGGGGTTTTATTTTGCCCCCTTAAGTAGCTCTTGGGTCATCAACCTCAGGAGCTCTCTGTAGAGGAACAAATATGAGCAAGTGATTTGGTGCCAACCCTCTGGAGGAAATAAAATCCCTCTTTCTCCTTCCTCCTTGTCTGTCTTGCTTCAGGAACTAGCCCTGAGCAGGGGCAAGTTCATAAACCTGGTATGCGGATCAGCTGGAAGGTTAATCTGTTTGGGGCCTGTTTTCCCACTGTGTGTCTCATTCCTACCACACTGCTGTTCTCACAGCCCCCAACTCCCACATTACCTCAAATTGTCACTTCACATGTGAGGTGGTGGTGAAGCACCTCACAAACTCCCCACCCCAGACAGAGAGGTTTTGTTCCCCTATTTACAATTCTGTCAAGCATTTTGTGTGTGGCTCTCGCTGCCCTTAAAACCTGGCCATGATTCAAATATTCACCCAGGTATTTGGGGTTTATGTGAAGGTCTTTTAGGAACTCCCAACGTAGAAATTCCCTGAGAGAGAGGTTCCTTGCTTGAGAGTCATGGGTTATAGACGTCCTTTTAGACTCTGCTTTAACCCCCTGATCATGCTGAGAGGAACTTGAGAGACCCACAGAAATCTAAACAGATGTAACGTTTGTTTGAATCTTGTAAAAAGAAACATTTTTTTCTTTTGATTCTTCGGCAAAGAAAAATTTTTATTTCGGATGAATCCAAGTGAGTGTGTGGGTGGGGAGGGGGGAGTTTGCTTCGGATTGACTTAGAGCTGTTCTCCAGATATCTGCTTCATGGAGCTTCTGTGATAATTCCTGCCACCCAGCCACCCAGGGAAAGGACGTGAAGAAATACAACTGGGTATTGTAGTGTTGGCATTGCACATCCAGCCGTGTAGCCATCGCATGTCTTGTACTTCTTTGTTTGTTGAAGGAGTACTGAGAGTCAGAAAGTGGCTGGCTCTACACTTTTATTGTTCCCGTAGCACTCCTCTGGATCCTGGACAGAGGGTATATAGTTGTCTGTGAACGAGACCGATGTTACGCTTCAGCAGGGTATGTGCTCACCCGCTTGCAATGAGTTAAGAGTGTCCTGAACTTGAATATCTCCCCCAGTGACCTACTGCGGTGCCACTGTGAAGAGACATTCCTTTGGCATCAGGCATTAGCTCTACCTCGCTCTCCTTTTTTAAGAGTATAATAGTTATGAGAGCAGCTAGTACCTTGGATAGAGAGAATGAAACCTAAGTCCCTGATACCTTAATGAAAATTAGTTATCAGGTCTCCCGCATCTTTTGAGCTAGAGCAACCATTGGCCAGCATGGGAGGTCAAGGGAGGAGGTAGAATTGGAGATAAATATCATAATTTTGCCTGGGGATTAGCCTTCTCTGTGGAGGGGCCAGACGTAAGATTAGATGGAAAGTCAGGTCCCTTGATTTAGGTAATGTGAAACTGGACCTCTGAGACCAAGATGAGTTATCTGCTGCTTCCCGTGCCAGCCTGGTGGTCTCAAGATGTCGCTACCATCAGTATTGACTGAACAAAGTCAGACTTCCTGTGGCATGCTGAAATTCGTGCAAGTCATCTGCATTTCTTTGAGAGGAGTAGTGGATTTGGGGGTGTAAATCTGAAATCTTAAGTCTTTCAACCATTCTTACCAAAATGTTGCTGTCTCTGGGGTGACTGAATGTTTGAAGGCAGTGCCAAGACCATGCAGATGGCTGAGGGACCTGTTAATCCAAGTCTCAAATTAAAGTGGTGCAGAAAATGTTGACTTGTGGGAAACTTAAAGGAGCTAGCCAGAGGTGGGCGGCTTATATGAGGAGTGGGTGTGTGGCATTTGGAGAAAGAGTCTTCGTAGCTCTCCTTATGGAGTAATAACTTCCATTTATTGAGTACTTACTTTTCACATGTATTATATCACTGAATCCTCATGACAGTCCTATGAACTGAGTTTTATTATCCTCACTTTACTGATGAAAAGTCAGGTTTAAAGAGATAGAGGAATTGGTCCAAAGTCACAGAGCTGGTAGGTGCCCGAGCCAGCCCGTCAGACTCCACTCCACACCTTTCCTCCCAATATAAACCAGAGACCATTATTCCCTGGACCATTCTCTTTAAGAACATGAGAAATAATGTTGGGACTCCCTCTGAGGTCCAGCTGTGGTTTAAACCTCATGAAGTTAAAAAAAATAGAATAACTCACTAAAATAAATTATAAGTCCACTCCACAGAAAATTATGTACCACAACCCCAAACCTCAGGGTTAGTATATTCAGATTTCAGTGAGCTATATGATTCTCACTTGTCCCTTAAATATCACCCTGTTTCCTGGTAAATAATATCCCTTACAGAGTCCTTGCACAGGAGTAGTGTAGGGAGATCAGATCTTATTCTGGGGTGCAGTCAGTTGCAGAATGAAAACCCAGGTTGGACTTAATTCCTCATCTGTCTGAGGCTCTTTGTCCCACTGCCTGCCACCCAGTTTAAAGTTCAAAACCACTCCCTCTTTTATGTGCTTTGAGTTCCCTGTTGTTTCCTTTCACAACTTTTTTATTTTTTTTTAATGAAGTGATTTGAAATGGGAGATTAAAACCTTAACTGTGAGCTTGACACAGTTTCCTGCTTAATGCATCTCTGCTCAGAAGCTTCATGAAGCTGGGTCTGAAGCTTCTATATATTATTATTATATTATTATTCACTTTCCACATGGCTGCTCTGAGCTCTCACCCACTTGATCATTCACAATATGAGAGATTAATTTTTATAAGGCTGTGGTTTGAGATATTTTTGCCCCTCCACGTTTTAGTTAAAATCCTCACTGGAGTAAGTTTGTTTGGAAAAAACTCACCACCCTTGGTAAAAGAGAATTTGGTAACATATGTGCTTTAGTAATTATAATTGCTTCTTTTATTTTCCTATGCCCTCTTCATCTGAAATACGGCTCTTTCCATCAGAGGTCCTAAGTCTGTGTGTGGGATTGTGGGGGACATCTCGGGTGTGGGGGGGCAAACCTCCTATTTTGGTGTCGTTTGAGAGAATCACTATTAGGATTGCAGACAAAGGTGGTAAATTGTGCCATAATAATATAACATCATCTGCCAGATATAACCACTTTATAAAAAATATTTAAAATCCATGTCCATGAAAGCAGGGATTTTTGTCTTTTTTATTCCATTTTATTCTGTTTTGTTTTGTCTGTTTTATCCTAAGTGCCTAGAACAGTACCTGGCATATAGTAAGCACCCAAATATCTTCTGTAGGAAAACAGTTTGGACGTGCTTAGCAAGTGCAACCCTGGAAATGCAATCTTGGGCCTTCTGTGTGTGAGCATTAATGGTAGCAAAAGAGATTTGTGAAAAACTGAGATGATGTGGAAAACATAAAAATCAAATGTTTGGAGTAAGACCAGACAACTCCTGTCCATCACCCCTCCCACCATGCACATAAACCAAGTTTCTCCTGATTTTCATTGAACTAAAAAAAGTTTAACTTAAAATAAAAAGAACAGGTGCTTTGTGTTGAAGTGCTTTGGGATGACTGTGGGTGTGTGAGTGTGTGAGAATGTGTGTGTGTGTGCACAATGTAGGTAAGTCCACAGATAGGCCTATTTCGTGGTTGAAAATTGCAGGCACGGATCCCCTCCTGGAGAGTCAGAGCTCTTGCTGTCACATGGGAGGTAGGGCTGAGGGCACAGCAGCAAGGAGAGGGTGGAGAGGGGGGCCAGGGCGGTTTCCGTGGGGTCCCCGGCCCCTGGGTAGGAGCCCAACTGTTTATCCCCGGGTCCCGGCAGCAGCAAGCCAGGGTGTTTTCAGGACTCAGCTGCCAGAGTTTCTTGAAACAGCTCTGCTCAGAAGCATATGCTGGGCTCACTTCTGAGGGAAATTTCCTTTTTGGGGAAGTTGAAGCAAAGGAATTTCCTGTGTGGGCAGACAGAGCTTCCTGACTTGAAGGCTTCTTGGAAGGGAAACAGTTTCATAATGAAATGACAAATTAGAGACATACCAGCCGGGTTCACTTCAAAACAGCTATTGCCACTGGAGGCGAAGCCCTGTTATACTCCCTCACCAAACAAAAATAAATCCCATCCTGACAGGTTTCTGTACCCTGGATTATATCCGTCCCCCCGCACCTTCCCTCTCAGCCTCTTCCTCTCCCTCCTCCACGCCTTAACTGCAGGGCTCTGGCCTTCACAGCACCCCCACCGCCGCCGGAGGCTTGGAGCGTGGCCTGGCCCAGCCCTGACCTACACGGAGGCCTATAGGTTCTATTACCGCTGGGAGGCCAAGACTCACAGAAATGACCTCTTCCTTCCCCCTTAGACACAAAGCAGTGATTGAAGATGTCTTCAGCAATGGGGTTAAAAAAAAAATGCAGCCATTTCCTTGAGCTGGCCTTTAAAATCTTGCAGACAGTAAATGGAAGTGCTATTCTGGTCTTGGGCGCTAGGTCTGAAGCCTTTGCTTTGTTGAAGGAAATCAGGGTCTGTGTTGGACAGACGATGTTCCTATAGCTGGTCATATTTTGTATAGGTTCATCAGCCTGCATTTAAAAAAAATTAACACAAAGATACCTTATGAATTAAATTTCTATTTTTAATGGAACAGGCTAGGAAAAAGAATGATGGCAATGTCATTTGGAGTCAGTATTTATTAGGCCTAGGCTAGTAAAGTAGAAAGGACACAGGTTTTAGAATCAGAGTGCCAGCTCCAGCAGTATGCCACTGGCAGGATAACCTTGGACAAGGCACTTAACTTCCCGCCCTCAGTTTCTTTATCTTTAAGATGGGTACAGAGACACCACCTTCTTCACATGGTTGTGAGGAGATTTAATTAGGATTTTAGAAACACTTTGTAAACTCCTCTAAAGCCTTTTCCAAATAGGACTGCTTATTTAGCCATTATTAGAATCTTTGGGGTTTGAAATACAATACCAGGTTGAAACAACAGAATTGTAAAATGTGTAGATCACTTTGGCAAATATTTATCAGAGGCTTTCTATGTGTGCAGTATGCTTGGGCTCTGTGGGGAAAAATAAACAAAGTGTGAAGTTTAAAGCAGCCATGCGGTGTAGCAGAAAGAATCTTGGACTTGAGGTCAGGAGGTCAGGGTTCAATCCTGGGGGGTGGGTCACTTGATAACTCTGTGGCCTGGGGCAAACTGGTTTAATCTCTGTCCAGCCTCAGTTGCTTATTTATAAAACTGGGAAATCAAACTCAATGACTTTAATAAGTTCTGTCCACCTCTGACATTGTATAATCAATTTTAAGAGGTCTCTGCCTTTTCCAGTTGTTGATACAATTTATTCTAAGCAGTAAGGAAGAAATATTCACTGTACAACAGCCTGTCTGATGAAGAAACTTGCATCAAAAAGCTAGATTTTTTTTATTAGTGTATCACATAAACAGGAAAAATTGGTGCTTGCCAGATCTGTCAGCTATAGCAATTTGGTTTTGGGTGTTTCTGTGAATGCTGACTTGAAAATAACTTTGGATCATGGGTTGAACATGGCAATTTCCTCAAGAGAACTTGTCTCAGGATTTTGATTTACCTTCTCCCAGCTGCTCCAGGGGATGTTTGCAAATGGTTGTTCATTTAAGCCATTCCCACCAAGGATATCCTTGTCCAAACAGGCTTCTAGGATAGAGGCCATAATGTCGACAGGTTCTGCCAATTAGGTTTTATTATGTGTTGATATGTAACTTTAGGACTGCCACTTTATTCTTCCTCTGATTCCTAGGTTGTGTGAGTGA
This sequence comes from Manis pentadactyla, assembly GCF_030020395.1. Classification (NCBI taxonomy): domain Eukaryota; kingdom Metazoa; phylum Chordata; class Mammalia; order Pholidota; family Manidae; genus Manis; species Manis pentadactyla. Next base: position 69,481,835 of record NC_080032.1, read on the forward strand.
AGGACTGTTACTAATTTTGCCTCAAAACAATCTTCTCAGCACCAATTGTTGATTTGGGAAAAATGAGGTCCTGGAAAAATTATATACCATGTATAAGATCACAGTTGCAAAATGTTGACAAGCCAAGCGTTGAGTAAAAACAGCTGACATTTATTGGGTGTGTACTATAGGTTACTTTAATATATCATCTCATTAAATTTATTCTCCCAACAAGTCTGAGAGGTAGGTGATACTATCTTCACTTTACAGATACAGAAACTAGGGCTTTGCAATGTTAAGTAATTTGCTCAAGGCCACAGAACTGGTTGAGGTAGAGCAAGAATTTGAACCTAGGTCTATCAGCTCTAGAACCTGTGTGCTTTTTCCCTTTAGTGCATCCCATCTGTGTTGTCCATTGGTACATGATCGACCTCAAAGCTTAGGTGTGAAGTCAAACCAATGCTCCCTGAAAAGAAGCAAACTAACCTCATAGCCACCATGCTCTTAGAATGGCAGAGAAGTCTGCAGCTTTCCACCATGGAAAATAATATAACCCGGGTAATAAACTGAGCAAACATCGCCGTGCCCTTTGCTCTGAAGAAGGCATGTTCTGGTTCATCCCAGGGCCAGGCTGACTGAGAACCTCACTGGCCAGCTCTGGCCACGCCTTGCGATTTAGGACAGAAATATGCTGGCCATGTTAACGAGAGGTCAGGAAAATGACTGATGGCATCCTTTTCCTTGTGCAGTTACTTGGAAATAGTGTTTGTGGCCGCTCGGGCTTGTTCTAAAAAAAATTCAAATCTTGTTCTACTCACTAGACATTGACTGAAGTACCACTATGCTCAGTGCTGTGAATACAAAGAAGAATTAGGTAGGCACTAAATCTAAGAAAGCAAAAACTTGAGTAATCACTAAAAAAACCTCCAGTATTTATTGAGACCCTACTGTGCCTAGTAGAATGGTAATTACAAGAGAGAAATATCTAATAATCTTAAAAGGACATGTTTTAATTCTCCATGGCAAGTACATTTTTTCCTGATTCTTTGCTTAATTTATTAGCTTTCCTCTGTACAACTAAGATTTTAATGTGTGTCCTATTGTTTAAGTCTAAAGGTTTATTATTTTTCACGTATTTGAGAATATAGACCTTTAAAATTATGTTTCAATGAAGGCCGAAATAGTTTTAAAATTCACTTAAATTTAAAACATAGATAACATCCAGGAGAAGATCTGAGGGAAAAAAATACAATTTTGATGGTACCTAATTATAAAGAGACTCACAGCACTAAGTTATTCTTTGACATATGCAGCAAAACATTAGGTAGGTGTCATTTTGAGTTCATAGCAAGGGGAGAAAGTGGTATCTTTTCTCCTGTACAGAAATTTAATCTCTCATTTTAATCTTTCATTGATCCCTAGCAGCCAGTGGGGTATTTTTTTTAAACTTCCTTTTCTTCATTATTCTATATTCCCCATTTGGGTTTAAGGTGGAAAACAAGGAAGTATTGTTAAAGCGCTGTGGCCAAATCCACACTTCAATAGGCCTCTTTGCTCCTCTGGTGAGGAAGTGGTGGGGGTGGGGGTGGGTGGAAGAGATCAACCGATTTACTACTTGTTTCGTTTGGAGGTGGGAAGGGAGGTGGGGGAGGGTTTGGAATAAGAGCTGGTGGGTGCTCTCCTGCACCCCAATCCTGTGGCTCCTTGGGCGTATTCCCTACCTGCACACCCAGGCAGCCTGGCAAGGGGAGAATCCATTAGGAGGAAGAAGAGACGGGAAAGGGAGCAAGATGACTGACAGGTGGATGAAATGCAATATCCTGGCCCCTCAAATTAAAAAAAAAGTTGCTGATTAGTATGTTTGCATTAGATCTTCATTTTAATGTTCCCTGCTCTTCAGGCACAGGCGCTGTTAAGCAGCAAAATGTTAGTGGCTCTGGGGAAAGAACAAAACCCACTGGGCCTTGAGATCCCTAAGTCGACTGCTAGGCTTTGGATGTTGGGTCGACCATGTCTTCCCCTGTGCGTTAACGGTGTCACTGTACCATCCAGACCCAGAGGGCTGAGGCAGTGGCCCAGGGTTAACTCCGGGTGTGCAGAGAAAGAAGCTCTATCTAGTAAGTGTTAGACAGGAATTCCAGTGGTGTCCCCCCTCCACATTTTACTTTTGGTTCTTTAATGTAATAACCAAGTTCATGACTCTTAACCTGGGGAGCAATTATTTTGTGTGAATTGTGTTGCTTTAAAATGCTGAGACACCTTTTCCTTCTCTCCCTCCTTGTCTCTGAGTATTTATATTTTTAATGACATTTAAAAGCCAGTGTCATTAGTCAAAAGTCATTTAGAGCTAAGTCCTAGAAGAGACGAACTTTAAACTGGTGGGAGTCAGGGGTAGAGCAATCCTTCTGGGAGTCAGAATGAGATCCCTGTGTGTCTGGATTGGAGGCAGGTTTGTATGTTACCAAAGTGATCTCCATGGTAGCAGATCAACGTGGCACCAGTGACGGGCTCTACCCTCAGAGCTCCAGGTTCCCATGAGAAAGTGATTCTCACAGCAAATGGAGGGGAAGAAATCAAGGACTGTGGATGCACACACTCCCCTTCCTTGTAGAGCTCTGGCCATCAAGTTTGAGTTTATATAACCAATGACACGCCCTATTTAACCACTTGGGTTCCTCTCAGTAAACTAAAACTCTTCAGAAAATGCATGGTATTCTCTTAAATTTCAGTGAAATTCATACTATGTTTAAACAGGCTTTTGCAGCAAGGAACTATATTGCAGTGGAACAAGAATGTGACTTGGAATCAGGAAGCCTGGCCTCTAGACCCAGCTGCTCACTACCTTGCAGTTCTTCCTTTCCAGATTCTCAAATCTCCGTCAGTTCTTATATAGTCAGTCATCCATTTATCCTGAAAGCCCCTCGTGTGACCCATTCCCAGTGAAAAGAGGTACCTGGCTGCATATAATGCAGCATGCCATCCCCACTATCCAAAGGTATGGTAATATTGTGATCGTGCGTATGAAATCAAAACACCTGAAAAGCCAAATGTGAGATTCATCACCATTAAAGATTAATCTCTGAATGTAGCAACCAAACTCAGGAGACTGGGCTGCCAGCAGGAGAGTTAATTTTCCTAGAACCTTGGTTACAAAGGTCATTAGTTTGAAGAAAGAATCAGTGATCAGTCGTTTACCTTAAGCCGCAAGAGAACATTTGTGCATTTGGGAGAACAATTATGTAATTTGGTGAGCCTCTTCCCTGGGGAATTTTATGACTCAGTGATCAGAGGATCAGAGGTGTCAGAGTAGTGAAGACAGTTTGTGTGGTCAGCTCTGTGCCCATGGCTGGCCTAGGTGCACCCTGAAGTGAGATGCTTCATGGCCAAGACCTCAGAGTGATCAGGTGTGGGTGATTTGTACCTGTTGTATATGTTTAAAGGGGACCAGTTGTTCCCCTAAAGGGAAACTTCTTTTCTATGGAATTTATGCCTGGGCCTGTGGGGAAGTTAAACGCACTGTAAGTCACGGAAGTCACTGGTTAAATATGGCCTATAAAAGGCAGTTATGGACTTGATATTGACTGATGCCAACCGACAGCTCCTTTCTGCCAGCGAATCAGAATATTTCTTTCCTGCACTTTACAAGATGAGAAAGAACAACTAGTAATGGTAGTGCTCAGCTGAAACTCCTCTTGTGATTCTCTGTGGCCTGTCTGTAACCAACAAAAGTCTAAAATTTTAATTTTAGAATCATAATGTTGGAAGATCCTTAGATGGCCCACATATCATATTGCTGCTTCTAAGATTGGTTTTAAGAAGTTCCATCAGGATTTAAGTATGGAAAATCTTGTTCTTATTTTCCTTGTCACTTATGTCTTAAGTTTACTTAGTTGACATAGAAATATTTTTTTAGTTCATCATAGAGACAAAAGACATATATATAATAGGCACATATTTTTTCCCTTTGTCCTCCCTTCTTTTTTTAAATTGAAGTATCATTGATGTACAGTCTTATGTTGGTTTCAATTATACAACACAGTGGTTCCACAGTTACCCATGTTATTAAATCCTCACCCTCTTTAGTGCAGTTACTATCTATCAATGTAGAAAGATGTTACAGAATCATTGACTATATTCTCCATGCTGTGTAATATGTATGTGTTTTTTTTTAATGTTAAGATCTTTTGCCTGAGAATCAGCTGTGCTGAGACTGTTTCAGTTAAATGGAAAAGTTCTTTAAGTAATATGAGAATGAACAAGATGGGGAGTTAGAATTTTAGAGCCTGGCTTCCTTATTTTGCAGTTCCAATTCCAGAACATTATCATTGTCTATGTTCAAATGTAAATAGACTTTATTTTGTTGTTATCTGCTAGTTTACATTTTTTATTCTGCCTGTAACGAAGAGGTCATCGATAATTATGAGCCCTTTTAAAGGCGACTTTATATGTGAGTCAGTCCAGGTATGCTGATAGCCGAAAGCACTTTTCATGTGCTCTGGCTGGAGGGTTTGCAGAAATAAGGGTCTAGCAGAAAAAGGAGAGCGGTTGAGGAAAACAGGGCGTGCATTTATAAGGAGAGCATACTCCATTCGCTTCTTTCAAAACACAAGTAAATAAACAAGAACAAAAACAGGTTCAGACTGTCAGTCCAAGGTGTGGAAGGAAATCCCCTCGGGTAAAGATTCTCTGGGGCACCCTCCCTGGGCTTCTTTTGCAAACACCACTGTTTCCAGGGGAGCAACACTATGTTTGTCTTGTTTTTGCTTTTGATGAACGAGTTAAATGAGCGAGGAGGGTGAGCTGGGAAGGTTCTGCGCATTTTCATGTCCAGGGTGGAAGAAGGTTCTTCCTAGTCAGCGAATGCCTGGATTTCATTTTGGCCTGAAGTGCAGCCCATTGCCCAGGGGACTACATACAGGTCCTGCGTTTTAACCACCTAGAGAGAGGTGATTACAGTTAGAATGTGGGGCCTGTGCCGACAGAACTCCGAAAGTTAAGGGCTGGATTTGGGCAAATAGACCATTGGACCCTGTACTTCCCTTTCCCACAGCGTCCTGCACACCTCCTTGTCCTGGGCCCTGAAGGACTAGGAAGTCACAGGGTTGACTGTCATCTTAGAATGTATGTCCCAAAACTTTGTTGGTACCTGGAGCACCTTTTTCCCCCAGGATAAATAATGTAAATAGATGGTGTTCAGATGTCCATTTAGCTCACAAAAGCCTATATTTAACTCATAATCTGTCTGAAATATAGGACTGGTAGACCTGTTTCAGGGAACCACCTTTTCTAGCATAATTTATCCAGCAAAATACATGCTGTAATTTGAACTGTGATACATCAAAGAGGAGCACATCATAACCACTGCCCTGGCCCTTGAGAGAATTCGGGGCAAAGTGAACAACTAGGAACTTGTTAACTGGCCTCTGAATGAGAGACCGTGCTGCGGTAGACAGCTGCCAGGAATTCTGAATTGCACAGTAGTGGACGGTGGTCCATGGGGGTGGGCTAGGGAATTAGACCTGTCTGTTCTTTTTTTTTTTTTTAATTTTGGTATCATTAATCTACAATTACATGAAAGACATTATGTTTACTACGCTCCCCCCTTCACCAAGTCCCCCCCACATCCCCATTCACAGTCACTGTCCATCAACATAGTAAGATGCTGTAAAATCACTACTTGTCTTCTCTGTGTTGCCCAGCCCTCCCTGTGCCCCCCTACACTATACATGCTAATCATAATGCCCCCTTTCTTTTTCCCCGCCCTTATCCCTCCCTTCCCTCCCATCCACCTCATTCCCTTTCCCTTTGGTAACTGTTAGTCCATTCTTGGGTTCTGTGATTCTGCTGCTGTTTTGTTCCTTCAGTTTTCCTTTTTTCTTATACTCCACATATGAGTGAAATCATTTGGTACTTGTCCTTCTCCGCCTGACTTATTTCACCGAGCATAATACCCTCTAGCTCCATCCATGTTGTTGCAAATGGTAGGATCTGTTTTTTTCTTATAGCTGAGTAATATTCCATTGTGTATATGTACCACATCTTTATCCATTCATCTACTGATGGACTAGACCTGTCTGTTCTTACGTGTGAGTCACTACTGAGTGTGTCTAACCAGGACCTCCATGTATGAAAACATGACCTCTGCAGATCTGGGCTTCACTAGATGCCTTCGTTGCATGCTGTATCTCTAGTTCCTTACCTATGTGTGGTCTCAACCTTGCACAATGCCTTGTACCAGATGCATCTAGAGTGTTTTCTCTAGTCAAAATTATGCCTTGAGAATTTGGCTGTTGATGATTTGCGAGTAAAGGGAAATGTTGGAATCGGGAAGGGTAGTGCCCATGCTCCCAGGACTGTGAAGTCAGGACCATGAACCGTGGGTGGTGGCAGCCCAGCTGATACAGAGCAAGGGAGGTTGGTAGTGCCTGGCAGTCCCCTTCATGTAGGTCCTAGTCCTGGAAAGTTAACTATAGAAGCAAAGTTAAGCTGTTCACTACAAACATTTCCCAGACTTACTTTGTGGCAGGCCCTGGGGTTATACTACAAATGTATGCAGATTCTCCTCTCCTTATTGCTTTTTAAAATGTCTGTATGTACGTTTGTGTCACTTACTTCTTCAGCAAATATTAACTGAGCACCTATCCTATGCCAGGTAGATGCTAGGCGCTGTGGAAACTGTGGTGAACTAGAGCAGATGTTTTTCTGTTAATTTGTGGAATTTACAGTCTAGAGGAGAGACCAGCTGCCCACCCCACCCCAGAATCATAAAGAAGACACTGTCACTGCCTGGGTTATGAGTCTTTGCTGAGATCACTCCCCATGTTGAGTTTCCCATGTTTATAAATATTCCTGTTGGGGGAGCCCTTGAAGGGCTAGAGGAATCTAATAAACCACACAAGCATCTTGTCCAAGAAATGGTTTATGAGCCATTACGGGGCAGCAGAAGTTCCTGTCCTGAGATTATGTTTATATTGTATACACATCAGTGTGTCAGTCATTGAGTCATTGTGCTCATCTGTTTGTTTCTGGTAGATCTTCAGGTCTGTCCAAGCTAGTATGCTCTATCTTAGACTAATGTTTCTAGAGTTCTAGGGGACAGTTTAATACACTTTCTGCCACGCCTGCTGCAGCACCAAATCTGCTAACTGTGCCCGGTAATGCTGAAAGGGATGGTTACTACCAGCACTGCATTTCCAGACCCACTTAACAGCAGTTATCAGACTGGGATCTCATAGTCACGTGGCAGAAGGAGCTGGGGACCACGCCCAGGAAGTGATGGGCTCATGGAAATTGATCTCCTGCATTACAGTGAGTCCCCAATGAGGTGAAGACAGCATGCCAGCACAGAGCGCATGCATCCTAGCAGCTCCGAAAACTCCCAGTGTGGGGACTTCTACCTTAGATTGAACATGAAAGTGAAATAACTCATCAAAGAACTAGAATACTAGAATCTGTACTAGAGGTAATTAAGTACCAGTTCTTTTTTTTTTTAACTGGCAGATTTTTTTTCATGTGAATTCTCAATAGAGTCGGGGGGAGATGGGCCATGTAGTTGTACTGCACACAGCTGGCCCACTCCAGACTTTCAACAGCTCATACAAGAGGCAAACATATGTAGGTGAAATGAAAAAACACTCACAGTGACCTGGGAACAGAAATATAATTCAGTGAGCATGACCTTTAGAGAAACACTTTGGCAGTAGTGTAAAGAACCTTAAAGCAGTTTTACTCATTGACTCAATAATTCCTTTTCTAAAAATCCATCACTAGGAAACAGTCTGAGGTGCTGACAGATTCTTACATGTGGATATGCAGAACAAAGAATCAATTTAAAAAACTACAGCAGGGCATTATGTTGGAATATTAAGCAGCAGTTAAAAATCATGTTTTTGAAGTGCTCATCTAAGGTCATTGACAAGGCAAGATTTGTATCTCCTCAAAATAATCCCATTTTTTTAACCCATAAAAATAGACCAAAAGAAATGCAGGAAAATAGTTTTTGTAGGTTTCTCTTTCTTTACTGTAATTTTTTCTAGCATTGTCTAGGATTTTGTGAAATAGGGTTCACTGTGTCCCCAAAAGGCCACTTTGCACGTAGATTTATTGTGTTGAAATGCAAATCTAGGCAGGTGTTTTCCACTGTCCCCCTTCCCACTACCCTTCAAACCCCTCAGGACCTCCCCCTGCACGTCGGTGGAATGCAGCAGCCTGGAAGGTCCTGTAGGCTCTGGGTCCCGCTGCAGCTTCAGTCTGTACACTCAGCCCTTTGCTCTCTGTTCTCCAGCCTTCCTGGGCCCTGTTCAGTTCCCTGTATGGGTCCCATTCTCTCTCATCTTCCTTCTCGCTGCAACAACATCTCTACACTGAGCCCTTCCTTCCCCCTGGTCCATCACCCACCCCTAACTTAGCAAGAAAAATTCAGTGTAATTCCAGCTCACCCTTTGGCCTCAGCTTAAGTCACTCAGGCCAGGCTTCACTCACCAGCACCTGCAATATGCTTCCAACATGCTCTCGACTTCCCTTCCTACAACACGGGCTCCTGGTCTCTCTTCACCATTGAACTGCAAGCTCCTTGAGGGCTGGGACTCTGCCACACTGATGGCACCTTCATTCCCCCAGAATGCATCCTGGGGCTCAGCTCACCGTAGATGGTTCTCAAGTACTGATGAATGGGTGAATCTCATCTAATTCATCTGGAACCTCTATTCTCAGGGCAAGCCATGCCCGGTAATAGAATATGCATGGGCTTTGGACATCTCATTTTCCTCATTCCTAAAAGAAGGAGCACAATGTCTATCATATACAATTGTCTGTAATGTTACATGAGTGACTGCTTATCAAGTGGCTAGTAGAGGGTCTGGTACGTGACAGGTACTCAGCAAATGACACTGTCATCTTGGGGAGCCCTCAGTGCTCAGCCACACAGCTGGACTTGGCACACACCTATTTCTACTACAAACTTGTCTGTTGTAAGTCCCTTGAAGAGAGGCTTCCCCGAATAAACATTTTTTTCTCCAGAAAATGAGGTCTGATTAGTGCTCACCAGGAGCTCTAAGGCAGTATCAGATTTCTGGGGTCCGGCACCATGCTGGACCCTCAGTGTGAATGTATGTGCTGAACTGATCAGAGAGACCGAGGCACTGAGTGACCCCCACATGTCCCTCTGCTGCCTTCTCCTCCTGGATGCAAATCATTCTGAACTCTGCCTGCAACTGCTTGAGGCCTGCCTGGACGAAGAGAAAGATAACTCCCCAGAAGAGCCAAAGAGCTCATATTTTCCTTCCTAAAAATCTCTTTGTTTTCCAACACCATTAAACTAGCCCAATTGTATACACTGGGCTTGAATCATGCGTTACAAAAGCCGAGTGCTTTCTTTGAGGTTAGCACCCTGTATGTAGGTGATTTCAGGTAAAAGATCTCAGACACATCATTCTTTTATAAAGCTGATTGTTCAAGCACTACAGCCCTAACTGTCCCCTTATTGCAGCTTCAGAAACATTGTCAAACTGTCAGACTCGGGCTGGGCACTCTTTTATCTCCCAAACAATCAAAAACAGATTTATGTTGGAAGTGGATATTAGCATGGCTTCTGTCCTTCCTACCTCTGGGTCCTGAGTAGTTCAGAACCGGATTCAACTCTTTGCTTTGTATTTTCACAACTTTTTGGGCTTTAAGCAAACATGAAAATGGGGCCTCTTGACTTCCCTCTGTGTGTACAAATGCCTTCATTTGGGTGCGCACGCTTTGCTGAATAAATCCTCCTTTAAAATTCAACCTTTCATCGTTGGAGAAGTGATTTGCTGTTTTACAGCTTGTACTTTTTATGGTTCTTGGAGGATCACTACAGCAAATATATTTGGCAGAAAGTTAGCACACAGCCCTTCTCTAGAACATGGTACCAAATTTGCCGAGTTCCCTTCATAAAACTTGAAGTTCCTCAGATCATTCCTGTGATGTGCTCGTTTTGGATCTAAAACTGTAGTTGAAAGCTCATCGTGGTGATCCTTCACATCGGGAAAGCAACGAAGTCTCTCAAAAAAGAAGTCAGGTGCTAAAAATAGCTCCCCCACTAAGCCCCACTTAAGTTTTCTACCTAGGGAACCAAGACAGAAACATTTCCAGGATGGAAATGACATAGTTCAAGTGATGCAACCATTTGGCAGCCTGCTATTTTGCTCTTTTCTGCCAGAAGGAAACTATATAATATAATGTCAAGAAATTTCCCCAGAGTTGTTAAAATAATCATTGAAATAACTTTTGGTGCTTAGTACGATGCACCGAAAACATCAATCTTTAGAATGGTTCATTTCTAAGGTTTTCCAGATAGCCCAGGTTTTTACTCAGAAATTGGTTGGTACAGCAGCTCCCACTGTTCCAGCTCAAGCCATTATGAGAACCCTTCATGGAGGTAAAAAGTGTAAACAGAATTGCTGAGAAGTGACTGGTGTTCCCTTCTGTTCGCCTAGTGTACTGTATAATTAAAGGAGGGGATGAAGTCTGGGTGAAATAAAATGATTATGCAACATCGAGAAAATGGCATGGCTTTTAGAATAGTTTTGCACATCATAATTTTTTCTGTGTCTTATAGCATTACAAATGTTCTACCTTTAGCCTTCTCTGCTTTTATTTACATGGATGCCCCAAACTGAAAGGGGTAGTTAGGAATCATTTCTTTTTTCTCTGCTTGGCACAGAGAAGGCTTTTGATAAATATGAGCCAAGCGAATGTACAAGTCTGAGTCATAATTTGTCACACAGTGGCTTGATGGAAGTATAATTGTGATCACATCTAGTCTACCAGATATGGCTGATTTTTTTTTAAGTTGCAATTATTTCTGTCACTGGGATGCCAGCTTTTTAGAAAAACAAACATCCTGGGTTTATATTAGAAGTAGTTTTTAGGTTCTGTAACCTAGATCCTTCTTTACTGCATTGGCTCAAGAGCAATATAGTCACGCAAACTCATTCTGTGCTGTAACGCTGTGAGAAGTGCGCCAGTTCTTACTTGCAAATAACAACACTTATGTTTTTCTGCATAGCTTAATCCGAAAAAAAGTCTTATTGGAAAGATATTAGGTAGTTCATTGCATCAATTAAAAAAACAAGTAGCAGAAAGCAAGGCAGGCTCAGCAGCCAGGAGCGTGGCCAAGATCACACCACAGAGGCAGGCTTCTTAGAATGCTACCATGGTGGACACATGAATTTATGAGGCTGACCCACTGCCATGAATGCTATCTCCCTAGCCCTGGGGAATTAATTGGCCACTCCCTTGAGATTCAAAAGCCGGAGCAGGGGCATCTGATTGGCCTAGGTTATGTTCCAGGGAACAGGTAAGAACGTCTGCCAATTTGGGGCTGTGACTGCTGAGCAGACAAAAATATAGAGGTCTAGCTTAAGATTGTCAGTTTTTGTATCGCGGCACATTTCATCTTGTTTTATATCCGTGGAAGATTTATTCGCAGCAAAGTGAAGTAGGTCCACATTTGCGTTCCCTGGATCAGCACACAGATTATCAATGGATTGTTTTCTTCGTTTGTCTTTGTTCCGTTTTCATGTGCGAGGTGTTAGCAAGTTCTGCATGCTGAGAAGCTTGCCTATACCATGAAACAATGGCAAAGCCCTGCTTCGAGAAATAGATGGGCCTGGCGTTTTAACCTGTACAGCATTCAACTCTTTGGAAGTGTTTATATACTTTTTTAAAAAATTGCTCTTAATAGTCTCTGATACATATCAGTGAGTCTAAGAGATGTGAAGGACCTCAAAGGTGATATTTTCCAACTTGTCACCCAAGTCATGACTGTCTCTGCAGCCCCCCAGATACAGTAGGGGCTTCCACTTTGCTTGAATTTGTTCAGTGAGTAGCATGCACTGGTCCTTTTCCATCCCATCTTGGGTACCTCCAGATGGGAGAAGGCTTTTCTGAAGCTCACCTCACTGTCACCTTGCTCTTTAGTTCTCGTTTTCTCATGGGGGACCAGGTGGGACGTGTTCCTTCCACATTATGTCTAGGGACAGACAAAACTTCAGAATCAGTTACGGATTTGATTCTCACCTTTGCCATTTAACTAACTAGGTGCATTTTAGGCACATTATATAATTTTTTTGAACTGCTGTTTCCTTATTGGTAAAATGAGAAAAGTAACACCCACTTTGCAAGGATTAAAATATAGTGGGAGCCCCTTACACTGTACCTGGCCCATAGTAGATCCTCGTGAACGCTGTCACTACTTGTCATACTGTTGAAGGTGATCATCTAGCACCTCCAGTCTCCTATTTTCCGTGTTAAACCTGGTCTCACTTGAGATGAATCCTCCTGGGTAATTCATCCTGAGCTCCCTTCTGCCACCGTTCTCCCATTTTTATTAATGTTTGTGTGAAAATGTGACTGCACACTGACTGGGCTGAGGGGAAGGGGACTGTTACTTCCTGTATCTGTATTTTTCTTCCAATAGGTGCAAACTAATTGTTGAGTGAATAAATAGGCGATTATTTTATCACTGTGGCATAAGGTCGTGTTAACATTTTAGCATCTGTGTTACACTCATGTTGATCACTTTTGGACTGCAACCAAAGTCAGAGTTCTCCTCTCTTCTGTGTGTGGGGGTCTTTTTTTTTTAAGTTAAATATATCCCTTTATATTTAAACTCAATGCCTGTTAAATTTCATTTAAATCGGCTAATTTTGATTGTATGTCTTCATCCCTCTCTAGAACTTCTACTTTATGTCATCCATTTTAGATGAGTATTCCCTATATAGCCTTTATGTTAATTATTTGGAAAGAGAAAGACTGAATGGGACAGGATCAGTTAAAGAGCCTTATGGCATACCACTAGAGACTGCCTCCCCGGTAGGCACAGACTAATCTTTATGTATGTATTTATGTGTGTTTGTATTTATGTATCTTTAAGTATGTTGTAGTTGTGTAATGCTTTATGGCATATAAATCTTTTTACATGTCACGTACCATATATGCCATAATATTTTCCAAATATTTACAGTGGTACTACATTTCAACTTAAACCATAAAAAAAAGTAAAGATAGACTGTCAAATTATTTGCTGAAATCAAGATGTACTCCTTAGCTCTCCTGAAAAATCTTTACCAAGTAGCCTCTTTCCCTTTGCTAATCTGCTCATGGTGAACCTAAAACCTTATAGTTAGGCTTATGGAAAATGTCTTCTTGGGTCAGTAGTTAATAAACAGATGTTTAATCAATTTATATACTTTCAGTGCTTTTGAGAGAGAAAAAGAATTATAGAGAAAAAGAATGATAGTTTTATCTGAAAGGAGTTTTTAAGCTGGAAAAGCAGCTGAAACATATCTGAAACATATCTGAAACTCACTCTTACTGAGTGAGAGAGGGTGACTTTTAATACACTTATATATTTGTGTGTTTCCTCCCATTGAACACTTATGATAATGGGTTTCTGTATTTTATTTTTCACTTTGAAATTGGCTCTGTAGAATGTTCACTAACGTAATGGAAAGAACATGGGATTTGGAGATCACTGGGAAATGCTTGGAATCAATCCACTATGTAGATGTTCATGGTTATGAGTTCAGAAGGGGACAGCTTTCCTTGCTTATGTGTTGTTTCTCTCAAAATAACCTTTTCAACAAATTTTCAAAAAATAACTTTAAATGTATCACATCAAAAGAATATGCCATAAACAAAAAACCTAAAAAAAAAAAAAGAATATGCCACCTTGGTTTGTATGTGTATAAAATTATATATAAGATAACCTCAGGTATGTGATGCAAAAAAAATGCAATTACTTCCATGTGTAAGAAAAACCTGGTGTTATACATATGTAAAACAATAGCTATATATCTATTGACTGCTGAAAAACTAGGAGCTACTTTCTGAGGGACTTAGGGCATGCCATACTAAGGAGTTTAGATTTTATTCTGAAAATTATAGGGTGCCAGAAAGGGAATTTAAGCAGGGGAGGGAAATGATCAGATTTATATTTAAAAGCTTTAGGAGGTGGCAACATATGGAGGATGGGGCAAGGCAAAAAGCTGTTGCAGTAATCCAGGTGAGGAAAAACACAAGCCCAGATTAAGGTAACGTCAGTGGGCAGAGGGTGTACGGGAAATATTCAAGTGGTTCTCAGTAGACTTGGTGGGTCAGGTTTAGTGCCGGATCAGGTGAGGAGGGCCGGGGGAAGAGGCAGAGAAAATGGCTCTGTGGATCCCATCCTGTAGCATGGCAAGAGGAGAAGGAAGAGCCTGTCAAGTAGCACCCAGAGATGGGGGAGGGAAACCATGGAAAAACCAAGGAGATTTTTAGGAAGGAAAGAGACTGGTCCCACATAACTGACCGCTGCAGAGGAGTCAGGTAAGATGAAGTCTGAGGATGCCCTTGGCCTCTCCAGGTGAGGAGTCACCAGTGACCCAGGCAAAACAATCCTTGAGGTGGGGAGAGGCAGGCGGAAACCTGTGGGTTAGAATGTGGGACAACTGATGCGTGGTGTCTCTCTGCCTGACGATGGTGGGACAGAGAAGAGGGGAGCCAGGCGTCAGCCGTGGGTAAAGAGGGGATTTTGTTTGTTTAAGGTCAGATATTTGGCCATGAAGAATTGCTGGGAAGAGCTGAGAGCTGAAATTATAGAAGAAATAAAGATGATTTATGGAACTGTGTCTAGCAGAAGTGGGGAAAAACGAGATACAGAATTAAAGTGAAGGTGTTCTTTAGTGTTCGATGGGAGGAAGGATTCATTCCACTGAAAACTGACGAATTAAGTATGTATAAATATAGGATCATTGTATGAGGGCAGGCTTACTAATTGATGGGAATTGCCCACAAAAATTCCTTTTTTATTTTCCCTCTGGGAAGCCATAGATGGGGGAGGGGGATGTGAAGGAAATGGGAGAATGGCTGATTGAGCCAGAGAAAGATCGCTTGGCACACTGGGGGCTGGCACGCAGCGGGAGACCGGGCGTCTGTTGGCACAAGTCTGTGTGGCTTTCCCGAGCTGTCCCACATGGTGGTGTGGCTGGGGAAAGGAGGTGGTGAGACATTTTTTTCCAGCAAATATTGAGTGCCTGCTGTATAGCAGGTATGCTCCATACCACGGAGAGACAGCAGCCAACAATATAGGGAAGTGGGGGAGCAAGCCCTGTGGCTCTCTGAGCTCAGGGTATTCCGAGCACAGGGAGCAGTGAGAGGCCTTGAGGAGGGTATAAGTTCAGTGTATTAAAAGGAATGGCCAGGAAACAAGTGTGTCCGAGGTGATGTGTGCCAGGTGAGGTACAGTTGGGTTTGGAAAGAGGGCTTAGGGCAGGAGGAGCCGGGAGACCAAGGTAAAGAATCTGTAGGCCAACGTAAAGAGTCTGGCTTTTAATTTGCCAGTGAGAATTTTAAGCAGGGGACTGGCATGGCCTGGCTTTGATTTTTAACGGCTCAGTCTAGCTGCTGTAAGAATAAAAAGAGGAAGAGCTGTGGGAGAGTGGCAGGACGGTGAAATCAGAGGCCTGTTAGGAGCCTGTTAGCGGTCAAGTCTGGTGATACACGATGGAAGGTTAGACCAAACGTGTTCCTACCTCAGGTTCTTTGCACTTCCCGTTCTCTGTGTCTGGGGTGCCCTTCTCCCACGTGGTCCCATGGCCACACCCCCTTCTTCAGATGTCTGCTTAAAGGTGAGGTCTTCAGAGTAGCCCTCACCCATCACCAGCATGCCCTTTCCGTGACATCTTTTCTCTACATACCACTGTCATTTCACATCAAATACATCTTACTTGTTTATTTATTGTCTGTTTTTCCTGATTAGAATGTAAGCCACAGGAATGGGGGGGATTTCTGATCTGTTTATTGCTGCATGTGCCCACTACCTAAAACAATGCTTGCCCTGAGGAGGTGCTGCATAAGTAACTGTGGAATCAATTAGGGAATGAAATTCTACATCCATTGTTGCCAATACCACCTCCACCATTATAATTAGTAAGAATAGTGGTGGTGCTAATATTTTTTCCTTACTACCTCTCCCTTTCAGAAAGGCGTGCTACAGCAAGCTTCATGTATGTGCCCCTGCAGACTAGAAGGATGTCACTAAGCCGCGGACTTGATTTCTTGGCCCCTCATGTAGCAGGCAGTCTTGCATTTGGCTTGTGTCAGTCTTTGAAACTTTTTTAAGTCACGTCGCTCACGCACTTTAGAATCCTCTGGCTTAAACTCTTGAATACCCCTGGACATTCAAGTTAGCCGTGAACTTGAGAACTGATGAAGGCTCCTGCCAGTAGCATGCCTTATGCGTTTGGCATCTAATTTTGGCACTTGTTTTAGCAGGTTTGATTGCATAATTCTGCACAATTCAGCCATTGGCTACAAAAAGTGACCACATATCCAGGGAGGGAAGGAAGACTTGGGGGACCAAGTTGGAAGCTGTTCTAGGGATTCAGAGGATGACCCAGGGTTCTTCTTTTTAAAAATATGCCTGTACTCTGAGGATGATTTCAGGCCCTAGGTATCGACCGTCACTAAATATTACTTCCTTTGGGGAATATGATAAGATGTAATTGTTTGTGCTCCTTTCATACCAATTTTTATTATATTTTCATATTTATTTTAATGTAGTTATAGTTGTATTATATGTTTCATGGCTGATTTTTAAAATGATATATTTTATCCATTTTAATTGTTTTCCATGCCCAGGTCCATGTTTTGCAACATTTTCTCTCTTGCAAAATCTGCATCAATTAAGTACAACTTAATTTGTATTCCCACTTTTCCCTAATTTAAGACATACCTATAGGCAGCTGTGCACAACTTCTGATCAGCATGAAATAATAGAAAATAGCACATGCATGTAATTGACATAATTCTAAAGTAGAACAAAAAATTTGTAGATTTTGTCCTCTCACCCTCAGTGTGGGTCAACAGTAGGGTTTCTGATATTTCCGAATTTGCAAATACGATGCCTTTTGAGAGCCCTCGGTACATCCCTAGAGGAGAGACTTTTCCTGTCATTGGTTTTTAATGTGTGGAATTTAAGTTGTAAGTGCAAAAAGCACTGCATTAAGTGCTTCTGTCTCTAAAAAGATACGTGATCTTGGGCAGACTACTTGGAGAAGAGAGATGTGTGGAGAATATTGAGCCAGATGATTTCTAAATCATCCACCATGAAAAGAAGGGATTCTTTGCATACCTCCATGCCCACTGTCTCTTTTTGCCGCTTCCAGGGTTCATGAGAGCTGTCAGGGGCTCTGTGGCTTAAGAGGGAGCTGGCTTATGTCAGGAGAGCACATGACAGTCCCCGCTAGTGCTCTCTTTGGGCAGGTGACCCACTCCCTATTTAAAACCCAGAAGATAAGTCACTGATAAGTGCCTGCGTGATTGATACTGTGGCCACTAATCAAATGCTGAAATTACCAAATAGAGCTGAAAGAGACCCTGAGGTTTGATCTGGCCCAGTTATGGCCCCCAAACCCCTAAGAATCTGTAAGAGAGCAATGGGGGTGGCCCCTGAGCCAGTTGAGTACCCCAAATGCCCCACCGGAACTCTGTATTTGAGAATAATATTGCAAGGTTAATCAAGCTCAGGAAGCATGAGGTTGCCCTGTGTTTGGCTGGAGTTGTAAATGTGAGACTAAATCAGTTATTCCAAGTAAAAGCTCTTAGATAAGCAAAATATTTTAGAAACAAAGTGTCTGTAGTCACTGGCCATGTATGGCTATCAAGCCCTTGAAACATGGGAAATCCTTATTGAACTAAGCTGTAAGTGTGAGATACACATTGGACTTCAAAAACTTAGTGTAAAAACATGAAATAGCTCATTAATTTTTATATTGGTTACATGCTTAAATGGTAATATTTTAGATATATTGCGTTAAATAAAATATTTCATTGAAAGTAATGTCAGCTGTTTCTTTTTACTTCTTTTTACTGTAGGGACTAAAACATTTTAACTTACATTATATGGCTCATTATATTTCTTTATAATAGATATAGACTAAGTGCTGGTCTATAATGAGAGATTTCTAGTGGTGAAAATCGTGGGGCATCTGGAGGGACTAATTCTTCATTTTGCTCATGTGCAAAGTGAGATCAGAGAGCTTAGGCCACCGGTTCAATGTCACACAGCATTTTGGTAGCTGAACCACGATTAAAGGCCAGGGGTTTTTCATACTATGGAAAACAGCCGAAGGGATTACAGAGATTTGTTTTACCTGGAGTCTATAAAATTGCTGCTTGGAGTAAAAGCCCAGACTCTCGTGTACATTATTAGCAGTTTTCTAAAGCACAAACCTTCAGTTGTATCCATCCAGTATCAAACCCAACGAGAAACAAATTAAAGAGAAAAGAAGAAGTAAGAAAAGGAAAGAGAAAAAGCCTTCCCTTAAGGACCCAGTGAGAAATCTCAGTTTCCATTGCTGAGCAGATTTCTCTCACCCCAGCACCCTGGTGGGGAACATTAATTGCTGAAGAAAACAGGCAGGGCGTCCAGCCCTCATTCAGAGCGCTGTCCCCTCCCAAACAGCCAGAGTCCCTTCTGCAGAGACCCATTAAGAAAAGAAGGCTGACCAAGAATAAATTTTCTTGATCCCCAGGCAGCTCATTTGATATCATTTTCTCAGAATGAGGGACCCCAATAATCATATGTTTATTAGCACAGGGCTATGTTAATCCTACCTAGTATTACTCTAAAAAATTTTTAAATAAAATTTTTAAAAAATCAAACTTGTAAGGCTTTAAAATGGCTAATAATCATCATACTATTTCATCCACAAATGGAGCCTTTTTTTCCCCTCCATATTGTGTAGCCAAACGCAATGCTTTGACCTTAAAAAAAGAGAGAGAGAGAGAGAAAATTGTCCATGAAGTGTAGCAAGGTCATGAGCGCTTGAGGAAACTCGGCAAGATGCTGAAATTACCAAATGTGCACTTAGGCCTTTGGCCCTTCTCTGAGCCATCATTTCTCCCATGATAACTTGATGCGGTTTTTATGGTTATCAGTATTCTTATGTATGGAGTTTAAATCAGCTAACAATTCTGCAAGCTTCGTTACAAAATCTTCCATGCCCCTCACTTCACTGTCCTGACTCTTTCAAATCTTTTAACTGCTTTGAAGCAACCCCTTTCAAATTTTTTAACTGACTCGTTTGTCATTTACCTCCAGTTCTTAAATCACATGCTCATGTTACTACTTCTTTTTAATTTCTAGACTTATCTATTGCTACCCCTCCGTGGAAAATAACAGTTTATCCCTTTTGCCCCCCACTCCAGCCCTACCATAGGAACAGCCCAGTGATTGTGATTTTGGATAGATGAACATTATTTACATACTATGATTATATAAATACTGTTTACATCTGACTCATGTCCTCTGTTAAGATTGTTTTTCCTTTCCTGTAACTTTTAGTTTTCCCTAGAGTTAATAACTGTGGGGTGCTTACCACGTACTGGCTGTTTTAATGTACTAACCGCTTAGTTTTGTTTGCATTATTATTGCTCATTAATCTTTCTCTAAGTAGTTCGGAGGCAGTAGGTGTTAACAAATCCTGAAGCAGAGTCTCTCAGAGCCTACCAGCTGCTCCAGTCTTTAGCTTGGTGCCCAGCTGCCATCTGGAACTTTCTTCACTTTACATCTTCCTTGAATTTGATTCCATTTCCCGAGTTCCATGCTTTTCCCTGTTTTAGTTTATTCCCAGGTTTTAGGGAGGACAATTTCCAATAGCTTCCCAGGGATGGGGGTGTGGCGGGTGCTAGAGGGGAGGTAAACTTTTTTGAGACCTTGCATGTCTAGACTTTATTCTTTCCCTATACTTGGAATTTGACTTGATCATTGACGGAGACAATTCTAGGCAGGAAGTAATATCCCCCCAGAATTTCGAAGGCCTTGCTCCACTGTGTTGCCTTTCAGCACTGCTGGTGAGAAGGCCACGCCATTCTGCTGCTTAATCCTTTGTGTGTAACATTTTCTGTTTGCTTGTTTGTCCTCTGGGAGCATTTTTATCCTCCGGGTTCTAAAATGTCACTGTCATGTTGCCTTGCTGTGAGTCTGTATTAAACCATTTGTGCCTTTTCAGTCTGAATGTTCTTCGCCTTCAGTTCTGGGAAATTTCCACCCCCGTTTTCTCAGTTCTTTCCCTGAAACTCCCATTACTAAGATGTCAGTTCTATGACTTTCTTATCTTTTCTCTTTTATTTTCCACCGACTTAGATTTTGAGCTCCTCTGTGGGAGATCCCTCAGCTTTATTTTCTAACACTTCTATTGAACTTTTGTTTCTGACGTCATATACAAGTGGGGTTTTTTTTTTTTTTTGCTCTGGACATGTTCCTCATTATAATATCCTGTTCTTGTTTCATAGTTGCAGTATCTTATTTGTTGAAGGATAATAATTATTATATTTATTTTTTTCTTTCTCCTGCTGTCCCTGTTTTCTCCATGATGCTTTTTTCTAGTTTTTGTCATTTTTGTTGGGGTTTTTTTTTCTGCCTCTTATACTCAAACACCTGGGGACATCTGATTGCCTGCTCATATTTAAGACTCACTGGAGCATGAAAGCACTGATTGGAAGGTATACGTCCAAGGTGGGATATCTGTGGTGTGAACATCTCCAAGTCTTTTATCTTTGGCTGCTTGCGATCCCCAAAGACGGATGGCTCTTCCCATAGCCATTGGGGGGGGGCGCTGTTGGTCTGGGGGCCAGCTTCCTGGGAGAGCATTGGGAGAAGGGGCAGGGAAGGGTCTCAGTGGTCAACACATATACATTCTTTTAATCCTCCATATATAAACTTCCAGTTAATTCCACCTGGTCACTTTGGTCCACTCTTTCTGATGTCATTGTATCTTCTTATCTCCAGTGCATAAACATTTAATCTTCTGCCATGATAGGGGAGGAGCAGTGACTCAACTATCTAGACTTTTAGATATAAAAAGTGCCACCAATTCCCAAGCCTTTTAGGGATTCTTCCCTGTAAATCTAGTTATTTCTCAGCTGCTTTTCTCCCTGTGAGTTTAGAATTCCACTTTCTTGGGTCCGCTAAGTAAATTACCACTAGGTGCATCTGCTTTCAAGATCCTGGTTTGTTTTTCTTTTCTCTTCTTCCCCTCTCTGTCCCTCCCCCTCCCTTGACCCCTCCCCACCTTACTCTTATCTCCTCTCCTGGTGTCTTTGTCCTTCTGCCTTCTTAAAAATCTCTTTGCTGTTATTTTAGAGGAGTCTGGGGAGAGATAGCAGAGCTAAAATTAACTTCCTCAAACTCTGATGAATTTTGACAATCTATGTTTTATTGAGGGAAACAAATTATTACATCTTCTTTTCTTATAAGAAATCAATGGAAGAATTTGGACAAAAAACAGTAGGTTTTTGTTTGTTTTTACACTTAACACCCTTTAATTTAATGAAGAAATCAATATATGAATTAATAACAAACTAGTTAATACATGTGTAGCTCTTAGAACTGTAATGTATGTGTTAACACATACATTAACACTATGTATGTGTTAATCGCTACTGTTATTATTGTATGCTATTGTTTTTGTAATACTTCTAAATCTTTCAAGAGTTATACTGAATGATTTTCAAACCTAGCCGCCCAACAGATTCACCTGGTGATCTTTATAAAATCTTTACAAAAAGATTCTATTTCCCACTTTAGACCTACTTAATCAGGATCCTCAGGGGTGGGTTCCACATACATAACAAAACAGAGCTCCAACTCTCTGGGGGAGAGATAAGTGAGACATTGTAGAACCACTCTTGAGGGGTCATCATACCACTGATGGAAGTGATCGTGTGGATGGTATTTCAGGCAGACAGCAAGCTGAAGCAGAGGAGCCAGCCGAGAGCTAGACTCAAAGCAAAATGTGCATACCCAGCAATGTGTATAATTATAAATTACATAAAGAAATCAATTGATATGATTAAAGACATATATAAATGTATTTGTATGTGCTTACACAGTGAATGTACACACACATGCGCGCGCGCACACACACACACACACACACACACGCACAGAGCCTGGAAGCCCAGGAATCATGTCTGGCCCTTGTGTACAGAACATTCGGGCAATATGGTGTCCTTTTCATTATGATGCTTTGTCCCTTTGCTTAGATTGCTTTTTACCTGGATAGAAGAATTAGCAGAAGAGGTTCATGTGGATGGACATGCATTTATTTCACCCTCTCCCAGTAACAGACATTTGCCAACTATTGGTGGGAGTCAGCTAAGCATTTCCCTAGGCAAAATCCACATTCCTGAGTGGGACTCGCACGATTCTGGGGTGGATTACATTCAGGTTAATCCTTGTTCAGATTCAGGTCTCACCCACTAATAGGCTTCAGTTTTCATTCATCTGCTGTAAAGCTGAGCGGCCCTTATTTGCGGCTGAGCCAAGGGAGACAACAGGGAGGAAATAAAAAAGCATTACATTTTATTTCCATGTAAGTGACTCAGAAGGCTCTAAATGGTTATTTTATTTGAGAATTAATAGCAACCCTTCATTTAACTAAAACAGTCAATGTTGGAAGAGTAATTTATAGAATAATGGAATTATATATTATAGAATTATAGAACAATCAAAACCATAGGGGCTGGAGGGAGGGGCGGGAGAGGCAAAAGGCAGAATTGCAGAATGACTCAATTCATATCCATTAACATTTTTACATTATAAAAAATGTAATGCTTGATTTTAAGGAGTATTCCTTTATAATTTATAAACAATGTATCTTCAGATTCTTTGTATACTCCAATGTTACAGCAATGGTGAATAATATCAGAGATTTTGTTTGGTAAAATAACGAGAGCTAACACTGCATGCCGGGCACTGTCTCCTCAGCACTTTAGACCTGCTGGCTCATGTGGTCCCCACCACGACCCTTTGAGAAGGTTCTGTGAAGATGAGGACACTGAAGCACAGGAGACTCACTAGTGAGTGGGTGGTGGAGCTCGCCTGTTCACCTCGCCACTTGGCTGTATTGTTCTGGGTTGTTCACCAGGTGCCTAGCCCCGAGGACATGATGCTTCTGTCCGGGCTGGGCTCTTTAGAGTCCTAGAAGGTGTTTAGATAAAAGCCACATACACGCTACTCTTCCTTCCATATGCTTTCTTATTCCAAATCAACAGTAACCCTCTAGTGGACTGTTAGGACGGGTGAGGCTCATAAAACTCAAGTAAATTACTCAGGCTCACGGAGGTGGACCGTGGCAGCCAGGATTCAATCCAAGTCGGCTTCCAAAACCTGCGGAATGCCTCCCTTCTTCTCTTACTGTTGTTACCTTTTGCTCTGTTTTGCTTATTAGGAAGCAGGAAAGAAAGCCAGGGGTGATCAGGGACCTCAGCTCGCAGTTACCTTGTGTTGTGCTGTGTGATTCTTATGCCAGTTTTCCAGGCGTAAACGTGGCCCCGTGGCACATGAAGCGCAGGGAGGAAAGTGGCCCCCACTGTGCCTGGAGGAACAACCCTCTTGCACTGGCATCAGAGAACTATGCCCACCGACTCAGGCTTTTTTCTTCCCCCTTTTTCTTTTTTCCTTCATCAAAAAGATAGGAATGCTGAGATCATCCCAGAGAAATCTAGAATAAGAACCATGAGAAAATGGTCCCTCTGGAAGGCGTTGTTCTCCTGCTGTTTGTAATTGTGAAAAGCTCAGCAACTGGGCAGCTGGATGGGTATAAATATAGCCCACAGCACTGACGCCGCTGAATTCTGCTTTCCCAGAAGCACAATGGGAACCCACGGGAAGTCAGGGAAGGAGCAGTAAAGCCCAGTCAATCAATCAGCCTCCCTCCCTCTGGCTCTATTTTTCTCTCCATCCTGGACCTCAGTGTGGGTGTGAGGATAGAAAAAGCGCTAAGAGTATGCTTAAAATAGCTCTTGGAACTGGACACTAGCTAAGCTCAAAGACAGGAAAGATGCTACCTATAAAAGCGGCCCCTGTGTCTGACCCTTACGCCCGGGACTCTTGGCCATTCTGGTGGGGATCTCGGGGGCACGTTCTTCTTCAGCCCAGTTGCTTGCACATAGGCAAGTTTTCTAGTGTGGGCTCCATGCATTTGGTGACTCGCTGCTGCCTCCATATTCAGATATCTGGTTCTAACCAGACTCAGCTCTCTAAAGCCTGGGGATTAAAAATAGCCTCCCAGGACGAGATGCAGAATTGCAGGAGACATGTTCAGTGAGTGGGGAGGCCAGCGTTGCTCAAGGAGCCTGCCTCTCATACCTGTGGATTTCATTGCACCTAAGTGTTTAATCTCTTGTGGTTATTTCAGTTTTATGCTCTACCACTGCCCACTTTTTTGTGCAAGATATTTTATGCAAGATAGAACAGTCATCTTGGATTTGTGGACATCAGCACCATCAGAAGCCTGGATTTTGGCAGGAAAGAGCCATTATTTTACTTGGTGGCTCCCAGAAACAAATTGTGGGAAGCTACTTATCTTTCTGCACAGACATCAGTGGTATTTGCTATTGATGCAGACATTTATTTGTTTTCTCTTTCCCATTTGGCGGCAAATATTTCAAAGAAAAGAACATGCCCTCTGCTTTCATTGTACCTACCCACAGTACTTAGTAAGTCATCTGACACATCTTAATGTGCTTTGTGACTATTGACTGACAAGACCCCCTTTCTTTAATGTCCATGGCAGTCCTATAGAAAGTGGCATAAATACTGTTATTTGCCTAACATCCCATTGTTTAAGGTTGTATGTTCACCAGCAGTCTAAGAGTAATCCATGTGTATATGTTTGTTTTTAATTGTTTCATTGGATACAGTTGCATCTGTGCTTTTTAAGAATATATCTAAGATTCTTCCCTACAAATTGAACCTCAGAGTATAATAGTTGTAAAAAATAAAGCAGGAACAGTTAAAGCAGAATATATTTAAAATAGTAATTTAAGCATGGATGCATCGCGGAGGACCCTGACGTTGCACGGTTGGGGCCCCGTCAGCCCGCCGGAGGCCAGAGCACCCCAGCACCGGGCCTTCCTCACAGAACATCCTGCCTCCAGTGGCCTGTCCTTGGAACCGGAGCCCTGTGAGCGGAAGAGCACCAGCTGTTCTGGCCCTGTAGCGACTTGGGCAGGAGGGGGTCCCCTCCGAGGAGATCAGGCCGCCACACGGACACTTCATAGAGCCAAAGTGGACATCATGAGTAAAACTAGGAGCCATTGCAGATTATACAGAGCTGTGATGGCTGGTTTTGTAAAAACCATTCGCTTGATATAGTGTCCAGTCCACGGTAAGGACTCAGTAAGTGTTGGCCACGAGGCAAAGAGGCGCCCACCATTATCTGTTGGCTCAACTTCAAAAAGCCTAGAAAAATAGCATGGGGAATACGATCTGCGTGGCCATAGCAAGACCATGCCCTCAACTGATGATGCTCAAATGACCTCGGCCGCATTCTTCAGATTCTTCCCTTTGCCTTTGAATGAGGAATGCGCTTCACACAGGAAAAACACAAACACGGCAGCCTCCGGTTCAGCTACTGTCCTGTGAAGAAGGAAAGTATATTGTGAGTGAAACTCACGTGAGAAGGACTGGTTATGATGCATTCGAGACAGAATATAGATTTCAGGCTTTTATGCCGATGCCCCAGGGGAAAGGAGAAAGTGCATTACACTAATCTTCTGGTCTTTGGCTAAGATTCGTATTCGCCTGTTACATGTGAGCCTGGGACACTGATGATTTATTTCCTTTAACTCTCCCAACACCCCACAAGCTGAGGGGTGTTATCCACAGTCTGCAGATGAGAACACAGACTCAGCGAGCAGGACGACTTGTTCAGGGGCAGCAAGCAAGCAAATGGCAGAGTGAGGACTGGAGCCCAGACCGTTGGATTTGTGGCCCAAGGAGGGAGGAATAACCAGTGGGAACCACTGCCCAGCCCTCCCTGTGCTCACGGCCATTAAAGCTACTGGTAGTCGGAAGGCACTTACCCTTGTACATCGCTTACCATTGACGCCAGAGCTCTTGCTGTGCGTTGTCCATGCCTGGAGCTCATCAAGGACCCCAGGGCTGTGCATTGCCAGGCTTTCTCTCTACAAACTTCTTCTACAAAAAATCTTTTTCTCTTTCTTGTACTATAAGAAATTGAATAGCACTGAGGGATTATATCTTGAAAGCTTTTTCTCCTTCTTGTGGGCCCTTTAGATGTCCTATCTTCAGTGAAACCCTTTCTCTCCAGGGAGAGAGCATTTGTTGGTCCTCCCCTGTGACATTCCAAACAAATCCAAGTCATGCCCTACAGGAAGCTCAGGTCTCGCGAGTCCATTCGTTCTTTTAGGCACTATTATTCTACTCCTGCAGTGTGCCTAGCACTAGCCCAGACGCTTGGAACACAGAAATGAAAGGATAGTCTCTTTTAGGAAGTTACAGCTCCCAACCTCAGCTGTGCCCACAGAGTCAGGGCAATTAGGGAAGTTTCAGCATCAGATAATGGGAGGAAGGCCAGGACCGCCAGTCGTTGGTGAGTGTGGTGGGGAGGCAGGCTGTGGGTAGCTGGGAGCTGGGGTCTAACATTAACTTTGGAAACATGAGCTCGAGGAGCAGGTAACAGCAACCCAGCCATAGAAACAAGGATTCAGTCATAGGACTTCTGTTATGGAAAAGGACTGGAAGATAGGCTGGTGGGAAACCACGGTGAGGGATCCCATTATGGCAAATCCCAGGTGGTAGAGCAAGGCCCGGTAGAGCCAGCAGTTGGAGTGACTCGGGTACAGATGCCCCTGAATGGCTGTTCCCACGCTGCTTCTTGATAAAGGGCAGGATCTGGCCTGGAGTCTGGGTGGAGCTGAATTTACAGAGATTGGGTTAAATAAGCCCAGCCAAGCATCTCACAACAGCTCAGACCCAAGCAAAATAAATGTATTGCACAAATCTCCGGTACCAGAGAAGACGGACATCCCAAATTTGCATGATCTGAAGGACAGGATTCAGTTCGGTGAGTCTGTGGACTAGGTTACAAGGCTGCTTGAATGCTGATGTTACAAGATAGTTTTGTGTAATCTGTTTATTTGTTTATTCGTAGTAGAAACAAAAGAACACTCCTGGAGGTTTTGCTACCACATGAGGATAAGAATTCAGAAGATCATCTTTCCGACAAATTCCAAGCAACTGTCTGTCAAGTGTCAGGCACAGTCCTTTGTACTGTGGTTCCAAAGATGTAAGATAGTTCATGCCCTCAAGGAGCTTATAACCAACAAATCAGCGTCGAGGTGGTAGGGGTTGCCCTGCACGTCATGGGCCCGCAGAGAGGCAGGAGAGGAGAAGGTGTTTCAGCTGGGTCATGAGGGAAAGAGGTGAGAGTCCAAGGAAGGCAGAGAGAAGCGAAGATACATGATTGGTTCCAGAAGCTGGTGGCTGGAGAGACGGAAGAGGGGCCTGAGGGGCCTGCTGTGCCACACTGAAGAATTAAATTTCACCCCCAAACCTGTGGGCAGCCTTTGAAGGACTTTAGTCCAGGAAGGATGTGCCCCTTTTTGTGGTTAGAAAGAATCCTTTGGGAACTATGGGAAGGAAGATTGTAAGGCGTCAGAAAGGAAGATGATGAAAAATTATGCTGGTAATGCTTGAGTAACTCGCATTTTCCCCAAACCACCTATTGTAGCTTCCAAAAACGTGGATGCAACGACAGACACGCCACACAAATATGACCTACTGGCCTGTGAGCCACTCAGGAAAAGGGTATACTGGTGCCTAGAAGTGGGGGAGATTGAAATAATTCTGTAATGAGGAACTAAATTATGTTAGATCATATATGTAAAGAAATTGCAGAGAAGTTTAAAATCTTTATCACTTTGTAGCCATGATGTTTCTAAGAACCAAAATTTTGCAAACAGATACCAAGTTGCCCTCCACCCAAAGCCTGCTTGCCTTCACATGGCATTACAGTTAAAATGCAAACATTGCCTTTAGCTGCATGTGTGGTGTTTACATTCTTGCACGGTTCGGATCTCTTGAGTCCATTTTGCTAGTAGTTGTTTTCCTTTGAGATAGGAGTTGGTGCAGCCACACTTTCTTCTGACAATAACTGCATTTTTTTTCCTGAGGTAGCTTTCCCTCCAACCGTTTCTTGTTGTTCTTACCCAAGACCCAGTAGCTGCCAAAACAAATGTATGTGAGTGATAAACGCTGAGAGGAATGTCTGTTGGACCACAGGAAATTTCCTGTGCAGGAAGAGATCTTGGGAACTTCCCGTGGAGAAGTGCATTGTGGGACTTTTGGCTGCAGGCCCTTGACCACAGCTGCTATTAGCTAAAGGCGAGGGGGGGAAGAAGAGGAAGACGAGGAGACGGCTGCCCACAGACATTTGTATCCATGTAGCCTGAGGAGCGAATGGGCTAATACAGGTTCACAGCTGTCCAAGTGAACTAAATGTCCAGTGCATAGAAGGTCACAGTGCCCAGTCTCTGTGATTGGCATCCATCTTTCAAGGCCTCCCAGATGCTTCCTTAAGAGTTCCAGTAACCAGGCACCGTGACGTGATCCATGTGTGTCCTGTCCCCAGCCCCTGGTGAGCGTGTGTGGCGTGGCCATCTCCTCTGGAGCCCCACCGACTGGAATGTCCTGATGAGCCTCGGGGCCGCTCGTAGGTGCTGGTGTCCAGGTCTTGGAGTTAGCAATGTTTCCGTCCCAGTTAGGTATGGAAGAGAGAAGGGAAACCTTGGCTCTTGTTACATTTCTTTAACTCAAAAACATTCAAAAGTGTTTCCGAATTATAATGAGAGACTTGGATTAATAAATCCAGTGTATAAGCACAGTCAGAACCAACAGAAGAACCCTACATTCTTGTTCTGCAGGGCCGGTCAGGGATGGGGTCCTTGAGCGCCTCATAGACCAACTTCCCAGTCTGCAGGGAAGGCTCTGGGGCACTGCGATAGGGAGGCAAGATAGCGGAATTTGGAGCTTCAAGGCTGACAGGGCTGTGACCCCTGGTTAGTGTAAGGGGCAAGGTACTTTCTCGGCATTTCAGCTTTTTTGCCTAACCTGGGGAATAAAATAATTTCCCCTCTCTCAGCATGGGTGTGAGGACTAAATCAAAGACTATCTAGAGAAATAGACACTGAGAATTTTTTATCTATTTTCCCTAGAGTCTATCATCGTTACAAATTAGAAATTACTTTGTTGCGATCCTGGGTGGAGTCAGAAGAAAGGCTTTGAGGTGGTCTTTCACCCTCAGCTTCTGGGATTAGTAGTAAAGGAAGTGTTTTCTATAGCTTCTACTTTGCATCCAAGTACCTGTTGACTTCTTTGCAGCCTTCACTCGGCCTGTAGAGCCCATCCCTAAGGAGCAGCGCTGAGGTTTGAGTTTCTGAATCAGAGTCACAGCCTGGTGGCAGGTTATGTCTTTGTGTGAGTCTCTGGGGATTCCTGCAGGGGTGGCGCACCACCTTGTCTGGCCCTGTAGAAGGGTCCTGCCCTCTGTACGGCAGTGGGGTCACCTCCTGTCCCTCTTGCTCTGCCCTGACGCACACAGCCACTGTCACATACAGAGCTGATGGCTAAATGTGAATTTATTATTGTATAGTACTTACTTGTGTATCCACGTCACCTGCTAAAGATGATTGCTGGAGGACAGGGGCCGTGTCTCCCACACGGTATGTGCTTAGTAAAGGCTTGTGAAATTGAATCTACTTGATTTTAGAGAGAGGTTTCCAGGGAGGCCTTTAAACAGGGGACATAAACCAAAGACGCTCATGATACTATGTTGTGCAATACCGTACTAACCAGGCTGAATGTTCTTTGTTATTATTAAAAATACGTGTCTGTGTGTCTGTGTGCTCTGTTAACTCTGTGCGTTGTCTTCCCTTGTCGGTTGGCCTACAGCACTCCATTGTTCTATTTTTCACAGTCCCCATTTTTTTCATAAATTGTGTTTTCTTCTTTTGGGTTCATCTCTTTTCTGCTCTAGAACCTGGAAATACAGGCCTGTTTTTTTTGCAACTGGTCTGTAAACAAAAGGTAATGGTACCCTTGGTAGAGGGATCCCCCAAAATTATCTGGAAAACTAGGATTTAAATTTTAAAATGTCCCTCAAGAGTGTGTGGCTAGATGTTCACCAGGAAGACTTAAAAAGCGAGAGTATTTTGCAGCAAACATGGTCTGAGTGTTGAGTCTGACCTCTGAGGAAGTACAACTACATCATGGTTTAAAAAATAAAAGCAAAAATATGGGTGAGCTGTGGCCACGTCCTCACTCATCTCGTGGGATCTTTGTTTTACATTATTTGGAGGAGACTCCCCACATCCGTATGGCAAATATGCGAACAGAGCAACATAAATTAACTGGAAGAGAACAAAATGGACCTCTTACCTGACCTTTCTTTTTAAAAGTCTGACCTTGGTCTTTAGAAGAAAAAGGCAAAAGTAAAAAACAAGAAATTATCTGATTTAGTTCAAGAGGCAACTGTCTAGTTATGGCTTGGAGCAGTGAAGCCAATTTCCTACCTTTTGAAAATATTTCTTATGGTTGGAAAGATAAAAGCTGGTTTAATGAATCCTGATGTAACCAAAAAATTTCAGGTAATCAGAATGTTCCATGTCCCCAGCGGGTGCTCCTTTTATTCCCTCTGTCCCTCGTGAATGTTCCGAGTCCACAGTGGGTGCCCCGACAAAGACTGGGAAACAGAGTGGTCCTCCCAGGAAGAGGCCTTACGTGCTGTCATCTAGGCATTTGCATAGTGAAAATATTTATGGTTAAGCTAGTACTATTTTATATGATTCTTACAGTTTCCTAGTATTTATGTACATACTAATCTGTCTCATTTAGTCATCATAATGCCCCTGGTTGTGTTGATGGGAAATAGACTCAGAGAGGTTAAATAGACTTAAGAAGGTCAACCAGCAGAACCTACCCTCCCATTAGATCTTCTCTCTCCAAGTTCAGGCTGGCCTGGGATGAAGCCGCTAGCCAGGAGGTAAAAGCCAACATGTGTCAATTAGTAAGCAATTTTCTAACAAATCCAAGGCCAACGGAAGTAAAACAACTCCTTTGTTCCCCTCCACATTGTCCCATCCTGCCACCCCTCAACCCGCCGCCTCCTTCCACCCTATTCACACCCACCCCCGTCTGCCCACTACCTCGGCCGCCTCTGCAGCTTCTGTGGGGGCCTGGGGAGCTCTTTGTTTGTGCAGTAAGGGCTTCCGCACAGGAAATTTCCTGTGATGGAAACTCTGGGGAAACTTCCTGTTGGTTAGGACACTGCAGGGGGCTGATAGCATGAACCACTTAAACCTCCAAACCTCAGCTGCCAAGAAGGCTGGGTTGGCCCTTCCCAGCTTTCTCAAAGTCTGGGAGGACAAGAAAGGGCAAGTGCACAGAAGCCTCTAGAGGCTCCCTCAGGTGCATTTTCCTGAAGCTAAAAGCTACAATTCTAATCAGCGAGTTCTTGTAGAAGGTCAGCCCTCATGGTTCAGTGGACTGCCTGGATTCCTATAGAGACTGGTACCTGCAGAGACATTCTGCCTGGAAGTATTAAGAGGACTCTGGAAAGTGCCGAAGCTTCTGGGTCCGATTCTTTCTATATCCTTTTAAAACACATTCCTGTTACTCCACAATGTTTATGAGTACTAGAGGCATTTATTTTCAGCTATCACTTAAGGACTGGGAATTTTAATTAATCCTTGTCGTTGGCAGACACGGTTGACTGTGTATGCAACGTGGTTCACTTAACACCAAGTGCAAATCCTCTGGGTGTACACTGCAGGATCTTGAGCCATAGCACAAAATTCTCCAATAGACTTTGCATTCATTTGACCTACCCTTGACCCCTGGTGGATTATTTTGTTGTTTGCTAGCATCTGGGCAGAGTTAATTATCCTTAAATCATCCCTTGGGGTTAAATTTAGCTTTGACTTCTTCTTCTAGTCCAGCTCATAGTTGAAAAGTTTGGTTTCCCAATTAGCCTGGATTTTCCCATTACTGCTTATCCTTCCCTTGTCAAATAATAAAAAGAACTGACCCCCTATCCTCTTCCATCTATGTCCATATGGGTAGACAGTTACTTGAAGGATGTCCCTTAGTCACTTGATTTGCCCCAACCTGAGTCCATTTTTCTTAAAAAGTGCTTTCCTGGTCCAGGGGTAAATGTGACCTTCCTTTCTAAATTGCACTAGATTGAATGGAAGCTTGTACCAGTCTCATCTCCCCAAACTTCTGCCACAAGCTGGTGTTCTTTCTTGCTTTCGCTATAGGAAATGATCATTCCAACATCAGAATAAATCAGTCAACTGGACATATTTTCAGATGGGGCTTTGTGGTTATATTCTTGATCCTTGTTGTAATTAGGGAGGCATGAAATAAAGTGTAATTAACCAGGAAGAAATTTTTTTGACTCATAAGGAGTCTGCCTATTAGACTCCTAGAAGACAGAGACCATTGTTCATCTTTGTATACATGATATTTTATACTTTTGACACATACTCTCAATACATGTTTGTTGAATGAATGAATCCTAAAAGTGTAAAGGGAGCAGGTTTTTTGAGTTTGTCTCTAGAAAGTGTAAAAGTTGTGAATTTTTGCAGTTTATCTGTAACGATTCCTAAAAGGATTTATAATTGTAGAGGATAAGCTGTCCTCATGAACTGAGTAATGATCTTCAGAATGGTGAATTGCCAGTTGCATGTAATGTGTAATAGAAAGACTAGGAAAAATATCTTTGTAAAAAATGCCTTGAAATAAGCTTTAAATATGGAAATGATTTGGTGTGAGGCCCTCAGAAGAGGAGTAGGACCTGTTTAAATGTTTTACATGTGATTTGCTTTTGGTTTTATGTTTGATTTTATTCTGTAGAATGGGATTAACCAGAATGTGTTATAAATAGAGACTGTCATTGTAAACACCAACTAGCACCATTTGTCTAACGTAACAGTAGTTGCCATTTTCAATTCATTCTCACTTTAAACTAGATCACAGTGATGTCATTATAAATAGGCCGAACCAAGATACTGTTATTGTGAGGTCATGGTCCTCATCAAAATTATATTAAAGTACTGCAGGACTCTCTGCTAGGTATCCCTGCCTATTTTGGAAATTGAGTTAGTGTATTAGAAGTATCAGAGGACTTGGGTTCTCAGAACTGATTTTGAGTTCTACCTTTGCTCTTCCATTTATTCTTTCAACAAACCATTTATTGCGTGACTACTATATACCATGAGGTACTCGGTATACACAGTGACCAAGACACATACGGCTGCTACCTTCATGCTGCTCACGGGAGTCGGGAAAGGGAGATCAGTGCTTATCGAGGAATTAACACCAGCCCTGCAGTCCGTTTCCCACACAGCAATCAGAGGAATCTGTTATAAAAGAGAAGTCAAATTGTGTCATTTCACTGCTGCAAAACCTCTCCTGGCTTCCAGTTACCTTTAGAAACATTCTGAATTCTCAGTATGAACTGCCAGGCCCTGTATGATCTGGACCCTGTAAACCTCTCCAGCCTGCTTGTCCTGTCCGTTCCTCTTCAGCCACACGGGTCTTCTGGCTGCTTGTTGAACACTCCAACTGGGCTCCCTCCTCAGGGCCTTGGCACTTGCTGTCTTTTTGCCAAGGAGGCTATTCTGCCAGATAGTCCCACGGCACAGTCTTTCACCTCATCCTAGTCTCTCTGCTCAACTATCACCCTAGGGAAGCTTCCCTGACAGCTGTATCGAAGATGGCACCTCCCCCTTCACTTCCATCCACTTTACCTTGCACACTATTTTCCTCCATAGAACTTTTCACCACTTGATTAATATATATATATATATATATATATATATATGTATATTTTAATTGGAAGGTAACTCTTAGGTGTCTGTTCAAAAAGGCAGCTGCCATCCTGTGTGCACAGGCGGGGCCTGGGGCCTGGTATGTCCAACTGGTAGTTCAGTCGGTGGGAGTCTGGCTGTCTCACAGGGGACTCCGTAAGCCTTGGGCAAGTGACTTTGCCCCAGAAGAAGTCGATGGTCTGCTGCTTGTAAGGAATCAAGCTGGGCCGGGGCTGGATACATTTGTGATACAGACTTCCACGGAATCGCCCTGCATTCTCCTGCTGTTCTCCCCTGGGCCTGGTGCTCTCTGACTCAACCCGATTCAAGCAAATGCTCCTTCATCTACCAAGAGGAGCTGCTGCTGGGCTGGGAAGGGGAATGGAGTACAGACACGCCACAGGTCTTTTTATTGGTAGCCTCCCCTGCTCCCCTCCTGCCTTCAGCGGTACTTGGAACCTCTAGTTTTTTAATTTATTGAGGTTCTGTCAGGAAAACCCACTGGTTCCTTGTTGGTGTCTACCCTTGTGGGCAGGTAGGGCTCAGAGTGACAGTCCACTAAGTCAGATACCAGTCGTCCATCTGCTTTCTATCCTCCAGAATTTCATGGACCATCTCAGCTGCCATTGTTTCCTCTCCCCTTCTCTCTCCTCAAGGCTTTGTGCCGTTTTCATTCCTCTGCTGTGGTCCAGTGGGACCTCAGACAGGGGCAGGGAGAGCCGTGACTCACTCATGCAGTGCCAGCTAAGGGTGCGTGCATTCACGCGGCCCTGCAGGGTACTTTGAAAGCATAAAGGGTGGGAACTGGGCCTCGCCTGTGGCATTGAATGGGAGAATTAAAAACTTAGTAGGAGTTAATCATGTAAAGAGGAGGCAGGATTCTTTCTGGGAAGAGAAATTATTTTTGGAAGAGTGTGTGGAAGCCCTGAACTAGGAGATTTGGTCTTCAAGGAATGAAAGGCCGTCCAACTGGCATTTGGTTATTTGCTGTGGAAAACCGGACAGACACATTATAGACTTGGGGAGGTGAGGACAGTGAGGTAATAAAGTAAGGCAAGGTCCTGCTAAGGATTTCGGTCTTTATCCTGAGGGCAGTGAGTGGCAGTGACCGTGCTGCCTGTGTGACCCCGGATCCCGCAAAATCTCGGATCTTCTTTCGTAAACCAGGCACCGTGACATTTACCTCAGAGATATGTGCGCATTCAAAGACATCATATGCATACACTGTATCAGCTTAAAATTGTTACACTTGTGTGCTGAATTGGATCTTTTGGGATAATGACAAGTCTCGATAGCCCCTCAATAGAACAGTATAATCAAGATGTCAAGGTGAGACATAATCTTTGAAATCAAGTAAGTGAAAGGGATCAAATAAGAAACCGCTGAGAGGTGTTATTCTGAGCCCCAAAAGTCCAGTACTGGGGCAATTTCAATTATCCACACCCGAGACTAAGGTAGACTTGCAAGATGGTGTAAAGGTCAGAGCTAAGAATTTGAGAGTATCCCAGCTACACAGAACAGATACTGTATGAAGATTGGTGAAGAAGCTTATCACTGGGTATTGGGAATGCTGGGGCAAGCAGGCGCCCCAAAAAGACGCATAGCTCTGTACACCTTTGCCCTGGGTAATGAAAGTTGATAATGAAGCAGTCATAGGCTTTCATTTAAGAATGTTTCCTTATGATGTGCCTGGCAATGTGCTAACAGTATAGATAATAAATATCATTGTAATATATTTATTATTTTAAAGAATTGGCTAGAGAGCTGCACCTTCAGTGCAGGGATAAATTGGTAAGTTTCAGGCCTCTGATCTTAGTGACACACATATATATACAAGTGATGTGCATCCTGCCTGTTGCCAGCCAGCACCACAGAAGCTGGTGAGCTCAACTCTGGCCGCTCATCTTGGAGCCTGGGAATCAGCTGTAACTCATGACGTTGCAATGCTGAACCTGGTGAGCGTTTCTTAAGGGAAAGCAGTGACTTTTCATAGTCACTTGATGGTGTCCCCCCAGTCAAGTCAATAACTAGAATTGTCACATTGGTGAATGGTCTTGGGTTTCTAGAATTCATCCTGGGGTTTTAAAGATGCAGGCAGATTCTGCAGATGTCCAGGTAAGTTTAGGCTGTAAAGTTGTCTCTAACTAGGCAGTGCGGCTCACATGTGACTGATGTGACTGTATCGCTTTTTACGGCTCAGCAGAAATTACTTGTAGTTGTAAATTATAGTCAAAACAGACATCTACTTAATTCTGATCTTCAAGAATTTCTGAGAAATAAATGCACACCAGAGAGTAGGTGGATATTGGTACCATATTTCAAACATCTCTTTTTATTAAGCACTTGTGGAACTATGTAGTAGTAGAGAACATTGATAGAGTGAAGAAAAGTAGACAAATTCACACGGGCTCTCCATGAGCAGCGTGCAAGGTCAGGCTCCCAGTTAGGAACTGGGGGCTCCTGGGAGGGAACTCCAAGACCGTGGGGCTCATTAAGCATGAACAGATGAGGCTCAAGGCTCCTGGGTGCAGCTCAGTAGCCCCAGTAACCTCAAAAATTAGAGGTTTTTTTTTTTTTTCATTTTTGAGCCTTTTTGAAGGTGTATGAGAAGAAAAAGGAGTCACATAATAAAATAATATGTAAAGACTATCCAGATCACCCACTGTAGGCTTGACCCACCGGCAGGCAGGAAACCATCAGATTTAAAAAGGGGTCCTTTACCTAAGGGATCTGTGTTGACTGGTTACCTTCCAGTGAAACAGGAAGCGCCTCTCCACAGGGGTCTTTGTTACTCAGGAAATGGATGTTAGGTTGGACTGACAGATTTGATTTCCTCTTTGGAAAAAAATAATGGTAGATGATACCAAATTTTCTTTTCCCCCAAGAAGTTTTGCAAAAATAGGACCTACTCTTGAACTTGAGAAACCAGTTATTTGACTTACGTTTTTTGGTACCTTAGCATATACTTCTAAAGTAATAGAAGCATATATTTTTCTTTTTCATACCCTGCAGCTCCCTTCCCCAGTGATCATCAAAGACATATCCACCCATAAATCAATGAAAGGATCATGAAAAAAACCCATAAAATTCACTTGAAAAAGAATACCTTAAAGCATTCCTAGAATTTTCAATATAAGTCTTTTTTTTTTTGTCAGCAGAATTAATCATTCTTAAAGATTTGATAACAAAGATGGCATATGTAGTTTGGTCCAAAATCTCATCTATGTGGCAGGTGCTAGAGGAATGGAATTGGGCCCCCAAAACTGCTGTTGCCATAAGAGTGACTCCAGCTTGAACACAAATTATGTATTTTTCTCCACAGTTCCCATGATACCACCTCCCCTCACCCACCACCGACTTCCCCCATAACATACAATAAGAAGGAAAAAGTACCAGAAAGGTGTACTAGAAGCTACACCGAAGAGGGTGATAGCTGGCAGTAAATACTAAGAGGGAAAATGGGGGAGAGTATGGACGTGATATTGTGATTAATACTAAACATTTATTTGGTCTTCATCCCCATTTCTGGCAGAGATAAAACTCTTGGAATTTCCTAAATGATGAGATTGGTGAAGATGTCTTTTATTCTGTGAATGAGGTGATTTTTGAAAGCACCTAGGCATGGGCTGGTTTTCAGGAGAACCAACCGCGTGATTAGAGCCCTGGAACTTGCAGTCCCGCCCACCAGCCTGCAGGCTCAGTCCATCCCCAGTGGCCAATGATTTAATCAACTGTAACTATGTAATGAAGCCCAAAAGCAGATGGTTCAGAGAGATTCCAGCTTGGTGAGCACATGGAAATATGGGGAGAGTGGTGCTCCTGGGGAGGGTGTGGAAGCCCCGGGCCCATTCCCCATACCTGGACCTATGCATCTCTCCCATCTAGGTGTTTCTGAGTTACATCCTTTTATACTAAACCAGTGATCTAGCGATGTCTCCTGAGTTCTGCTGCTGCTCCAGAAAATTAATTGAACCCAAGAAAGGAGAGGATCATGGGAAACTGATTTATAGTCAGTGGGTCAGAAGCACAGGTCTGAATGGTGGGTAGGGGCAGTCTTATAGGACTGGGCCCTCGACCTGTGAAATCTGATGCTACCTCTGGCTAGATGAGTTTGAGTCTCAGCTACCCTGCTGATGTCCAAGAATTGCTTGGTGTTGAGTATCATCCCCACCCCCAAAACATACAGGCTGGAATTGGGTCAAGGAGCCCAAAAGAGCAGGGTACCTAGGAAAAATAAGGGAGTGTGTGGAAGAGGATGGATGAGTAGAACCGTGTGACTTCAGGGCATCACTGGTGTCTGGATGGTCTGTTTTAAAATGATGGGAAGTGGGTGAAGGAGGCTGTAGGTAAAAGCGTGATGGAACCTGGACGAAGGAAAGGATAAGGAGGAGGAAAAGTAGAGTAGAATGAGAAGGAAAGACAAAATAAATAGAGGAGAGCTACTGCAGAGGGGTGAAGGGAACAGGAGAAAAGAAGGGGGTAATGAGAGGAACGAATGAGCAAGCAAAATGGGAATAAAGTTGCTGATTTGTTCCGCTATAGCTGTAGAGAAGCTGATAATCAGTGATTGATTTTCTATTCAAATAAAGAGGAGAATGATACAGATAACCCAAATAATGGACCATTTCCATACCATTAATGTGTTTTGACTTGAGGTACATTTCTACAATTACATTGAACTACATATATGTTTTTTTGTGTGTATGTTGTCTTAAAATTTTTTAATAAAACAGAGAAGCCCCAAGAGATGGAGCTGATGAGGTGGAACGAGTTCTGTATCCCTACTTTAGTTCCTTCCTGCCTCCCCTTTGGGCAGGAGGGATCCATGCCTGCGGTGTCCCTCTGTCAGACCCTGTCCACCCTCCAGAAAACCCTAACCTCAGTGATTGATGGGAATCTGGAGAGGGAGTGGAGGATGGGAGCTGCCCCTGAGCATGGGCAGTGGACCCCAGGCCTCTTCTCTGCTGCTTTCTGGACTGCAGGGCTCCAGAGTGAAAATCAACAAAGGGGTTGAAAGGGACACAAAGGCACATGTCTCAAGCAAAAAGCCCTTGAATATAAACCCACAAAGAAAACCAATAATTGAAAGACCTAGAAGCATTTTCGAGGACCTAGAAGGACCTAGGGGTGCGTAGGAATGGAGGTTGCGTGTGAGTATCTGTGTCTTTATCAATGACTATACAGCTCAGACCCAGGCATCTGTGTGCCACGATCCGTGCTCTCTAAATGTCACGGAGGGGACGAAAGTGTAAGTATGAATTAGTAGAAGAGAAGCCACACTGAAACAAAAATACCCGTTTGTCTTGAGATTCCACTTGGCAAGTTCCAACCCAAAACATACGTGACTGTCATCATTAGTGAGATCCACATGTCAGATTTTCCTTTCTGTTTGTTAGAATTAACCTGGAAAGATGGATTGGGTCTGTCTTCAAAAATAACCTACACCTTCTAGAAAATTAGAATTTATTATTTTCTGTTTTCTTTGCTGCAGCTTTCGCTGATTTCTAGTAAAACTTTTGGGCTTAGGTGGACATTCCAGGGCATCTTGTCCACCTCCCGCCTGGTGCTGGCATTCCTCCTGTGGTCTCACTGAGTGATGGCCCATCCACCTGGACACTCCTGAGAGGACCTCACTGTCTCTCAAGCAGTCTTGCCATGTTTAAACAACAGCAATTGTCAGAAAGCTCTTTAAATCTTAGATGCGTGACATTGACTGAAACAAAGCCTCACACCATTTCCATCAACGTGGTACAGCAAACCATTGGCACTCCGTGCTTTTTCTGCTCTAGCTCGGACCATTGCTCCGGTATTGTTTATAATAAGATCTCAGCCACAACCAATCTTTCTGCTTTTACCTCGTGCTCTGGTGGTATCTAAATTATGGGACTCATTTAGAATCCAAGTAAAAATGAGAAGCCCTCTGTTTCCATAAATATAAAACTTGGCCATCCATAGGAATAGGAAAGGAGGTTTAGCAAAGGCTGGTGATAATTGCAAGAAGCAGTGCGTTTTGGAACACTCAGTGGTGACCCTGCCACTGGAGTCATCTGCTTATCTGTCTGGTTTCAGGGTTTCCAGAAAGGATTTGCTATCTTCAGAATAATTCCCAGCCCTGTGATGTCTGGATTTTCATCCTGGGAAGCTGACTCCTTGAGCATGGTTTTTTTGTTTTAAAAAAAAAAAGCCCGTAGTCCAGGGAGATGGTTCACAAAGCTCTGGGTAGTCATTTCACTTGAGCATTAATCATTTTTAGATCTCTTCCTGGAAGTATAGTTTAATGAGACGGGGGTGGTGAGAGGAAACAGGGATGTGTGGTTCCCTAGGCGTGGGGTCCTGGGGGTGGAGGTCAGTGGGAAAGGGGCGAAAGGAGAAAAGGAAGGTAACATTTCAAGTGCCTGTTGAAGGCCCCGCACTTTCACTCGGACGGCAGGATAATTTTCACAACGACCCCTGTGAATTGAGATCCATTTTTTTTACAGATTAGGAAATACAGACAGGAGATGAAGCCTCCTACCCAGGTCACATGCCATTCAGGAGCAGGACCCACATTGCCTAATCCAGAGCCTGCACTCTTTCCTTCCATGGCACCTTGTGCCACCATCGAAGGGAAAAGGGCAGAGGACTGGAAAGCTGAGACGGATTTGCCTACTTCAGAGTTTTGCATAAGGCTGACACTGTCTAAAAGCATAGCTTTGAAACCATATGCACGTGGCAGTCAGATGTCCTAATGCTAACTGATGTTAAGCCTTGGCTTTACTCTACCTAAAATGTAGATAATGCTGCAAAATACATATTTTAAGTGTCAGGAGATCTGTGTTTATAAGGAAACTTTCTCCACCTGTCAGATTACTTTTTATTATTTTCTTATCCATTATCAGAGATATTTCCCCCCTTCTGGAGAAATGGACCGAGTTCACCCTCTTAATGCAAATCTTGCACAAATCTGCTGTTGTTACCCGAAGGCAGGTGAAGATCAGCTCTCGGGTCGCCTCCACTTGTAATTGCTTGCGATATTTTGGTGGTATGCCGTCACACGGTCACGGGAGGCAGGCTGTGGTTTTCTGCACAGGTCCCCTGAGGGAATGACACGGGACTCATTCTCAGGTGTCCCCCATGTAGTCACGGCAAGCAGAGCAGCAGAGCCCTGTTAGTTCCCTCCTGCCACCGACACTCACTCATGCAAATACATGTAATGCGTGTCCGGGATCGTTTCCTGCCTCTCACTCAGACACTTCTGGGAGAGCATCGGGGGGAGGGAGGCACACAGGCTAAGGTGAATTTCCCTGCTTTCCTGAAACAGGCCACCGTCCTCGTCGGAGGATCTTGTGGGAGGTGGCTCTTTTGTCCCCCATTTGGTATTAGTTCTCAGCAACCACAAAACCACGCTTTCTCTATTAAGTACACATTCCTAGGACTATAACAAAAGGCTTCTGTGAGCTTGAAAGCAGCAGGGGGGTGCATACAACAGGCAGGCCTGAAGATTTAAAGGGTTTCATTTCTGTCTTGCAGGAGGCTGTATTGTGTCTGAATGCAGTTTGGAATCTGCTTTTGCACCACAGGGGGAAAGGGAAATCTGCCCT
This sequence comes from Manis pentadactyla, assembly GCF_030020395.1. NCBI lineage: Eukaryota > Metazoa > Chordata > Mammalia > Pholidota > Manidae > Manis > Manis pentadactyla. The sequence goes on from NC_080032.1 coordinate 69,523,090, forward strand.
AAAGCTGCACAGGGACCCTGACTAGTCTTTATCCTCATAGCTTAGTGATTTCCTGCCACTGGAGCGAGCATCGGGGCTCCCTGACATTCAGGAGGCCCCAGGAAACCCAGCCGGGGGGCCCCTGGGATCTGGGCTCTGAGACTGCCCTCAGTTCGCCCTGTGAACGGCTTCCCTTTGCTGAGCGGCTGCTCAGCCAGGCCGGTTCTCCCCAGCCAGACCCGCAGCCACCGCTAACCTGCCCGCCCAGGACAGCGGGTTCGTTGTTTTAGAAGAGGTACAGGAAATCAGAATGTTTCTATCCTTCCCAATGGGGGAGAACCACACTACAGAAAAGGTAGCAGGCAGTGAACAGACAGTGCCCCCCCGCCCCTCCGGGCAGCCCACCCCAAGGGCACACCGTCTGGCTGTCCTGTGTTTGCGTGAAACCCTCCTCCCCACCTGTCTGTGCCAGGCCCTGGGGCACCTGAGCTTGGCTGTGCTGCCGAGCCCATGCTTTCTCAGGAGCAGCGTTAATGTGGCCATGACTCGGGATTGTGAGGCCCCAGATGCTAAGGAAGTGGACTAACTTCTTTCTGGCTCACAGTGGACTCATAGTCACCACTGAATAGGTTTCACGTTTTAATGAAACAGCACGGAAACCCTGTCCGTGGCGACTGAGTGGTGTGTGGTGTGATTCTGATTCTTCCCCTCTCCCTTCCTCTCTCCCTCCCTCTTTCCTTCCTTGCTTCTTCTTCCTTTCTTCAAGTCAGAGGATTCATCAGCCCTAGGGGAGTGGTAACCACAGATGAAGACAAACCCTATTGGGCCAGAGAACTGTAATTCCAGCCCAAATCCCTTTAAGCAAAGGGTCCTGCTGCCCATAACCTTGGGAAGATTTATTCTTGCCATATGCCCCTCCAGAGTTGCATGTTGTTCCTGGGATTTAGGAAAAGCTGAAAGAATCTTCCACTCCATTCGTTGAAGGAGACCCCGTATGGTCAGTGGCTGGGTCTCGGCCACAGGATCATGCCAACAGTAACGCACAGAAATACACCTGCAAAATAAGGGCTTAATAATGAATAACAGCTTACGATTATATGATACCTGTTAAAAAAAATTCAAGTATAAATTTAAAGATCAGATTGGCTTTCTTGAACAATTCATGACTCGGGCAGCATCCCATCGAGCAAATAGAAAGGAGCTCCAAGGAGCTGTACAAAATGAAAGGCTTTTATAGGCAGAAGGGGGTGGGAAAAGGAAGTTTCTAACAAAGAGTGGATTGTTTCAGGCAGAGTTACCTTCCCTTGGAGGAAGGGAGGGGGTCTGTCAGGCAGAACACGTCCAGGGGCTGATCAGGTAATTCCAGATTGACTGGTTAAGGGTCTCATTCCTGGGAGAGGCTGGAAGTGCAATTAAATCTTGGTTTGCTGTCCTGGGGCAAGTGGCTCCATTTTGTTCCTTTTTTTAAAACAAAAAACAGAAAACAATTCTCCCCTTTTGATGAGACTCTCAGCCTGAGAGATGTGATGAAAACCTAAGGCATCAGCGCCACTCTGAGCGACTGCTCTCTAGTCCTTGCAACTTTTACTGATCGTCTGTGTGATTTTCAAAGGTCAGGACTCTTTTTTTCCTTCCTGCATCTCTGTGGTGTTCAGGTCAGAAGTTCAGGTTCACGATTTTGTATCCTTTTTCTGACATTGAATTCTTACAGGGAGATCATTTGCTTGGTGACTAGTGGCCTTCAACAAGGATTTAAAGCTTTTGAGAGGGTACAGCACTCCAGAGAGACGGCTAGGACTATTAGAAGCAGGATATTCCCCAGTTTGGAGCACATGCACTTCAGAGCCCAAGACCCAACCCAGTCAAAATCAAATAAGTCACAGAAAGACTGTTGAAGGTATCTCCTTTTTAAGCCAAGCAGCTTGCTCAGTGATCTTACGTAATAACTGAGTTTCAACTCCTCCAGCAGTGTCGATCCAGGTATGGCAGGGGGTGTTGGCCATACTGCAGACACCACCTTGCTCAGCTAAAAAGATAATCAAGGGCTATCCTGTTCTCAAGAACAACTTTGGCCAGAGAGAGAGTCTAGGGATTTTTCTTAGGCAGCTATTATCTTAGCAATGGATTCTGCTCTATTTTCAAGAGCTAAGGAGAGGTTTCCAGTCATACTCATTTATTTTTACTCCTAACCAGGGAAGTAGGACCCCCCCACCTCCCACCATAAGGAAGCAAACCCCAATCATGAATGCCCCCCAGAAGGCATCTAGCTCAGTTATGTAAATTCAAGGGAGCTGAGCAATGAGATGCCTTAGTTTGTTTGTGGAAAATTAGGGGCATTAGATAACCTAAGAGGCATTGCCTGGTTATGTGCCAGCCATCTAGGCATTCATCAGCCCCAGAGGAATGATATCTACAAAGACAAACTGTGTTGGGTCAGAAGCCACTCCTGTAAGGTGGTACTGTTAATGGATTCACTCTCAGGGATTGTGGCATTTGCCTGTTCAAGCCAGGGATCAATTAGGTTTTCAGCGCATTTGGGAAGTTAATGTAGCCTGAAATAAAGCGTTGTTTTAAATACCTTGCAAATATGGGTGTTGCTGGTGAGATCTTCTCATGACTGGGGGCAGATCTGATTTAGATAATCATGAGAACATGGGGATGCAGATGTACTGAGATTCATAAAGGTATTCATGTCTAATTGGTTAAATACAGTTATAATCATGGAAAGGTAATAAAAGTAGGCACTGAATATTCCAGCTATAACAACAATTGAACTTGATAAAAGATTTCTAAGTGGGTGGGGGGGTGTCAATTGTAGTTTTTGCGGACATTGAGAATAGAAAAGAAATCAGTCACAGAGAAGACTAGGGGTCTCTAGCGTTATGAACAGAACAGAATCACTGAGGACTCTGCAGTATGAAAGGTTACCCATCCACCCCCACCTCAGCAACAACCTGGGAAATACAGATGGTGGCGTTCTCTTTCCAAGCCAATACCAGAGTAAAGGAAGGAAAGAGAAGAAAGAGTTCCATGTTTAGTTCAAGTATGAAGTCTTGATCCAGCGTCTAGGGTGGAAGCAGTCTACCTGAATGTCAGCTACTTCTCTTCCTTATCAACCTGATTCAGGTGTTTCCTGCATCTGAGCAGGACCAGAAGTCAGGTAGAACCTTTCTTTAGCTGTGAGATGTTGTGTACCCGAGACTCAGTGCTCTAGTTCTGCAGTAGTGTCAGTGGTTGGGAACACTTGGTAAGGTCCCTTCCAGTGGTTTGAGATCTATCTTTCTCTGATGATGTTTCAAGAATATCCAGGCCCCACAAGGCCCCAGATTGTGACCAACAGGATCCTTTGAATTGGGATCCAGAAAAGCTTTTTAACCTGTTGATGATCAGCTTTAGCGTAAGACAATAAAGACTTATAATTACTGGTCATACTAGCATGAGACAATAAGGGATCAGCAGAAAATTGTATGCCAGCAGACACTGCTCTGCCAGTGACTGTCTCATGGGCAATGAGGTTATGTTTCCCTACTGCAAACAGTCAGCAAGACCAAGGACGATACCTTGGGCCCAGGGAGTCCGGTGGTGTCACACGGTTAGAGACTCTAAGTTTGAGCATCCCATTAGTTCTCTCAACCTTGCCTGGTAATTGAGGGTGAGAGAGAGAGTGATAATTCCAGGAAGTCTGCAGGGTTTTGTTAAAGCCTGTGTGATTTGCCCAGTGAAGTGGGTGCCTCAATTGCTGGAGATTGTGGAAGATATACCCCAAATAGGAAACACGTTCTCTAACAATTTCTCTGCCACTGTGAAGGCATCAGCCTTGTGGCAAGGTAAGGCTTCCACCCATCCAGAAAACATGCATGCAACCCCAAGGACATATTGATGACCCCTCCTCGGTGGCATTTGAATGAAGTCCAGCTGCAGGTGCTTGAACACTCCAGAAGGAGGAGGTTTAAGGTGGGAACAAATTAGATTTCCCAGGATTATGGACCTGACAGGTCAGACACTGTGTTAAACTGTGTTTGCAATACTGTAGACATCTCCCCACCAATGTTTATTTATAATTTGAGTCATCATAATTGCCCCTTGGGCAAGGGAATGCAAAAACCAAAAAATGGGGTTTGCCAGGGAGCCAGAAAGGACCAAGCCACCCTCTTGGATTTCCTGTAGCCCTGACTGTTCATTTCATCTGCAGCCATTGTTTACCCATTGCTAGTTCTCTGGTTGACCAGACTGTTGCCATGTTGCTAGGACATCAGGACGGCAAACATGTGATAACAACGGGTCATTTTTTGCAGAAGCAGCATGCACTCCATCCACATGTGCCACAGGTTTCTATAAATCCTGTTGCCACTGCGTTAAAGGTAGCCAGGGTGTTTCCCAGAGTCAGTTCAGTTCTTTTAGTGTGAGCCTCAATTTTGATGACAGCAATTTCAGTAGGTAAGAGAATAGGAGTAAGATTTTTACTCATTTCCTATTTTCAGTTAGGGTCCCTAGATGTAAGAAAATCCCTTTGTTATTGTAACATCCCCAAATCATGGATGACTCCAGAGTTATACCAGCTATCAGTATCAGTATTAACAATTTGTCCTTTTGACAGCCAGGCACAGAGTTCTGCTCATTGGGCTGATGTAGCTCGTGGGAGGTTTCCCCTTTCAGGTAGTTCGTATTCGGTGGTCACAGCATAACCAGCTTGGAAAATCCCTCTTTCGTTTTTACAGTATGACCCATCAGCAAACAGAGTTAGATCAAGCTTAGTCAAAGGGGTGTCGTCTCGTAAATCAGGACGCAGTGTCACGATGTTGTTACACATCGTGTAGGGATGTTGTTACTCCACAGTCCTGGGCTTACCTTCATCAGGCAAGATAGTAATGTCGTAGAATTAAAGACCTTACAATGTTTAAGATGTAGCTTAGGTAGAGAGAGCAGAAGGAGCTCGTAGGAGGTTAGTTTGCTTGCAGAGGAATGTTTAGTCAATGGGGAGTTAAGACTTCAGACAGCGTGTGGTTTGTGACTTAATGTCATTTCCGAGTGTTCAATCTACTGAAGCTCCTACTAACTTTGCTGCTGCAGTTACAGCCTTGAGAGCTATGACAGGCCCAAGTAACTGAGTCAAGCTGTGTGCTCTGATGGACAGCAGGCCTATGTTTACTGCCGTGTTCTCATGTGAGCCCTCCCTGGGCTTGGCTATCTCTTTCATGCACAAATAAAGTGAAAGGTTTTGAGTAGTTACACAGTCGAAAGCAGGTGGTTCTTGCAGTCGGTGTCGTCTTATAAAGGCCAGATTGTATTTATCCTCCCAAAGCGTTCAGGCATTGAAATATTGGTAAATTTGTAGAGTGGGGAAGCTAATAAAGAAAAGTTAGGAACCCATAGTTTGCAATAGTGAGCCAGGCCTGGGAATCCACAAAGCTGTCACTTGGTGGTAGGCCTAAGAAATTCTTGAATTCACTTCATCCTTTTAGGGGATAGCTGGATTCCTTCAGCGCTTAGATTATGACCTAGGTAATTAACAGTGCCTAGGGACAATTGTCGTTTTTCCTTAGAGACGTTATGTGGCTTTTCAGCTAACTGTTGTAACAAACACATGGAATCTTTCATGGACACCTCTTTTGTAACTTAGCACAAGAAAATATCATCTACGTATTGTAAAAGGGTCAATTTTCCAGGGAACCGGAGGTACTTAAGTCTTTGGTGGAGCACTTGGGAGAGATAAGGGACCTCAGTGAACCCTTAAGGCATGACTGTCCAGGTGTATTGTCGATTGATCCAGGTAAAGGCAAATAGAAATGGGGGTTCATAGGGATGCTGAAAATGGCTGAACAAAGTCTCCAACAGTGAACCATTTTGAGTCTGGTGGAACTTGGGTCAAAAGGGTGTTTAGGTTTGGAACAATGAGGAAACGGGGATTAATCCCCGTGTTAATAGCCATCGAGTCCTGGACAAATCACCACCCCCACTCATTAGGTTTCCAGACTGGCAAGTCGGTGTTTTACCGGGGCTACTACAGGGAATGATCAACCCCTGGGTGATTAGCTCTGTACTGTGGGCGTGAGGCCTTGTGTGGCCTCAGGTTTTTATGGTTATTAAGGTCATTTAGGGAGAGGTTGAGTTTAGGCCTATCTAAATATTTATAGGCTCTGAACTTTTTATTCTAACAATGTCAGTGTTAGAAGTAGCCCACAGATTGGGGGGCACCTTGATTAAATCAGGGGACTTTGTTGGGATTCTTTCTCTTCTATGTCGAGGGCACATTGTAAGAAACATGAAAGATTAGGTTCAGGTTAGTCAGGAAATTCTAAGATGAGGCCTGCATTGGAGGCAAAACATATTGGCCTTTTTAGTTTAGAAAGGAGATCTCTACCTCTAGGCTGGTTGGGGCTGTATCCATCGCAAAGAGGATGTTTTTCAGTGAAAGGTCCCAGAGCCATTTGTACTGACTGAGACCGACATTCCCTCTGAACTTCATTAGCTACCCCTGCTACGGGAACTTCTTTCACTCTTGGCCATTTGTTGTCTTAGGAGAGTGGGGTTTAAAGGAGAAAACGTAGCTCTGGTGTCTACCAGAATTTGGCAAGATTTCCAACTAATTTTAATTTTAGTTTCCCCTGAGCCGTTTAAGGGGATTCCTGCTAGTAGTCTATTTTACTAGAGGGTCCCTTGGAGTCCCATGGACTCTGGGAGGGACCTATTTGGGGACCGCCTTTGAGGACAGATTTGGGTGCATTCAAGTTGATGATGAAGACTGCATAGGGCCTTTGAGGACAGTCTCTTTCTAGTGTCCCAGTTGATTAAAATTGAGGCATGGAGGTGTCGTGTGAGAGGCTGGGGACTTATTTTAGGCCTCTGGCCTTGGATCTGTTGTAGCTGTAAGGCCACTAGCGTGTTGGACTTCTGTTTATGGTCTTACTCCAAAGTCCTTTCAAAGTGCTCAGCTGTGGTCACAAGTTCAGTCAAGCTGGTGACCTCCCAACCTATTTTCTGCCTTTTTATCAATCCATGAGTCTCAGGAGATAAAACATTTACAAATAGTGCAGCTAGAGCAGGCTGGGTGGCCTCCTTTCTTGTATGGAATCTGGAATGCTGTACAGAGAGAGCTTCCTTCCAAACAGGTTTTAGAAGTCTGTCAGATTCCTCTTTCTTCTGTTCGCCTGTTTGAATAATAGACCGATCCATGTGGGCAGGGGAGACTCTAGGAATGGCTTTTAAAAGATCGGTTGCTGAATTGTCAGCCTTTTCTTCCGCCTGAGGGGACAGCATTGAAGACTGGACCTCAAATATCATCTTTAGGGTTTTGCTCCCTTGCTTCCTGCATCCATTTCTGGGCTTCACCAGCTCCTACCAACATGTGCACAAGCTCAGCATAAAGATCTGGTGGCCCAGAGTCTCAGACCCCAATAATGACTTTCTACGTTCTTTGAGAAACTTTAGGGGATCCTCACTATATTTAGGAAATTCTCTAGGTATGGCTTTTAGTTTGGCCTTTGACCAAGGTGTGAAAGACACCTTTGACCAAGGTGTGAAAGACACCTGAAGAGGATCTCCTGCAACCACAGGTGGTTTTTATCTCAAGAGGTAGCTTGTTTAATAGTCTCTTCAGAGTAGAAAGGCAATTCATATAGGGAATTAGTACAACATGAGACCTCAGATAAAGGGGAACAGAGGGGAGCTGTAGGAGTCATGTCTGTCTTATTATCTTTTGTTTTAGGACCTCTTGTGTCTTGAATTTTTCACCAGCCTTGTGCACTGATTTTTTTAATGAAGTAATTTTGGAATCTTGAAGCCTCTCCAAACCTTCTGCATACCAGTTAAAACGGGCATCCCATTCGGTATGTTGAATTCAGGAACTCTTGCTCTCACGTGCACTTCTTAAATGAATGGTCTTTCCTAATTGGAACATTCCCCATAATGGCCATTGTAATTCTAGGCTGTTTTTAATAAGATTTTCCCATTTTTATAGATACCTGCAGCTTATGGGACTACAGTTCTTAGACATACAATAAGCAGATCAGATAGAAAGGGGCACACTCAATTCTTTAGAATGTAAAGATCCTTTTTTTTTTGCTAAGACTTTGGGTCTCTCAGAGCCAAGCTAATACGTAAGAGGGATGTGCTGCTGGGCTGGAGATCGTGTGGTGGTTTACAGTGTCCCTTGTTGCAGGGAAATTTTCCTAAAGTTGGTGGGTGGCCTAGTGTCAATCTACTCCATTCCATGACTAACTTAACATGGGAGTCTTTGGGTTAGGTGGTGAGCACTCTGACAGCTTTTAAGTGCTCGACCTGTGTACACTAATTTTTTGCAAGTTTTTGGCTTCCAAGATCCCCATTAGCAATAGCCTTTATATTCACAAAACAAGACAAGCAAACACGTGCATCTTAACACACCAGCAGTAGCCAAGAGATATTACCACGGACTGGCCAAGAGAAGGCCCTGGGTGCACCACCAGCAGGTCCCAACCTGGAACTGGAACTGGGGAAAGGACCGAACCAGCAAACCACCTAAATGAGGACTGCCAACTGGACTGAGTCCAGAAAGGGGAATTGCACACTGGAAAGTCAGTTAGATCAGGAGCTCAGTGCAAAGAGAAGTGACCTAAAAACTGAGAGAAACTTACCCATGGCCCTCAGAAAAGGTGAGAAAGAACTTAAAAGGGTTAGGGGGCACCATACTGTCCCCGAAGACTTTGGAAGTCTCCTTCGATCCCACCACTGCCACCAAATCCATTAAAAAACAAAATGCAACTGAGTAAATTTAAAGATCAAATTGGCTTTATTCAACAATTCATGAATTGGGCAGCATCACATCTAGCAAATAGAAAGGAGTTCCAAGGAGCTGTACAAAATGAAAGGTTTTTATAGGTAGAAGGGAGTGGAAAAAGGAAGTTTCTAACAAAGAGTGAATTGTTTCAGGCCAGGTTACCTTTCTTTGGGGGAAAGCATGGGTTTACCATGCAGATTACCTCCCTGATGTTGACCACATAATTCCATATTGACTGGTTAGAGGTCACATTCCTGGGAGAAGCCAAAACATGCAATTAAATCGTAGTTTGCCATTGTGGGGCAAGTGACTCCATTTGGGGCCTGTTACTCTGTTTTTAAATTTTAATACATCTTTCTGGCAAGGAATATCAAGCACTTCCTTGTAATTTCTGCCCTATTCTCACAGAGCATGAATTATTTCCTAGAAATGATTTAGGCTCTTTTGGAACGCTCATTGATTCTTTTAACCATCATGATCCCAGTTACAGTAAAACCTCTATTACCTGATTTTCTGTGAATTTTGTAAAGCTATTAACTGGCACATTGCATATTTCACCAGTACAATGACAGCTAATATTATAGTGGTGACCCTGAACCTCTATAAGATCCTGAATTACCCACTTAGGAATCAAAGAAAGATTAAATTGTATTCAGTAGAGCTTTTTATGTTGTATGTTTTTTATTACATTGAAATCTTTTTTAAAGGAGTTCAAGTGTATGTCCACTATGATTTCCCAGAGTAGTACCAATTTAAAATATTTTATCCTTTCTTGACATTATAAGCCAAACCTTGTAAAGAAAAAATAATTTCAGTATTTTGGGTTCAAACTACAGATGATTCAATCTCAAACCTGATAGGGAAACTAATTTTTTTTTCTGAGCAGTTGTGGCAGATATGACATATAAGTATAATCACCAAAGTGTGGGACAGATCACCCCAGACTCCCCACTGTTATTCTTTGAGATCTTAGCCCAACTTCACGTAGCTGTTCAGCATCTTCCCAAGGTCTGACCTCGTCATTCGAAGACTGACAGTTGTTTAGCATCCACATCATCATGGCCCAGATCAGTGGCTCTCCTTCTTGAGCTCTGCCACTGCTTTTTGAGGTGTGTTTTGTATCATTTTCCCTGAAGGAAACCTTATATAGAAAAATTACTGTGATAAACAATGAGGACACTTTAACCAACAACTTAGAAATCTACAATCATCTCAGAAAGGGGTTAATAGTGCCACAGTGTGCCACAGGGGAAGCAGTGTGATCAGAGAGCCCCTCCTGCCAGTGCCTCTGCCTTGCAGTAACGCACACTGCTATCCACGGCAGTGGTGGTCAGGGACTGGGTCTTCTGTGCTGCTTCTGCAGTTTAAACTCAGAAAGCTGAGAGCAGAACCCGACAGACCTAGAGGAGAAGGAACAGAGGACCGAGAGCAACAGGAAAGGATGTACCCGCTCTCTGTGGTCCCCCAGTTCACACACTTGGCCCGAGTCAAAGCACACCATGAGTTGGATGCTGCTTATCATTTGATGGTGCCAAATGGTAATGGCAAAGAACTTTAATGTCCATTGCCTCATTTATTGTCCCCATAACCCTACAAAGTGGGCATGATAAAAATATTTACTCCCATGTTAGAGAGGAGAAAACAGGCTCAAAGCGGGTGAGGGTCGTGAAGGTCTCAGTTCCTATCCAAACAAGGCTGGTGAAAAAGCCAGGACTGATACACAAGGCTTTTCATTCCTAACCTGCGATTCCTAGATGCCCATAATCTCCTAATGGAACGAGGTAACCCTTTAAGGTGACTGGTTCCCCAGGTGGGGGAATATGGAGAGCACCTTTGAGGGTGCTGACCCCCCAGGCCACCTCTGCTTCCAGAGTTCAGGGTATTAGACGAACCCCGGACCCAGAGCCAGAACACCTCACTTCTCATCCTGACCCTACCTCTAAGAAGTTGGGCAATTTTGAGTAAACCAGTTAGCCTCCTTTCCCTTCCTGTTGCTCAGATGGAAATAAGAACAATGTCTGTACCAATTGGCTGTTGTGAAGGCCAAATGAGATAAAATGTTTGGTAGCTCTCTGTTGCCAGATACAAGGTCATGTCTCCATTTCCTATGATTTGGCTCAGAGGAGGACGTCTAGGCAAAGGGCTAGGTAGGTGTGATACCTTAAGGTTGGGGATATTTGTGCATAAGATGGAACAAATAAGTTCATTTGATCGGGTGAGGGCAGGGGAGGGAGGGAAGATAACAGTATGTTGTATATAGTAGAAAGGCCTGGAACCTGCAATCACTTGTAGAGTTTGAAACTCAAAAATGATGCAAAAGGCAGTTCCATTACAGTTTCTGTTTTTTGTTTTTTGTTTTTTTGGCAATTCACCGCCTCTGAGGATGACATGTCCAATCCTTCCTGGGGTGGTAGATTATAAAAGAAGGTAACCTTGAGGACTCTTAGTATATTTTGAAGCATGCATGCTTCACCAAGCAGAAAACAGAAGCGGTTCATCCCAGACAGATGAGTGGCCTGTTCAAAGGCCAGAGAACACAGTGCCTCTGGGAACTGCAAGCTTGTCTGTGTGGCTGGAGCTGGGTCAGCCCAAAGGGTGATGTGGCAAGTTAATCAGGAGCTTAGTAAGAGACCCTTCTGAAATTGGTTATGCAAAGCAGTAGCACAGTCAGCTTTACATTTTAAAAAGATCACTGCCTGGAACTCAGTGCTCTGCTACCTGACCCTTTTAGTTTCTCTTGGCTAGAGGAGAGATCTCAAGGTATGCAGAGACGAATGATCCCTCTGTGCACCTGGAGTCAGCCATACATCTCTGTCTAAGCCAAAGGATGGTGGGGGTCCAGAGCCAGAGCTGAGTTAGGAAGGGTGGGAAGGAGTTGGTTGGAAGGTCCCCACTACAGTTGACAATTTGATAGCATTAAGTCACTTAAGTGAAACAGTCTTCTGCTTTTCCTTTGATAGTTCTTTGTAGCAAATGGAGACTTTAACCAGACACCAACTTCTTTCCATCTTCCCACTGGACTCATGGCCCACTTAGAATGGAGATGCTCAGAGTCCCAAGCCAGGGATAGCCATGTGCCATGATGTCCTCGGATGAGTGGAGAGGGCTATACTTGCCAGCCTTTAGAACTGTCTGGTGATGTGCTGTGACACTGGGGGCCCTGGGGACCTGAACTTCGGAGTCAAGCAGACTGGGCTGTGCCTACTGGGTCTACCACTTGCTGTACTCAAGATCTTCATAAATCATTTAACCCTTCTGCCAGGTCTGCATTTTCTCACCTGGAAAATGAGAAGAGTAATATCCACCATCCAGAGCTGTTGAGAGGCTCTCTAAAGTCCCAGGTTTATAGCAAAATCTCAATTATGTTTTTCCTTTCACTGTCAAAAGTTAATATTCTTTCAGTAATTACTCTCTTAGAAGCAAACAAAAGAGATCCTGTGTGTGTCATGGTCCTCCGTCTGCTATACTATATCATGGAAGCTGAAGAAATAGGAGTTACTGGTAGAGGACATCAGGCAAGAAAAACCTAGGAAGGAAGAAGAGCCAGTAAATAAATCATTTAAATAGGGGTCAAAATGTCCTATACACTGACCTAATATTTTAAACTCTAAGAACTAATTTCCTCTGATGAGCTCAATGCCCACTCAACCAATAATATGCTTTTCAGCCAGAAAAACAACACTTATGGGATCAATTTAATTTTAATGCACAAATCTCTTGTCAAAAGTCTTCTTGCTCTTTCTGTGGCTGCAAACAGCACACCTAGGCCCTCTGCCATGCCAGCTCAAGTCATGAACCTTTACCAGGGTGGGTTCCACGAGGGGGCACCAAGTCAAACCCACAAACAGGCTTGCATTCAGAGCTTACTGCCTAGTGGCGAAAAAGCATAAGCTTGGATAAGTCTAATATAACACAGCTTCTGGAAAGTCTCTGTACAGCTTCAGAGTTCTCTGGAAGCCAACAGACAGGAGCAAAGACATTTTGAAAGAAGGCTTCGTGCAAAGAGTGACTTTAATTCCAGGCCTCCAAGAAGGGGTGAGTGTCGGCAGGTAAAGACAGAGGGAACACGCATCCTGTGAGCGAAGGCATGTGGGGGAGCAGCTGTACCAGGGCAGGTATAGAGACAGTCAGGTATGAGGGAATAGGGGGTGTAGGGGTGGCAGGTTAGGGTGTTGAGTGCCTCTTTTAAGAGAGTGATTTCATTCTGTATGCCTTTGGTGGGGAGCCTGAAAGTTTTTGAGCAAAGGAGCAATGGGAACCGTTCTTAAGGGAGTTTTCTCTGGAACACTGTACATTCTCACTCAGTAGTTTTTGTGGGCTTGGTTTATACCAGTTACAAGATGGACCTTGGTAACTGAGCCTACAATCTGCATTTCCAGAGAGAATGGTTTTCGCTCTTTTCCCTGTATGTCTCTCAACTGGACACTGCTACAAGCATGCTCGTACCCCTGCCGCTGTTCCCGCAGTCGGTGCATTGGTGCCCGACCCACAATCCCACCGCAACCTCCAATGCGTGCATCAGCCAGAACCACACATCCTTCCCATCCACCTGTGGTCCTAGCTTTGGGCCTCTCCAGCTACCGTGCAGAATCACCCCACAGAGTACAGGCTCACCCCCTGAGCGCAGGCCCCGCACCCAGTCTCTTGCCGAACTGTCCTACGCACAGCCTCTTGCATTTGCATTTAGTTCCTTATGTCTTACAACTATCCTGCCTGGATTCTCCCGCACTCCTCATTGCTACCGCATCTCACTTTGCCTTTAAGCCAAGTTGTTTAAAGAGCTCTCCACACATACTCCTCATTTCCTCACCTCCTATTAATGCCTCAAGCCTCTCTGAGCAGGTTTCCACGCCGTCAGGCACTGAATCCCTTGGGCCTGCCTTGCTCCACCTCCGCTTGACACTACAGCACAGGACGTGTCCTCCTCCCGAGCCTCACTCTGTCAGCTTGCAGGATACCGCTCTCCCCTGGTTTGCCTCCCGCTGCCCCAGCCTTCAAGGGTACACTTTTTAAAAACAGCTTGCTTCTTAAATGCTTTCCTTAAATTTCATCTACTCCAGTGGCTTCAGCAATCACTAGGATGATCAAAACTCCGAAGTATCTTTTCTGTCTACCAGAGATCTTTCTGTTAAGTACCAGATGCTGAGTATGCAACTGCCTGCTGGGCGTCTTCAACTAGTTGTCCCCAGGTCACCTCATATTCAACAAAACGGAATCTGTTTCTCCCCGCCAGTCAGCCCTCTGTGGGTTGGGATGGAGGGGCACCACTATCTAGGTGCAGGAATCAGAAGCCTGGATTTTGTCGCTGACTGCTTCCTCCATGTGGAATTAGTCTCCAAGTTCAGCCAATTCTACCTCTATCATATCCTGACCCCATCCATTCTCCTTTCCTTCTGCTTTCGTTCAGGCTAACAATATCTGTCGTCTCCATTTCTATGGCAGCTTTCCCGCTGATCTTGTGTCAGTCTTGCCCTGTTCTAATTCACCCTCCACTCTGCGGCTGAAGTGATGCTTTGAAAACAATATCTGATTGTGTTCTCCCTTGCTTTGAATCCTTCAGTGACTCCAAGTAGCCTTAGGATAAAGTCTAAACTCCTGAGTACAGCAGACAAGGCCCTTTCTAAGAATGGCTAACATTCATCACGGGCTTAATCTATGCCAGTGACTGTTCTAAGGGTAAAATACACGTCTCAACATATTTAATGCTCACTGCTCCCCAGTGTAGGTCCTATACTGTCCCAGTTTTACAGATGGGGAAACCAAGGCACAGAAAGGTGTATTCCTTTCCCAAAATTACACAGCTAGTTAGTTGAGGAGCCAAGATTCAGACATGGGAAGTCTGCCTGTAGGGCCACAGTCCTAGTCACTGTATTACACTGTTGCTCCTCCACAAGGCGGGGCTTCTCACGAGTATTCACACATACTTCCTGAGTACGCACAATGTGCCAGGAACTGCTCGAAACATCAGGCTTTAGCAGTAATCAAAACAGTTCCTTCACTGCTAGCTTAGATTCTTATAAATAATGATAATAAAGATCAAAATATATTTAGTCAGAAGCCTACCTGTTGAGTCATAACAAAGGTTTTTTTGAAAGCATATTCAGAAACTGGATGTCAAGATAATTTAATGGTAGCAATATTTGCTTCATTTAGATAGTTCTCCAGAGAATAAAATTGCACTTGAATTTTTTTCATTTGTGCCTATCCTTCGATGCAGTGGACACCCAGAAAACGAACTAAGTAACAAAGCAGGTTATAAAAACAAAAGCAAGAATCTATTTACAATCTGGTAAAAGAAAATGAATAATAAATGAGATAAACAATAAAATATATAGCTTAGATGGTGGTAAGTGCTAAGGGAAACCGTAAAGCAAGAACAAGGATAAGGAGGAATCAGGGAACAGAGATGTGTAGTTTTCTGTGCAGTGTCTAGGGAAGACGTGAAGGAAGTGAGGACATCTGGGAGAATATTCCAGCTGAGAACAAAGGCACTAAGGTAGGAATGTGCCTGGTATGTTGGGAATGGCAGAGAGGTCAGTGGGGCCAGAGCAGAGTGAGGGACAGGGAGGATGGAAGGAGGTGGGTTCACACAGGGGTCAGATCCTGTGGGGCTGAAAAGGTCATTTTAAGGGCGTTGAGTAAAATGGGAAGCCATTGGGGATTTTGAGCACAGGAGTGACATCATGTCAATTATGAACAGAGGAGTGACATGTTTTCAGTGGATCCCTCTGGCTGTCACGCTGAAAATAGACTGGGGAACAAGGAAGGAAGCTGGAGACCACATAGGGACCAGGACCAATAATTCAGGCGAGCACTGACGGGGCTGGGACCAGTGTGGTAGGAACTGAGGTGGCTAAAGTGTCCGATTCTGGATGCATTTTGAAGACAGAGCCAGCAGCACTTGCCAGTGGATTGATGGCTGCCAAATATCTGGGCAACTGGGAGCTGGCATTCTCTGTGATGGGAAAGACTGGGAGCAGCAGGTTTGGGACAGGAGGTAGCAAGAGAGCAGTTGGGACGTATTAAGTCTGACCCACCTGTCGAGCATCAAGCTGGAGCTGCATTACCACCCCCTCCCCTCACTGAAACACACGCTCACGTACATCTTGTGCTTTGTCCCACCACACTACTCCGTTTCCCAAACTGGCTTTGCTCTTTCACGTATCAGGCCATTAGATCCACTGTCCGCTCTGCCAGGAAGGCTGTTACCCCATCCTTCAGTTCAGGAAGTCTTCCCTGGTCCTGCCCCAACCCGCCTACTAGTCGGCGTCTCTTTACAGCCCTTTCTTCCCTACCAGACTCTAAAGCCGTGTGTCATTCACCTTGATGTACTGCACCTAGTGCCAGATGCAGCCATAAAGGCGCCCGGTCAGTTAGACGGATGGGTGGGTGGGTGGGTGAGCGGATGGAGAGACGGGGAGCCAGACTGTGAGCACCCTGCAGCACAGTTAGGCCACGCTGTGTTTTGCTGGTAATGGTGGGAATTCCCCTGGAACATTGCCAGGGGAAGATGATCACCCCAGACTGAACCGAAGGCAGCCGCACATGTCAGGAAGTTTCTGTGTTAACCCCGGCGTGTGCGTTAGGGCCCTCTGGCCCGGGTCTGCCTTTCCCACTCTCCTCTCCCCAGTCCTGGTTCCTGGTCTTGTTCACCTCTAGAGTCATGAACGGATACCCTCTGCTTTACACATCCAGATCTGTAGGGGAAATTTTGGTTATAAAACCGGAAGAGTGTTTACCCTAATGACAAGCTGCAGGCTTACGCTGCGCGGGCCTCCGAGTCTGCCAAAACGATCAGGCCTCGTTATTTAGGAAGCTTCTTCAGCCAGGCATTACTAATTTGGGCATTACTAATTCGGATGCCTATTCAGGCAACTGAGCACTGACTGTGAAGTGCTTTTGGCAGCGAGTTGCAAGGGAAGAGAAGAGGGCGGGGTGAAGTAAAGGGAAGGTGATAGAATATTTGAGTTTCGCTTCATTTCCAGAAAGGACAGTCATTGCTTCCTGGAAGCTGCACTTGGCAACAGGCATGGAGACTGGGAAAGATTTATTCCCCTTTGCCAAAGCTCAATAATTCCGCTTGAGTATTTCAAATCAATACATTTCTTGCAGAGTTTCCAAGGGCTGCATTAAAAAGGCCATTTTTTAAAGTTATCGTGATGGGTCGGCATCCTCTGATGAGACCTGCGTGTCAGGCATGGGTCGGGTTTTCCAAACAGACAAAACTCTAATGAGAAAGGAGGCTTTTAAAAGCAGGAAGGCTGAGTTGGCGCTGACAGCAAGACAAGTGCACCTGCAGGGCCCCTGGCAGTGCACACCTCGTGGCTTGCGGGGCTTTCTCCCAGGCGAGCAGCTGAATCGCTCCTCCGGGGGCTGATGGGGGAATCTGTGACTAACACGTGACTCCGTGTTCCTCTGAGCTGCCGTTTGTCACTGAGCATGAGAAAGACTCCCTGGGCGAGAGCCTCACCCTCCCTGATCTAAGATTACTGAGGTGTCTGGTCTGCAGGCTGAGGCAGTCAAATTCTTTGTGAAGTTTTTTAAATTACGTATTTCTGACATTTGGCAGTCTTGACTTGTGTGATCAGAGGTGTGGAAGGCAGGGAAAGGCCGGGTGTCTTTATTGTTGTCATGACTGTTGTTTAAGTGCCCACTAGAAATTCCTTCCATTGGGAAGTTTTATCTTTGGCTAACATACTTCCTTAGTCCTTTAAGTAAGAGAGGCCGTGTACTCCCTCCCTGACACCCAGGGCCCACTGAGGCTCATGGTCATTTTGTCCATCTTCCCTCTGGGTGCTGTCACTCTGCTTCCTGCCCTTGGGCCGTGACTCCCTTGGTGCAGCCAGACACCCCTCAGTTAGTTCCCTTGCTTCTTTCACTTGCTGCCACAAAGCCCAGCCGCAGTTGACCCAGAGACACAGTAAGATGGGTGCTCAGTTTAATGAGATGCCAGAGGGGTAATGTCCTTGCAAATGCTAAATATGCTGGGACAGAGCCAGGGACGGCGGTACGGTTGGCAGTGTGGTGTTTAATCTCTCAGAACCCTGAGAAAGAGCAGGGCAATTCAGTAGCAAACCAAACCCACGGACAGGAGCAAAACTGGGTGACAGGACATCCCCACATACACTGGGGCTCCTGACGGACATCAGCACAGGAAAATCCCAGAATAGCCAAGAGGTATTCTCTGAAAGACATGCCAGGTGGGCTTGAGAGGAACAGCTGAAAGTGGGGATCCTCTTGCTGATTCCAACAGCCGTGAATGCGAGGGGCCTGGAATGAGGTCAGAAGGAAGGGTCTACAGCTCTCTAGTTGCTGGGACGCCTGCAGCTGACCAGCCAGGCCCTCCTTCCAGGACGGCCCTACACTGAGAAGCTTCCTGAGGTGGAATCAAACTGGACAAGATAGGAACAAAGACATAGAGGAAAAGGTCTCACAAAGGAAACACAGGCAGGAAATTTCAACAAGCAGGCTGTCGTATATCTGAACACCACACGAACACAGCCGAAGAGAGAGCTTTGTAAACTTAGAACACACCAGGTTCTAAAAGTTCCAGAATACATTTTTCACATGAAAACAACCAATAGAAAAGTAGTGAGGTCAAATCCCACACAAAGCCTTTCTGACATAAAAGAAAATACGGAGCAAAATAGTATTCTTCAAGACAGCATGCCAAAAAGACAGGGCTTGGAACCATTCAAAACTGTGACCTCCATCCACATGAGCCAGAAAACATTAAGAAAATGATATAAAATGGGGGGAATAAAAATAAACCAGAATGAGGAAAATTTAGAAACAGGATGACAGAACTCAGGGAAGAATTAAAATGAAAGAACACTCATTGCAGAAATGAAGAGTAAACTAGTAAAAATGTAGGGTGACTGTATCTATCCAGCGGGTAAATTGTAAGAGAAGCAAAAGGTGAAAAACAGGAACGTTTTTAAATGAGAAAGAGATTTTTAAAAATTCAAGAGAAAGTGACAATGAGAGCAAGCACCTTGCAACACGTGGAAAATAGGAGCCTGGGAAAAAGCAAAGCAAGCTTGGGTCGGCCTCACTCCGGCCTCTCCTCTGTCTTCACAGGGCCTGCCTTCTGTGTCTCTTCTCTGGGTGTCTCCTCTGGACACTTGTCACTTGATTTAGAGCCCACACAAATAATCCAGGATGATCTCATCTCGAGATCCTTAACTTAATTACATCTGCAAAGATCTCTTTTCAGATAAAGTCACATTCCCAGGCTCCAGGACTTAGGACATGGACATAGCTCCGGAGGGGACCAGTATTCAGTGCTCTACAGTTGAGGAACTAGTAGGTGACAGAAGTAGGATTTGAATTTTATTTTACAATGAAGTCACTAAAGGGAAATTTAACCATACTTGTCAGGAAACAAAAGAATGCTTTATAAATAGCAAGACAGTAGGAGGTCAGCATGCAGACCATGTGGAGACCTCGCCCTGGCCTGCGCCCTGCCTAACCTCAGGGAAGCGTGTGCGCACTTTGTGAATGACCATTACCTGCACCATCAGTGACATGCCGTTCACTCAGTCCAGTTTGTTTTCAGACTCTCAAGACAAAGTTAAGAAAGACGTAGGCCTCTCTCCTCTATATTGTAACACTCGTACCTTTTCTAGTGCAGAACTAAAAGAGCCTTTGGAAGAAAGTCCTTTATCCATTCATCTATCGACAGACAGTTTGGTTGCTTCCATATCTGGACTATTGTAAATAATGTGGCAATAAACATAGGGATGCAAAAAAGAGGCACAAAATCTCAATCATAATGCAAATTAGTCACGGGTGAAGTGCAGCACAGAGACTGCAGCCAGTAGTTCTGTAACATCCTTCTGTGTTGACCAATAATAACTAACTACACTAGCTGGGGTGAGCATTTAGCGATGTATATAACTGTTGACTCACTATGTTGTATACTTGAAACCAATATAATATTGTATATTCAACTGTACTTCAATAAAAATACAAATATATAAAAAAAAAAATAAGAAAAAAAGTCCTAAGCCATAAACAGCGACACGCCAAAGTGAGCACAGCCTCCCTCCTTTTGGGGCCTCTGCCACCCTGCCTCCTGGCTGCCCCAGGCCCCCACCAGCCTGAAAGCATGAGGGCGCTCTCCCTCGTTCCTCCTGACTCGGCTGGCCAACTGCCTGACAACTGAGGTGGGAACAGATGCCCTCCGCCAGCTTGCCCCTCCGCAGACGTCTCCATGCCTTCACCCCAAGGAAGGAACGACATAAAACGTCAGACAGGATGACCCAGCCGAAGAGAAAGAGAGAGTCTCCCTTTGACCACTGGGCATTTCTGCTGCTCTGGAAGGAACACAGGACTGGTTTGGTTTGCTTTCTTAATTTTCCCCACTCCAAGTAACCACCTGAAGCCAGGGGTTTAGGACCTTTCACAGCTCTGATACCAAGGAATACAACTGGCAAGAAAAAAGACTGCAACTTTTGATTAGATTAATCTACAAAAGCCATTTCCCTGTGAATATTCTCAGTAAAGAAGCAACAAAGGGGTGAGGAAAGCCTGCCACACGTGTACACACACACACACGCACACGCACGTGCATGCACACACACAAATGCAGCAGAGTTCTCTTTAAATGGAAATTGCTACTCCACGTTTGAGCTTCATTTCACGAGGTGTCCGCACGCTGGTGAAATGATTTCGGCCTCCTCGGCCGCCACAGTCCTCGCCTCCTAGTGCTGAATCAGCATCAGCTCAGGCAGCCTCGCAAAGCAGAGTTGATTTTCAGCACCAGGGGCCACCGGTAGGGCCTTTCGAAACTGGGAATCACTCTCCTAAGAGTCAGGGAAGAGGAGAAAGGAGGGGAATAGAATTCACCCTAAAAGAAAATATTTTCCAGAAAAGCGTTGTTTTATGTGTATATGTGCTTGCTTGAACCCTGGTCCCGTCTGCCCTTTGGGCCCAGCACACACCTTCTGAGGTCTGTGGAGTCAAGGCTGCAGAAATCGAGTCCTTTCTCTGGCCCCTCCCCCAGCCCTCCCAGCCTCCTGTCCACCTCGCAGGATTCAGTAATAATAGGGGACTGTCTCCGTCCGGAGAAAAGGCAGCCATGGGCGGACGACACAAAGGAGGGCCTCTCCCGTGCAGTGACTGTGCAGATCAGGCCCCATCCAGAAGGAGAATGAGTTCCACTCTTGTTACTCTTGGCAAAGGAACGTTCTGTAGGCTGTGGCCGGCACAAGAGGTGGGGTTTAAGGGCAGGAGGTGAAAGGATATGCATTCTTCTTTATTCAGATAGCAGAGTAGATCTTCTGTGTTTACGGAGCCGTGCAGCTCCTACAGAATCTGTCTGTCCTCTCTGCCCCAACCATCTGCCCCAGTACCTTCTCACCCCAGCTTTTCCCCAGCCGGTTCCATTTGCTCACTGAAACCTATTTGAGGGAAAATACCAACTCATAATATCTATTTTCCTGCATTTTTTTTTCTTTTTGATACTGGGCTTCTTTGTGTGCATTAGTAACCAGTATATTTGAAAATAAAATGTATCCTTCTGCCCTGCAATATGAGAAATTCTGCGCTTAATTCCTTCCTTTAGAAATTCATCTTTCAGTAGTCTCTCTCCTATCCCAGTGCCTCACTGTTGGTAAATTAAGATAATTTGCAGTGATTAACCGTCACTAGGATGAGTAAAAACTTGCAATATGTTAGCAATGATTTCTAAGATACCTGAGGATGGGGCATTCCGAGTGCAAGGTCAGGTGCATGCATTTCATAAGGAAATGATGCCCAGACTTGCCTTTCATCATTGCATTGTCCCCCGACTTCTGAGCGAGAGGCGGGCGCCCTTCCTGCCTCTCTTCTCTTTTCCACCCCAGACTCTCAGGAGAGAGGTGTGTGTTTCTCCTGTCAAACCAGATGCGATTTTACAGTATATTGCTTGTATATACTATCAGACCTATTTGCATACCTGAGGCTAAAGTATACTAAACTATTTGAGGTAGTCCATAAACTTTGAAATTGAAGGTAAATGTTCATGTGCATGTGTCTCCATGTTTCAAAAGAGGGTCAGTAGCTCTCACTGAATTCTCAAAGGGACTTCCTACCTCCAAAACTTAAGTACTGCTCTGATTTGTCCCCCGTGTCCATTACCACTACACCTTCCTGTCATGTCTCTTTTTGACACAACTTTAGAGAAACTATTGCTTTTTTGTTCATCATGAATTTTTTGCATTTATTTTAATTTTTTTAAAAACAACGCATTACCCAAATGAAAACCACAATGTGATATCACCTCACACCAGTTAGGATGTCCAACATCAAAAAGATTAGGAACAACAAATGCTGGTGAGGATGCGGAGAAAGGGGAACTGTCCTACACTGCTGGTGGGAATGTAAACTAGTTCAACCATTGTGGAAAGCAATATGGAAGTTCCTTAAAAACTGAAAATAAAAATAGCATTTTACCTGGGAATTTCACTCCTAGGAATTTACCCAAAGAAAGCAAGATATCAGATTCAAAAAGATATATGCACACCTATGTTTATTGCAATACTATTTACAATAGCCAAGATACGGAAGCAACCTAAGTGTCCATCAGTAGATGAATGGATAAAGAAGAGGTGGTACATATGCACAATGGAATACTATTCAGCCATAAGAAAGAAACAAATCCTACCATTTGCAACAGCATGGATGGTGCTAGAGGGTATTATGCTCAGTGAAATAAGTCAGGCAGAGAAAGACAAATACCAAATGATTTCCCTCATTTGTGGAGTATAACAATGAAGCAAAACTGAAGGAACAAAATAGCAGCAGACTCACAGACTCCAAGAAGGGACTAGTGGTTACCAAAGGGGAGGGGTGTGGGAGGGCGGGTGGGGAGGGAAGGAGAAGGGGATTGAGGGATATTATGATTAGTTCACATGGTGTGGTGGGGGGTCACGGGGAAGACAGTCTTGCACAGAGAACAAGCAGTGACTCTGTGGCATCTTACTATGCTGATGGACAGTGACTGCAATGGGCATAGAGTAGGGGGTACTCGATAAAATGGGTGAATATAGTAACCACATTGTTTTTCTTGTGAAACCTTCATAAGAGTGTATATCAATGATACCTTAATTAAAAAAATAAATAACACATTACCTATTATTATTTTTCATGATGACTGAGTTTGGGGCACTGCCCTAAGTGTTGCCCCCAAGGGGAGAGCTTCACTTGCTTCACCCTGGTCCCAGGTCCGAGTGGGTCCCTGACCTGGCCTGCCTTCCTCCGGCTTCTCGCCAGCTCGTCCTTTCACTGTGTCTCCCCCTAAGGCATTTTCCCAGTTCCCCCCTCGGAGCCTTGTGCAGGCTTTGTAGCTCCTGCCACAGCCTTCACAGGCCTACAAGAATTTCTGCTCCAGTTTCTGAGGCTTGGGGGAGCTGCAGAAAGCGCTTCAGCATCCTGGAGACATGTGGCAAAGTATAACTAATTTGCCACCCAGTCGCTGGCCTACCCAACCCCCAAATGCATCCTCCCCATGGAGCAGACCTGGTGCAAAGTCTTTACATGAATCATCTCATTTCATATTTGCATTTGTCCCAGGTGAGTACTCTTCTTGGCCCTGTTTTACTGCTGGGGAAACTGAGGTTCGGATGTGTAACTTACCCGAGGCCACTGAGCTAATAGGTGACTCTGGGTCCCAAACCCAAGTTTTTATCTAAACTATCACATGCCTCTCACTACATCGGGCTTGCTGATGAGAAGCAGAAATGAGAAGGTATCTTATCATTCATGTTTGTGAAGGTGAGTGACAGGCTAGGGCCAGTTTGTCTGTCGACAGATTTTCTGGTAAAAACCCCTTTGTGGATGGAACTGAGTGAAAGCCAGAAAAGTCCACAAAATGTTTATAAGAAAAAAGATACTTGGGGGACTTGAATATGACTTTGGGTCTAAACATGAACATATAGTATTCTTGCTCTTGGGGTTTTGGCCAAAAGACAGGAGTAGAACCTTCCATCCCCCACTTGGAAACTGAGATACCGGGTAACCTTGAGGACAAAAATAGGAAATGTTTTGGAACTTCCAAATCCCTAATGGCAGAGTTTGTGTGCTGAAAGCAGTTTTGATCAAATAGCACATCCAAGGTTGGAGGCAGATCCAAAGGCATGAGCGCTGGAGCGGGACGGGGACGTCCAGAGACCTAGTCAAGGCCTGGTGGGAGCCCGCGGAGCCCGGCCGTGGGGAAGGGAAAGGAGTCAGAGAGCCTCCTGGGCGGTGCTCTGGGAAGCACTGAAGGACTGATGACACTTGGTTTTATTCTGGAGGGTTTATTTCTTCTAAGGTAAACCCTTTGCAGGGGTTAGAGGCAGCTCTGTGGGCACTGCCCAGTGCTCTGGATTGACGGCTTGTACCTGCCATGAGAAGTGGAGTTTATGGCTTAGTATTCTTAATTCCCTTGCATTGTTACAGTGCATGTTAGAGTACATGGGGCTTTTACATCCATTATTTCCTTTGACCCAGAGGAAGTTCACGGGACAGAAACAGAAGACCTGAATCAAAAGTTCTGGTCCTGGCCCATTGTGACCTTGGGAAAGTCCCTTAACCTCTCTGAGCTTCAATTCCTTCTGCAAATACAGCCTTTGCTTCCTTACAGAGTAGCTGCAGGCATGACATGGATGTGGTAGCATCTGGTAATGGGGAAGAAGTGCACAGATCTGAAGAAGCATCCTGTGTGATGAGACTGGTGTCAGTTGGGAGAGAGGGGGCTGCCGAAGGCTGCAGAACTGGCCATGAGGTGGAATCCCTAGCACTGGGGATCTTTGTGCAGTCTGCATTACTGGGGGACCATTGTGTGCCAGGCATGATGTGAGAATCCCTGAGCAACCCCCTTCATCTACAGGCATGCACATGTTAACTCTTAGCAGGTTCACCCAACCATTAGTCATTTCACCTCCCAGGAGGTAGAAGAAATACTAAGGGACACTGCTTGTGGGGGACTCGAGTCAGACAAGTAAGGAGGAATTGGTTGGCTAAACAGAAATAATGGGAACTTTTAGGGAGAACGAAAATATTATCTTAGAATTGGAGAAGGGAAACAAAAGACATGAGCAGGTATGTTTTCTTGACTTGAGGGAGGCAGATTTCAAAAATTTAGGGAAAAAGTACCTATGGTCCCATGTTCCAAAAATGCTAAAATGCAAGGCAAAAGAGTCAGGGTGCTTTTGAAAGTGAAGTTCTGACATATGAATCAGCTATGATATCGTACTGGTCGGAGCAAGACCGGAGGAGGGCAGCTTAAGAAACTGATGAGGCTGTTCTGGGGGCGTGCTCTCATGAACGCAGATTCTAAATGGGCTTTAAAAAATATAAAAGGAACACATGCTTAATATAGGACGCTGGGAAATAAAATGAAAAGGAAACAATAAGCAACGACTATACTTCTCTGAGTGACAACTGCCGTTAATATTGTTTCATTATACATATACATATTTCAACATATATATGTTTTCCTGCGCACTGTCTGAGGTTATAATATATACATACACATGCTCTTTGGTGTTTCTGCGTATGGACAGATACTCTGTAATTATTTTCTATGAGAGATGTCTGTACTTTACTTAACTTCCCTTATTAAGGTTCCCAGTTTTCTATCCTTAAAAACAACAGTGCACATCTCTGTGCATAAACAATTTCTCTGCATCCTGAATTATTTCTTTAAGCTAGATTCTCAGAAGTTAACATTTACAGGGCTCTTCAATCATCACCAAATCATAAGGATCTTGCCAATTTATCGTCTCACTATTTTGTGAGGACTAGTCTAATGAGTTCAAATGTTTTAAAAGATGTATATAGTGAACGAAAGAGCAACTCGTTGCAAAGAAAAATATGAAAGAGAGTTGTTTGGTTGAATGTTAAAGGAAAGCGAGCTAAAAGCTTTGGAAGATTCTTAAGAAAACATGTCATTGGGTGGGGAATAGTATAGGAGTCAGCGTGAATCAGTGTGCTGACTGGGTCAGATGGAGGGACATTAACCAGTGGCAAAGAGAAAACAGAAGTGTTCAGCTCCTCTTCCCTCTCTTCCATCAAGGATGACTGACTGTCAGACTGAAACAGGTAGTGCTAATAATGACATAGGGAATTGGAGCTCAGGTGGGTGACTTGATTGTGAAAGTGAACCTACATTGCTCTAAATAAATTCAAGGCTCCTGGCCCAGACAAATGACATCCCAGAAGAGAGAACTTACAAGAGTGAAAGGCCACTGAACGTTATCCCTGTGGGTTGTGGGAAATGGAGGAGGTCTGAAAAGACAGAATATGAGCCTCTCTGTTCACCTGATAATTCAGAACAGAACAGGATAAAAGAGTGTAGGTACAGACTAAAAAGAGCTAACCTGATCTACCTTCCAGACGAAATTCAGGACAGGTTTTCAAATATATCCCTAAGTTATGAACACTTAGCAAAAAGCTATCCTATAGGAGCTATCCGCCTGCTCCATCTCTTCCTCTCATCCTCTTGAATAAGGTGATTATAAATTTTATAGTTACTGTACTATGGATATCAAGAAACCATTTTATTGAATTTGGGATGGTGCCTTTATGTCTGAGCTTGAAAAATGTAGTCCAAATATCAGAGTATTTAGCTGGTTGATCATCGACACTTGTATCCAGAAGGAGCCAGTAACCTGGGCAGTGTCCATCTGAAAGGAGGACCAGAGCATTCCCATCTCATCCCTCCCCTAATCAGTTCTGTCAGTGACCTGTTGAGGTGGCAGATGCTTATCAAAGCTGCAGACAACATGAAGCTACAAAGTAAAGATGGTACTAGAAACAGATCTAAATCTGGAGAGACTGCAGCAGGTGGGGATGATGGTGAGAAACAACATGACCCTGAATACTGGTCAGCACACATTGATGCAGCTGAGTTCAAGGTACCAGCTATGTATGTGCAGGGTGATTATAAAAGTGATAATGGTAATAATAATAGTATAAAAAAACAATAGCTAGTATTTATTAAGTGCTTGCTCTATGCCAGATACTGTCCTATGTGTTTTATATCATCACTTATATAATCTGACACTATACTAACTTTGTCATCTGCAAACTTGATAAGCACATCAGTGGTACTTACTTCACAGGTTGAAAGTTGTCACCATTTCCCAGTTAAGGCAAGTGAGACACAGAGAGGTTAAGTCACTTGTCCAAGGTCATACAGATGGGAAATGGAGTTTCCATGCTGGTGTCCAATACCTGCATGTATAATTGCTCTGAAAGTTTGCACAATCACTAAAACTTCTCTCGTTTTTTTAAAAATCATAAATTTAATTTCATGTCCTTCCAAAACCCTAAATAAGCTTAGACAGAGAAGTCAGTGGTTAATAATAGAGACATTGGACTGAACCAGCTGGTGTCAAACATCGGCTCTTCCATTCCTGACTGTGTGACCTTGGCCGAGTCACTGAACCTCCTTGTGCTCCAGTTTTTCTCCTCTGTCAGTGGGGATAGTGATGGCTTCTATGTCCAGGTTGCTGTGGGGAGTAAATGAGTTCTGAACAGAAAGGATATGGAGCAGCGCCTGGCATGCCGCATGCTCATGAGAATGTTGGCCGTGATCATTTAGGCTATGTGAGAAGCAATGTGGTGGGGGCGTAAGAGTCGGAGCTGTGGAGCCAGACCACCAGGAGCTTTCAGTCCTGGAACCACCATTTCCAGTTACCTGGGCTGCACTTCTGTCATCTGTGAAACGAGAATAAGAATCATTGTAGAGAAGATTCTGTGTAAGTGCCCAATAATTGATAGCAATTATTATCAGCACATGTGTATTGTCCAGAGAAAGAAAGGTTCTGGTCCTGCCCCTGGTAATATGTTTGGGACTAGGGGCCAAAGAGGATCTCCAGAGGAGGCTGGCAGGGCGGTGAGGGTCTGAGCACTGCAACACAGAGGTTATGACCGGACCAATTAAGGACGTTCAATCTGACGGCAAGATGACTAAGCAAGGAAATGATAGCTTTCCTCACTCATGTCAAGGGTTACAAAATTGTTCTATATCATCGATTCAAATTATGAGACAACACAGGATGTTGGAAAGAGTCAGAACCTGGGGCAGCTTGATTGTGGTTCAGACTTTTAACAAGTTGCAGCCTCTGTGCCCTAATGAGGAAGGCAGAGGGCATCATACTGGCTCATTTTCTTGGTGTCTTTGCTCTGTTAGGAGTCCCTTCTTTAAGCCACAGCATCTGTAGCAAATTCTTGTTTATACCAAAGCCAGGGATAAACATTGTGCCATTTTGGATGAATGTATACTATAGCAAAAGAGCTCAAACTGAGTGGTGTTCAGACCAGCAAAATCATTTAATGACTCCAAAAGTCCCCTGTGTCCTCACCTGTTAAACTGAAATGAGAATAAGACTGATTTTACGGGGCTTTTGTGAGAAATACATGAGGTAATACATGTGAAAACACCTCGTCAGAATGTTCTGTTTATTATGCTCCAGCCAGATTTTTAACTTTTCCAAGAATTAGAATATAATAAAACCCTCTTAAGCACTACACTCTATTTAAAGTAACTTAATCTGTTTCCCGTGATTCAGAAGATCCTTCCGGAAGTGACAGAACCTCCAGGTCATCGTCCTGAGCATGGAGTAGTTCTGTGAAAAAACGGCCCTGGCTGTTTGTATACTTTGGGTTTTAGGATTCAGATTAAATGGGAGCATACTGATTATATTAAACCCGGACGGGAACGGAGATCACATATGCTTAGCCCCTCATTTTACAGATGAAGTCACTGAGCCCAAGAGAAATGAGCAGCCTGCCCAGAATCACATGTTAATTAATGGCAGATCTGGGAGTAAAATCCACGCTTCTGACTCCCAGCACACTTTCCATGGTTGCTTTAACATAACTCAGGAAGTCAGCGATGCGGCTAAGAATGCACTGATGGATGCGGCTGCTGCTTTGACCATAGAATCAAAGAAATTTTAGAAGGAAGTTTTAAGGGCCTAGGTGTGCATTGAAGGGCATGGCACTGTGAACTTGACCCCCTTGGGAGAAAAAAGGGCAGTGGAATTCTTAGTAATTTTCTTAATCAGACCAGTTCACTTCTTCTGTACAAAGATCTTTTCAAATACGCTCTGAAATGAATTAGCATTACAGTTGCAGGCCTTCATATGGCTGTTACAGGCTTATGATGTGCACAGGAGGTACCGTAACATAGACACATGAGGAAAGGGGGCTTCGGTTTCCTCTCTTTTCTCCTTTTACTAATGATAATGAACATCTGTATTCTTCAACCTTGTCGAATTAAAGGTGCAAGAGCTAACTCTAAACGAGTTATGTGGGACACGTGCCTCCCCCGTCTTGCCCACGCAGCTTCCGTCAGTGAGGTCGGAGGTTCAAGACCGAGGTGGAAGCGCAGGGAGTGCCTGTGAGCCGGCGGTGGGTGAAAGTGGCACTGTATTCCTGGATGCGTTAAAAGCAGGCTCCCACCCTCACCTCCCTCCTCTTCCCATTTATAAATCCATTTCTCCAGGGAACTGCAGATGTTTTGCTCTTTTTTTAGTCTGTTGATAATTTGAGAAAGCTTTCAAGGGTCCAAGTCTTGGGTGGGGAGGATTGAATTCTCTCAGTCTTTTCCTTGAAAATCATTCTGAATCTGCATCTGGATGGGGAAGGCACGGGCGCTGCAGGCAGACTGCCTGGGATGGAACCTCAGCTCCTCTTCTTGTTTAGCCGTATACCCTTGGGCGAGTCCCTGAATGCACTGGGCCTTGGTTCCCTAATCTGAAACGCTATTCTCATAGGGTTGCTGAGCGTGCAATTAAATGAACTAATATTTATCAAGGGCTTAGAATAGTGGTAGGTGACAACAGTGCTTAATGAATGACTATTCAGTAAGTCAAATGGTCCTCATTAGACCAGAGTTGCCTCTGTATTGCCCAGAGGCCTAAGACCCAGGCCTTAAAGCCATTAGGTTTGAGGAAAAGGGGCTTCTCTTTCCTCAGCATTGCAAAGCACATCCCTGGGCACGACCTTTTTATTCTATTGAACTAAGAAGGAATAGCAGCGGGACTTGACTTGGAACACCGAAGTTTACCAAGCCCCCTGCCAGCTCGGCGAGCATGTCCACCTTCTCTGTAAGCTAACAGAAGAGCAGTGATTCTGACAAAAGTGTATCGAGTTGCCTCAAGCAGGTAGCTGGCTCTGTCGGAGTCACCTTTGCAGAGCTGCTAAGATTGCCCCAGGGTTCCCTGGACCGACTGACTCGCTGGCCCTCGGGCACAGCAGCCCCTGAGCATCCACATGGGTATGTGGTGAGGGGGTTTCCGCGAGGCTCTGCTCTCTTGGGGGGCTGGGCTGTGGAAAGATTAATGGGAAGCGAAAAGAGAAACTGTTCTTAACCGGCAGGGCTGTTTGGAGTGTGTGACTCTTCTTATATTTGGGGAAAAGATTACTCATGACTATTTTCTTCCTTAGAATATAAAGTACCTCAAATTACTACTTGCGGCCCCCACCCCCTTCCCACCCACCTCCTCCGTTGCAGTGAGTCCTCGTCAGGCACTTCAGCATTTCACTCTCATTTCCCCTCCTGAGCAGGATTCAGTTCTGTATTTGCCCTGGCGCTCACACTTCCAAGAAACTACCCCATACTTTGACCTGTTTTTGCCTGAGCATCTTCTGCTGTATGGCTCTCTCTTCCCCAGGCACTTTCCTAGGCCAGGCTGGACAGGAACCTCACATTTGTCCCCTAAAGGCTGGCTGTCCTCGCGTGCAGGCGAGGAAGGGAAAAGTCCCTGGTAACTAATGGTTATGCTGCGCCCCTTTGAAGGTAACACCGTTGGTAATAGGAAGTAAACCTGAAGGTTTCGTACAAGTTCAAAAGCTGAGAGTCTGCTGAGCCATCGCATACCCACCCCACCGCACTGTGATACCAGATATGTGTTTTCAAGGTCATTGGAAAAAGCTGGAGTACCTCCTGTATCCAAGGACCATTTCTAATGGGCCTTGCTTCTTGGCCCAGTCAAGAGTCAAAACAAAACCTTGACTTCTTTAGTGGCCATGTTTTATTCTAAAGATCATAGAACAGTTACATACTATGCATCATTATTTTATAAGGCCACTTTTTTTTCCATGTGGGAAAAAAAAATCATAAAACTTAAGAACCCAAGAGAAAAATCTCTTAAATGCCAGTAGCTCTGTGTAGGTGCCTTGAACAATGGGCCGGTTTTAAAGGGACTTCCATAGAGTTCTAAGCAGCCAGCTGCCATTCTTCAATACTCACTTGTGCAAAGAAGCCACCTGGGATACGGGGCCCACAGTCCTGCCCAGAGGCCCTGGACCTTCTCCAGGCAATCTGAGCCATTCATTCCCTGGTCCACCAGGGAAGAAAAGCAACCCATACAAGTAAACCCAACAGTTCTTTGTCACACCTGCCCCAAGGATGAAAGGTGATTCTTTCCAGGATCAAACTGAAGCACACCTGCAGCGCACTACTGGAATCCCCTCACCAGGTTTAAGTAACTACATAGACAGACTGAAGCTCCTCTTAGCCAACACTGATTCCATTGTACAATGTCAGAGAAGGAAGCTCAGTTCAACATTTAGATTCTTCTAATCCACCAGTTCTCAAGCATGTTGGTCTTAGGAACTCCTTTTGATCTGTAAAAATTATTGAAGACCCCAAAGAGCTTTGCTCATATCTTCCTGTATTTCCCATATTGGAAATTCTTTATAAACTGCAAATTTAAAAAATATTTTAAGTTACTGAAAAATAATAAGCCAAGCATAATAACATGAGTACATGTTTATGAATATATTTTCCAAAACAAAAAATAGTAATAATGAGGAGAGTGGCCTTGTTTTACACTTTTACAGGTCTCTTGAATGTCTGGCTTCACGGAAGGCAGCTGGATTCTCAGATCTGCTGCAACAGCACATGTTGCACAGTCTCTAGGAAATCCCACTGTATGTTCATGAAAGAATGAAAGTGAAAAAAGGCAAATATCCTCTTAATATTGTTATGAAAACAGTTTTGACTTTGTAAACACCCTGAAACTTCTGGGGAGCCCTGAGGGGTCCACAAACCACAGTTTGAGAGCCACTGTTTGAAAGTACTTGAATGATCTGTCAAAGACTTCCCCCAACAGCAAAATAAAATAAAACTAGACTCACAGGCTTTCAGAGAGAGAGACCCAGCCAGAGCCGCCCTCTCGGCCTCAGCTGCAGCCCGCCCTCTGGCCGCTTCTGGTCCTGCTCAGAGTCCAAGTACCACCCCTGCCTGGAAGTTTTAACATCAGCAAGTAGAATAAAAAGGCAAAAGACCTTTTATCCTTACTTTGCCCTCTCATTCCCAGAGGCTAGCCTGATAGTTTCCCAGAGGCTGAGTGAATTGCTGTTCCTGGAAGAAGTGTCAGGGAACATTTCATTATTTGGCAGCTCTGAGAGGTCAAGCCCAGCTCTGGAACATTCTCACTTCAAAAGGAGACTGGACAATAATCAGATCAGCTCTGATTCCAAGGTCCCCTCCGAAGCACGTTGCCATTTGTTATGATTCTGAGCCCCGCTGGGAGCTTCAGGCCACCGGCGCTGCGCCCTTACTGCAAACTGGAATCAAGATGGCCCCTAGAGCTGGGCAAACAAAGGGCAGTGTCTAAGGCCTATGGTGCCTTACAGACGTCAGAAAGGATTCTTCCCCCTCACTTTGCCTCTAAATAAAGTGTTCATTTGTTATTGCACTTTGGCACTTATGAGGCTGGAGTTTTAACGTAGGCTTCAGCGTTGAACGTAAGGGTTCTTCAGACATGGAGACTCAATTTTGTTAACCATTCAGAAATCTTTTCCCTTTATTCCAACTGTCTAACTGACAAGACCTTTCTCTCTGTCTCTTTCTGCCTTGCTCTCTCCAACAGGCTTGCAGCCAATTTACTGGAGCAGGGATGACGTAGCCCAGTGGCTCAAGTGGGCTGAAAATGAGTTTTCTTTAAGGCCAATTGACAGCAACACGTTTGAAATGAATGGCAAAGCTCTCCTGCTGTTGACCAAAGAGGACTTTCGCTATCGATCTCCTCATTCAGGTGAGAGTCAGGCCTGTCTGTTGGCCAGTGGGTGGTCTTTGCCACCGCCAGCCTGCCCAACGGATCTGTGCAGTATGTCACCGTGAGCACAAGGACAATGACCTGGCTTAGGAAAGATCCTGCTGACATAAGCCAGTCTGAGGGGGAAGAGGAAGACTTTCCATAAGTGCTAAGGGTAGAGGAGAAGGAACCCAATCAGGACCTACTGACACTGGAACGTAAGGGATGGAGTTGGACCACCAAATCAAGAGAAAAGTGCATTACGGTTCCTTCACTCTACCTTGCCCCCAATTCTGAAGACTTTTAAAAAAGGGCTTGAGGGTGAGCACTCAGTTATGAACAAAGGCAGGAGAGCAAGGGGAATGGAGCCCTACTGAGCCAGGTGGGCTGGAAAAGGAAGAAGAAATAAGGGAACAGGAGATAAGGACAGGGGTGCGGAGACCCTAGTAGGCACGGCAAGTTTATAGATAAACTCCAAGGGTGTTAGGTGATTTCCTTAGGAAGTACTGAATGCTCTGAAGCACGGCATCTTGTAGCTTACAGGACTCCTGAAAATGGAAGTGGTAGCTTCCTCAGGTTCTTCCAAGAGAAGATTTGTCAAAATTAGGGCTCCTAAGAACACATGGGCAGATTTCATACAGTAAGGTGTGTTATACCTGCAAAGTGTATTGCTGATGTAGATAAGACTTCAAATAGACTTTCCAGTTGCATTTCTTAAACTTTGTGAACATTTAAAAGGTAGCTATTTGGAAACTCCATATGTCAGAGGGGAACTTTGGTCTTAATAAGTCTCAGGGACTAATTGTTCAAGTATCAAAAGGCCCTGCTTTTGAGACTCATGGTGGCCCCCCCAACTTTGATGTAACTTGTCTGGCAGAGACCCCTTTTTTCTTGACAAAGGGCAAAGGTCCTGCATAATGCCTTGGTGTAGTTCCCAACCACATTCAACCCTTATTTACTCCTGGAGGCTTGCCGGAAGTTAATAAACTAACCGTCATGAGGAAACATCCCCATCACAGGGGTGAGATAAGGGTATGAACAGAATCTCCCTTGCTTTTCCCAGTTGCAGCAGACCGTTTCTATGAGGAAATGCTAAAGGGGAAGTTTCCCCCAGAAGCATAAATGTTCCTGAAACTTGAAAGCATACGCCTCTGAAAAACAGATCACTTTTACGATTTAATAAGGGGAGGAACCCAGACATAGCTGAAACATTTCATCTCCAATCACTGATTCTCGCTGTAGCCTCAGAATAAGAAAATGGTAAAAAAAAAAAAAAGAAAGAAAACAACCATGGAAATAAATAAAACTAACCTAAGAGGAACCTAAATGGTTCCTTTTAATTTAATGCAAAAACACTTCCTCTTGCTGTTCCAGTGGTATCATGCTCACAGAGGCAGAATTACCTATCTGGAGGAAAAGAACTCAACGCTTTTGTGTTCCAGAAAAACCACCGGAGTGAAGCAGTGACCTGATTTCACTTGGCGCTCGGGCAGGCCCTCCTCCCGGAGTCTTTGTAAATCCCCCTCTCATCGCGTCTCAGGTGCCCGGTTCTGTTGCTGGTTTATTTTTCTCTCTAGTGACTGCTCAGCTTACTTCAGAAACTCTCTCTCTACTCAAAGCTGGAAGCAAAGACACGGCAAAAGCCTGTCGGCGATTCCTTGTCATTTTGTCAGGTCTTCACCAGGGAGGCCCATGTGGAACTGGATAGGATCCCGGTGTGCAGGGAGGGAAGGAGGATTGCTGGGGAGGGGAGCAGGCAGGGAGGATGGGTCTCACGAAAGAAGGAATGGAGTTGGACTGGAACGTGAGGAAGAGGGAGGATTGCGTGGGCAGACGGAGCAGAACGTTCCGGGCAATGGGCGCAGCGTTAGCTGAGTGTATTTGGGTGCTGAGGAGCTCCACCTGATGGATGGGAGAGGCTGGAGAAGCTCCAGCAGAGGCTAGTACGCCAGCCCGGACGTGACGTGCTGGAGCCACAGGTAGACGGTGGCAGCAGGAAGTCATTCCGTGCGTATTCACTGAGCAGCTCCGGGCCAGAGGAACAGAAGTACGAGCTAAGCAGATCCAGGTTCAGAGAGGTAGCTTCCAACTGGGTTGTTAAGTGAAGCTCAAGGGTACAGGAACGGAGCCAGACTTTGAAAGCTTTGAAAAGTAAGCAAGAGGAAGACACGGAGAGGAGTTGAGAGGCGGCCGGTGTGGAGGTGGGCTTCACGAACAAGGCCACGCAAACTAGACCCTCTGTTTGAAACTCTGCTCACCGTCACTCATCTCCCCTCCTCTGCTGTCTAGGTTCTTTTCCATATTTCAGCTGACTTCCTCTAGGAAGGCGCTCCCTGCCTCCCCTCAGCACCTTCCTTTCCCCACCTCTCCCACAGCAGTCTGGCTTGCTGCTACTCTTCTGGGATCCAGAACATTTCCTAAGCCTGTCATGGCCCGTGACACACCACACACTGTGTTATACGTGATGTTTTCTATTCTATACCCTCTCCTAGAGTAGAAAGCTCAGTTTGGACAGGAGTTATGTCTTGTTAAGCTGCCATGTCTCCAGCACGTAGCACAGTGTCTGACATCCAGTTGGCACTCAATAAATGTTGGCTGAACTATGACCCAACGCATGGGTACCTTAAAGGCCAGGTTGAGAAGTTTGGAGTTCATTTTGCAAGTAATGGGAAACCATAAATGGTTTTGGCTGGGAGAATGACACGGTTGGAGCACCCCCTTGGGAACAGACCCTCGCCCCTGTGCTTAGGGTGGATTCACTGGGTCACTGAAAGCAGGAAAGCTGGTTAGGATGCTATTGCTACAGTCTTAATGCGGGACCCTGAATTCCAGAGCTGGATCGAGGAGACCCAGTAAGAGTACCTCAGGCGCCCAATGGTTAGCCAAGGTGAGGGGCTGATTTGGAAGTAGTGGTGGGAGCTCATTTTGGCCAAGCGATGCCAGGGCAGCCAAGAAGACATGTCTTGTTCTGCAGTTGGCAGTCTGAAACAAGAGCCAGACCAGAGCTGGGAACAGTAGCCACGAGTGTCCTCCCCAGTACAGTAGCCCGGCGTAAAGATAGCATGTGCTGTAGCAGCTGTCCCAAGGCCCAGGCTCTACACGTGGCCCCTCCACAGATCACATCACTTCATCTGCCTTTATTTTCCTCATCCACAAAATGGGATCCTAAGCTCCCTTCAACTCTTAACTGTTCAGCCCCATTCAACCCCTGTAACACTGTTCATTCAGCTTCTCGTAAACAGTACAACCTCCTGTCCGACAGGCAATGAATAAACACTTCGGTCTCCTTTAACCTATATACCTTGTAAAACTTAACACTTCACCCAGTTTGTTCCTGGCTTTCCTTGAATGTCTTTTACTGCCTAACTTGAATAAGCAGCAGCTTCTCGCTAGTCATGGGGTTGCTGGGGTAAAACAAAAGGATCTGGTTGGCCTGTCACCATGAATGGATGTTTATAGCTTCCTCCTGGCCTCATCCAGAGTTATGCTGTCTATGTATGGAAATAACATTCCTTAATACAACTCATCTCAAGAGGAGAGAGGAGAGAGCAGGACTCCATGAATTATGATTATCTGTAATATTGATATAATTTAGTTCCAAATATGGTAGCTTCTCTGAATTCCCCCATTCAGCCAATTTAACAAACTGCATTTATCTCATCCACTTCCAGGGCAAAGTTCTTCCATTTTCAACCACTAGAATAAAGTTGGGAACATTTGGGATGTGCTTTAATTAAAGATATCATCTGCAAACACAAGATTTCAACGTTGGAGATAAATGGGGTGTTTTCTTTGGGATATTTTTACCTATCAGAGGATACAAGATGACAAATTTATAACACTTGCCATGCTCAAGAATAAATGTAAAGGAATCTCAACTTCATAAAACCTTATCTGGACAGGATGATTTTACCTAACTCCTTGCGCTTCTACCACATTAAATGGTCTGGAATGATTTAAATTCCAAGGAGTATTTGATCACTTGGGACTCTGAGAAAACACATTATTAAGAAGGACCAGACAAGTTAGCATTGATGTGAACTTTTATTTAGGGTTATCAACTGCAGGGTGTTCAGGTGGAATGTATTTATGCGTCCATTGTTTATATGGACAAAAAAAACAGATTTACTGTCAGTTTAATTCATGTGAGACACTCTATCAATGCTAAAATAAAAAAAGGGAAATAAACCTACTTTAAAAGTTCCTTCAACTCAGCAGAAAATGCATTGAGAATTTATGAAGTAAATCATTCTTTTAGTATATTAGAGTGTGATGTGGCAAATTATTTCTTCCCTTTCCAACCCACCAGTACCTTCCTCTTTGGAAATGCTCTTTGGCTTGTGACCTTTAACTATCATAAAATTCCTGTTCAAGGTTTAACTGGAAATACCAGTCTTTATCAACATCAGGTTCCTAGGACCAACCTGCCTATTCATTTCTATTAAGTAGTGGTCAGTGGTTTGCTGTAGTGAATGGCTGTGTCAACTGGCTATTTTAGAATCAAGTCTCAGAGTCACAGTGGAGACTTGTAGCCCCGATGTGTGGGGATTGCAGTAGGCATGACCCTTGACTGTTGACACGCAGAGCCTGCTCCTTCTCTTCTCTTTGTGTCTGAACAAAGCAACAAAAAAATTGCACATCCTACATCAGAGAAATGCTTCAATAAGTCAATTACAGGAAAGTCCTTTAATTTTTCATCACTGGTCCTATTTGTGAAATGGTGATAATTGATTCCTCTGCCATACAGGGCAATGTTAGAACATAGAAATCATACAGCACTTCCTTTAGTGTAAGGCACATACTTATTTCATGATACTTTTATTTTCTCAGGAGCTTATTCTATTGTTTATCTTTTATCTCTCTTCATATTCTGTGTTCAGCAAAAGGCAGTTGTCTTACTATCTCTCTTTTCTAACTGATTTATTCTTGTCTTAAATACAATATTCAGCTTTTCCCCCTAACCTGCTCCCTTTCTCTCAGGATCTCTGTGTCAAGGCATAGATATCAAGCTAAATTTCAAATATTTGTTCGTAAGTCAAAGACTAGGTTTTTATTTTCATGGTCACCAGAAAGTACTGCATATTCAATGAAAAGGTTGGTAATTCAGTCAACCTATAAAAATGGATTGAATGGAATGTTTGGGAAGTAAGGTGGGACAGAGTTGGAATGCCAGGTAGTCCCAGGTCAGGTGTGGGCCCTTACGGCACCAGTGGGAACCCCCAGGCCTGTGCAACACTGCTATTTTCACTGTTAAATTTATGACAAAATGGACACCCAGGACTTCATTGTGAACCCATCACAGGCAGAAAGGACCAGCAGAGAGAATTTTCTGGCAAATCTGAAGAGTGTCCCTCCCACCCCATGCATGCTTTTACTTTTTTAAAGAATTGGTCAGAAGGAAATGAAAATCTCTGAATCAAAACAGAAGAGAGAAAAAGAGAAAGAACAGTTGGCAAATTTTAGAATGTGTTACTTCAGATAATCTTCATACGAGGATACGTACATAGCAAATCATCACCTGAGAAATGCAAATTTTAGCAATGTTAAGATTCTCCTTTAAACCTAAGCTCAAAAAGTTAAACATTGTGAAACCCCTATGGGAGAGGCTCTGGGTGGTGTTGTAGATGACGCTGTGCGTTGGTCCCAGCCTTCTGGAGAACAAGCAATGTATAAAAAGAACTTTAATCACACCCTTTCACTGATAATGCCATTTTAGGAAAATACCCCAAGAAAATAATCCAATAGAGAGATGAAAAAAGATGCCTTTAGCCATTCTATTTATAATTGTAAAAAGTGGAAATGCCCAAGCTACCCCCAATATGAGTCTTGCTGAATAAACTTGGAGAATGTAAAATATAAAGGAATATACTCTAGCTTGACAAGTATTCATCAAGTCACTTACTGTTTCTTCAACAGTTTTTACAGGGCCTTGCAGGTCATGTTCCAGGCTTTAGATGTCATTTTAAAGACAGGTGGAAGCCATTCAGGTTGTTAAGCAGAATTTGGAAAGTGGATGCAGGGCGATTGGCTTGGCTGAATCTAGGAGCAATGGTGGTGCCATCTAAGATGGGGCCAGCAGGGAGAAGGGGATGATTCTAGGGACCGGTGGAAGGCAGAGTCCATAAGTCTTGGTGACTGTTCAGTTGCGGGAGGAGAGGGAGAGAGGAGTCAAGATGACTCCCAGGTTTCTGGGCATTTACTGATCTAGGAAATGGCACATGGGTTGTGAAGACTTTTAAATTAGACACGATAAAGGTGCGGTGCCCATGCTGCATACAAGAGGAAGTATCTAGGAGATAACCAAAGGTTCTGGAGCTGAGAAGAAATGCCTGGCTGAGTAGATTCACA
This sequence comes from Manis pentadactyla, assembly GCF_030020395.1. Lineage (NCBI taxonomy): Eukaryota > Metazoa > Chordata > Mammalia > Pholidota > Manidae > Manis > Manis pentadactyla. The sequence continues at coordinate 69,562,192 of NC_080032.1, forward strand.
TAGATGAGCTGATTGCAGCCATGGGAGTAGATGAGCAGGAAGGCTGAGGCCATCGAGTGTTCAAAGAGGAGTGACTAGCGGTGATGAAGGCTGCTGAGAGGGCAGGTGAGTTCCAAGCACCCACCATTGTCCTTTGGGTTTGAACAGGGAGGTGACCTCAGCGAGAGCAATTTGGAGAAGGGTTGGAGCGGAGACCAGCCTGAGGGCCCTGAGGAGCCGAAGGGGAGGGAGGTGGCGAGTTGGACAGCTCCTCTGGGGAGGCTGGCTGCGCTGGGAGGAGAGAAGCAGGACCTGGAGGGGAAGATGCAAAGTGGGTGGGTGTGCACGTGCCTGTGTATTTAGACAGGAAAAACTTGAAACTGCTTAAATGCTAATGGGAAGAAACCCAGAGAAAGAGGTTGAAGATGGTGGGGGGGGGGATTCTAAATTGGGTGTGGGGGGGGAAGACTGAGAACTAGAAATATCTATATGAAATGTGCCAACTGGAAAAAGAATATTCTATGCATATGAATGTGACTTTATGAAATCTATGTATGTGCTTTAAATACAAAAGGATGAAAGCAAAGCAAATAGTTTCCAGATTTTTTGAGACACATCTGTTAATAATCATCACGATCAGGAGTGCCCTGCTGCGTGCATATCAGAGCGGACACGGAGCTGGTGCTTGTCCCATCATCGCAGTTAATCCTCCTAACAGCCCTGCCAAGTCTGTGGCATTATTCTCATATGAAACAAGAATATGTAACAAAGCCTTGAACTGAGGCTGGAGGAAAAAAGTAGTTTGCCTAAGGGCATGCAGCTGAGAAATAGTGGAACCAGGATGCAAACTGGGGCGTTCTGGTGCCAGAGCTTAAAAAGCTCTTTTCCTCTGAAGTAAAGAGACTTAGATAAATGTAACCCCCCAAATAGCGTGTTGGTCTTCAGACCCCTGGAAAATTGATAAGACAACTTGCCGCAATTCCATTCACTCCCTCTACTATCTGTTTGAAACAAACTACAAGTAACACAATAGAATTTAGGATTCTCGAAGTAGAGGCCTGGCTTTTCATGTCCGGGCCACCAATAAAAAATTGTCTCTCTGTGTAGGTGATAGGTTTGTGTGTATGTGTGCATGTGTACACATGTGTGTGTGCATGAAGTGAGGGCTCATGTGTCGTGTGTGTACCTGCACCCAGGAGTACATTTAGGCTTTATGGGCCCTGAAATTAAAAATTTGGGGAACACAAACCATTCTAGGGCTCCTCAGGTCCTTGGCAGGTGAAGAGCCCTGCAGCACACTAGCTTCACAGCAGACCCACCTCTGCCCATGCGTGCGTGTGCGTGAGCTGTGTGTGTGTGCATGAAGGGGAGCCAGCAAAAGCTATTGTCCCAGAAACGATAGCCTTGCCCCGTTACTTAGTACAACAGAAGCACCTTGTATACTTAGTTCTGGTTAATTCTTTTCAGGGAAGACACACAAGATTTATCAAGAACCAAATGGGCCAAGAATTTTTTGACAAGTGCCTTTTGAATTCAAGCTAGTAATCATTTAGCTAAGTTATATATACAGTGCTATGGCTCATGCTCTTTGTTTTTAGCAGGCAAATAAATATAACTTATTTTTAAGTAACTTCTTTATCCTAGAGATCTTTTTTGTTGTTGTTAATATTACTTTTTAGATGAGATCTCTCGCATATGTGAAGATTTTAAGAATGTACCAAGACAACAGGCTGGGTGTTGGAGGATTTAAGGGACAGTGGAGATGGAAGAGAATGGGAAGCCATCGTTATTTATTTAGAAAACTGCCGTAGACAGGACACATGTTCTGTGGGGCTCCCAAAGCCAAAAAACAGACCCAAGCTTCCTGAGATTACAGGGGAGGCTAGATTCCAACTCAGCAGAAGAACTCTCTTTGCACCAGAGCTACCCCAAGATGGGGTGCGTGTACTGCGGACGGCTGTCCATCACTGGGACTCTTCAGCCAAAGCGACTTCTTGGCAGAGGGCGGCGGCAGGGGGGCTCTTACTGAACACAAGCCGAGGTGATCTGAGAACCCTCTCGCATCCTTTCTGGGTCTGAGATTCCAAGCCATTGTTGGGCACACACTCTTCCTGTCGATTACACATGTGTAAGGGCTCGCCCAGTAAGTTGGGTTTCCCCCCGTAACAGTGATGTGTTTGTGCTAAGCCAGCCACATTTCCCAGCCGATCCCCCAGTGGTTGAGGGAATATGTCTGCGAATGGACTGACCCAGCTGTGGCCCCTACTTCACGGTCTTAGAATTAATTTTTTCCCTGCTGTGGAACCTGGGACCTTGTGCCCCAGGCCCATGCAGCCATGACAGGTGCTGTTTACAAAGGTTGTCTTACTAGCTTTCACGGCAGGTGTAGGTAAGGAACTGGTGCTTCACCCCCGCCCCTGTTTCTTCTACACTCGGAGAGGAACGGTCTCTGCCTGGCTCCCTTTGCCATGTTGGGATGCGCGAGCCAGCACAGAAGCCTGGAAGGACCGGTGCAGTGCAGTGTCAGACCGGCTGCGGCCGGGCCGCGGCATCCGAAGAGGCCAAGAATGGGTGAACGGCCTCAATTAACCTTTGCCCTTTCGGGAGGGGGAACGTAAGTCTGAGCATGACCCAGACCACGTTTGTTCTCCATGTGAGGCCTCCTTAGGGGTCCACAGATCTGTCCTAAGCCACCTTAATAGCATCAGTGATGATAATGGTGGTGATAGTGCTGGCCACTGTGACGGGGTCATTACAGGGACCACCTCATGGAACCCTCATAATAACCCAGCCAAGGGGGTGTAGGTCACAGTCATCCCAGACGAGGGAACTGAGGCCTGGAGAGCGTGAGGGACAGTCCTCGGCCACCGGTCTGCCTCCGGAGCGCAGACTGTCCCGTTGCGCTGCGCTGCTTCACTTCCTGTAGGTAAACAGAGGGCAGCCCAGGAGGCCAGCGGCCTGCCCCCCCGGCCCCCACACCGCGGAGCTCCTGCAGCCCCAGGAGCGACCCCCAAGGGCGGGCCGGTGGGCCGCGGGCCCCAGACCCCGCGCCAGGTGCCACGCCACGTCCCCCGTGTGTCCTCACAGCAGACGTCTGGGGTCAGCGTCCGCATTCGGCAGGGAGCCGCCCAAGGTCGCCTGGTGCTCGGGAGCCTGCGCCCGTGGCCTCCCCGCCGCATCCTCCTCTCCAGTGAGCAAAGCTGACCCCTCACAGACACAAAATTGGTATTTCCTGGCCTCCCTCTTCCAAAATGGATTCACTAATCACTGACCATTTTGTTTAGTAATAGTGATCATCAGGAACACATTTTTCAATGTTTTCGTTTTCTCTTCGGCATACCACCAAAATAAAGCATTGCTCAGACCCGCAGGCTGAAAACCCAGCGTGTGTGAGGCCGTGTAAATCAAGAAAAGCTCAGGAAGACGTTACACTCAACCGAAAGAAACTTAGAGTGTTGATTAGGGACTTATTTTTGTAAGTGATTAAAATATGAATCATTAAAATAGGACTGTATTTCAGGCTCTGTATCCTCATCTCATCAGAGACAACATCGCCATGGCTACTAGGCTCGGATTCCATGAGCACTGACGCCTTCCCGGCCGTGTGTGCCACGGTTCTACCCTCTGCAGAACATTCTGGAAGTGTGGCTCAGAACACCCCTACATCTTCTTGCCCATTTCAGTAAAAGGAAGTACACAAGAGACAGTCTTTTGCTTTGTTTGATCGTAATAGTAAATAGTGGCAGCAGGTTCTGTGAATAACAGCCCAAGGGTAGAGGAAGGAACGCAGCCGAATGCAAAGACACAAGGGCACCTCAGCAATCGCTTAGAATAGAACATCGTGGACCTTGATTCGGTACAGGGGGAAAGGGGCAGAGGTTTGCAGAAAGAAATTAATGTGAAGCACTTCGCAGGTTTGGGCTGAGTTTAAAAGAAAAAAATAATAATTCAGCAATAGCTTAAAATATGCAGTTAAATGACTTTATTAATGGAAGTATCTGTTAAAAATGGCTAAAATTAGAGACAAAAGCCCATTGTTTGGTACAATTGTTGACTGCATATCTCTGTGTGGAAGGGCGTGGGGGGACAGTCAGAAGCCTGTGGTATTTTAAAGATTCAACACCCTCCCCAAGGAGTTTTGAGGCACCCACCTGGGTTTTTGAACTTAGATCCAAGCCAAAGGGGTGGGTCAAGACAATGACAGGTTTTTTCACTAATTAGCTACTCAGTGGACACTTTAAATACCAAACATAACAGAACAGAGGGCCCCAGCTCATAGCAGCCCCCACCCTGCTCTCTAAGGGGCTGACATCTAAAGAGGATTTTCTACAGACTGTAGAACCTTGGAGCAATGCCTGTGGGTATTTTTAAAGGAGGGCAGCATTCCAGAATGTGCCAGTTCCTCACAGGGTGTATCTTCTGACTGGACTTGTGTACTTTTTTTCGTATTTATTCTCTTCCTGCCTGGGATTGGGGTAGATTTGAAAGGCATATGTTTTTTGTTTTTCTTTTGAAGATTTCTATGAAGAATCTATGGTTGTCATTAGACCATTAAATAAAACTTTCATAACATAGTAATTCTTCTCTGAATCATCTGAAGTGCAAGCAAAGATGGATGTGAAAAGGAGGCTTTTCACAAAACCAGTAGCGATAGATTGGGACAGTTTAAATTTCCAGTGAAGTCTGGTGTGTCTCAGCGATGGGCTATCATCGTGCAACCGCGGGAGCAGTTCCGTATTGCGGAGGGGAGAAGAGAGATTTGAAACTATTATACGTCTGGTACTACCTACAAAACTATGGATAGGATTGACAGGGCTTCTTTCTCCTGGTGATGGGATTATAGATGGATTTTGTTTTCTTTCTGGTTTGCAGCATTTAAAAAATGTTTTTTGTGTATTACTTTGAAAATCAAAATTCTTCAGTGAAAGAACAGTTCCCATGGCTCCGACCTTCTGAGCATCAGGCGGCACAGGCCCTGTCAGCTCCGGGAGGGGTGGTAGCACGCCCACCCTGCTGACCACTGTGTCCTTAGTGTAGGTCAAAGCTCAGTAAACAGGTGTTGCACAAATATTCCCATTGCTCTATTTCTCTTCCATTTGTCTTGCCAGGTGATGTGCTCTATGAACTCCTTCAGCATATTCTGAAGCAGAGGAAACCTCGGATTCTTTTTTCACCATTCTTCCACCCCGGAAACTCTATACACACACAGCCAGAAGTCATACTGCATCAGAACCACGAAGAAGGTACCGGAGGAGGCTTCTCTGTCCCTGCCTGAGGCTCGGACAAATCCAAGAGGTTTAGTTGTTCATTGGATAAGTTGTTCTTATTCTCATGTTCGTTTTCCATTCAACTAACATTTATTGAGTGTTTACTACACATAAGACCCTGGGGAATATGCCAAGATGAGTGAGGTATTCTCTTGGTTCTCTGCAACTCACAATCTAGGTGAAGGAAGGAGATAGATTTATGCATAAGTATCAAAGCATAACTAGAGAGCAGGCATTGTAAAGAGATGGTGGAAGGGGAAATTGCATCCTGTACAGCCATCAGGGTCAGCCTTTTGGAAGAGGTGTCTCTGGAGGATTCCTTGGTGGTCCAGCAGGATTCTGATAAGCAGTAATGAACTAGAGGACATTCCGGGCAGAGCGAATGACACAGGATGGAGTAAGTGGAGTTAAGTCCTTGAAACAGAGAGCAGTCAGATGACTTGGGTTGTAGAGTTTATCTTTCCCTTCCCCGAGCCAAACCTTTCATTATGAAAAATTTCAGACATACCCCAAATAGAATAAGTTAAATAAACCCCCGTGAGCCATCACCCTGCTTCAACAATGGCCAGCATTTTGCCTTTGCACAGCTGGTCCAAGAAGGTTAGATTGGAACCAGAATGTGGAGGACTTTGATGGAGGAAAGGAATGGGGGATCACTGAGATTTGGGAGAACCAGGTAGTAAAGGTTAGGGGAAGAAAAGACCCAAACCCCACCAATTCTGGGGGACCAGGGGTTTCCTCTTCACCCAGTGAAGGTGGTTTTTACAGTGTTAAGTGCTGATTTTAGAGGTCCCAGGTTCTGCTGCATTCTTGTGAGTCACAGAGGTTGTAACATCATTGGCAGAAAACAGAACAAAAGCCTGAAACTAAACTATGGCCCTGGACATAGTTCCAAATCAGATGTTTAGGTACAGAAACGGTATAAAAATGTTACTTTGTGTACCATCCTGTTGAACACTGATGCTGGTGCCTCTGAGGAGCGTGCTGTCCGAGTGTTTTCTGCCTCGATTGGCTGGACAACAGAAGAAGGGCCACAAAGCCATACTTTTACACTTGTGCTTTTTCTCAGGACCAGATCCCTAGGGGCCTAAAACCCTGGTCCCGGGGGCTATTTCCTTAAATTGATTGATCCTCCCCAAGAGCAGGGCTAATATTCTTGTTTTGTTGTTGGCGAATTGAAGAATGAGAAGTTATTTGTTTTCTTACTTAACACTTCACAAAAGAGAGCCTGCCTCCAGGCGAGTGGTGCCACTTCATTGCCTGAGGGTCGCACAGCGGGCCTCCAGGCCTCCGGGCGTCTGTGATGGAGATGAGCGCTTCTTGCAGGCTCCCTGCCTGCTTCTCTCATCCTTTCTTTCTCTCACTTAATTTAGCAGCTGCTCCCCCACACCCCCTGCACCTCCCCAGCTCAGCCTCTGTTTCTTCTGCTCTTCCTGCCATGTACATTTCCGGCTTGCATAATAGCCACAGCTCCTCCAGAGAAGAGGAAGTGGGTTTTCTGAAGCTTGACTTTAAGGCAAGCATCGTATCACCTAGCCTGGCTCTGCAGACACAAAGGTGTGTGATGGGGTTTTCTTTTCTCTCTCTCTCTCTCTCTCTCTCTCTCTCTCTCTCTCTCTCATTATATTAAAAAAAAAAGCATTTGGAATTTCTGTTTTTCTTCTTATTCCCAAATGTGATTGGATGCTTATGGCCTCTTCTTATCACAAACCCACCCCTCCTTTCCCCATGGCCTGATCGGACTCGTGAGTAGGTGGGTTTGAGGCCGTTCTCGTCCGCGGTTGCTAATCAGAACAGCGAGCTGGCTGGCTCGCAGAGCTGCTGTCAAGCCAGGGACACACAGATGAACAGCCACAGACGTCACCGTGAGCGGTGCTCTCAAGCGTTACCGTGTTGGTGCTGGTGAGCTCCGTAGGTAAAGGAATGGAGCCAATGAGGCCAAGGTCAGGGGCTTCGTCGCCCTGAGAACCACTTAGTTCTGCTCCAGACCAGCTCTTGAAAGTAGTGCGTCCTGAGAGACCGTGGCCTTAGCTGACAGCCGGGAAGCAAGGCCTGAGAGATGGTATTCAGGCGCACTGCATGCGCTCAGGTAGCCAGGGGGTCACTTGAAGGGAAGGAAGTGCAGGTCTTTGTTGGGTGGTGCTGAATGAGGAGAGGGGCACAAGGCATGGAGGTGACAGGACAGCCGCCTGCCCCAGGCTTCCAGGGGCCTGGGTGCCCCTGATGACAGCAGGGCCAGCCCGAGAAGGGAGTGGGCCGGTACAAGTTCCCTCCCTCCCACCACCTCCCACCTCTCCCCCTTCTCCACCCAGAAGAAAAATATCCCCTGCCCAATATGAATTGTCTCTAGAACCAGTCCTGTTATATTTACTTGTGAATGGTAATACATGAATATGGGCATATGCAGACAGACAGAAAGAGCTGGTCCTGAAAACATAGTGACATGATACATGTGGAATATTATATCCCCCAGTGATTTATGTCCCATAATTGGGGACACAGTAGGATATAAAAGTATGTCACTGCTGACTTAGCACAGAGAAAAATATGACAGAATGGAAACGGAGCCAGGGCATCGAAGGAGAGGGCACAACTCGGCCCCCAGACAGCCTGGCACAGTGAGGCGGGCAGAGGGAAGTATAAACACAAAGGTTCCTTCAAGCCCCTGTGACTTCACCTGCTCACTGCCACCGACCTAACTGATCCCGACATTCATAATTTCACAATGGGAATTGATATCACGATACAAATGTTATCTTGTTTAATCTAGCAACAATGCCCAGCAAATATCCCACACAAGAACATTACACTGGAACCTTGTCCTTACCAGCAGCCGCGTGGCAGTGCCAGAAGCCAGGGAGTTGGTGTTGCTCAGACGCTCCCTTCCAGTCTCTCAGGGTAGTCACACTGATTCAGACCTTTTCTTTTGTAAACATTTGTTAGCTCCAGAATGCACACTCTTCTGAAACTGTGTCGTGCCTCGGGCAAAGCAGTCCTCAGATGACCACCTCTGTTTAGGAGGACCAGCATGTCCATTCTCTTCCCTTGTTACTTATGGGAGCCACTATTATGTAATGAATGTAACCTAATAATTCTTCACCCATACCGAGACACTAACGGCAGTGAAACAGGTCTCCGTTTAATAAGGAAGCCGGGACCATAGGCATAAATATGATCATCCCAGACAAATTGGGACACATGGTAAATTTAGATAAAAGTTTTAAAAGGATAGGACCTAGAAGTCAGGAAACCAGGTTCTCATCCCCCTGTTCTGCTCGAACAAATCATAAGGACTAACTTTGTCATTTCACTGGCCCTGTTTCCCCAATTATAAGTGGTCTCAGATCTCTCACAGCACTTAGATCCTAACATCCTCTCCTAGGTCTGAGTCTCCCTGGGTGATATGAAGGTGAACATGACACATTATCTACCTTCTGGGTCTTGAGCAACTAAAATCCAGAAGAGTTTCTGGATGCTCAGAAACAGTTGAGTAAATCTCTTCTCCTTGTCTTACCTGATCAAGAATGGCTGATAATATTACCCCAAGAGGAGCATCACTTGTTTCACAATGAAAACCTCAGTTTAGATGCCTTTTCTTTGATTGTTGTGACTCATTTTATCTACCTAACATGAATTAGAAGTTAGCTGGAAAAGTGATGCAGGAAGGAGACCAAATAAACATTGCTACTGCCTCTTTCGCCAAAACCAGGAGGCAAAACATCTTCAGAAATTTCAGACCAGCAAGTGATTATAAGACGAATGCATTTCACATACAGGTTGTAATATCAACTTCTTTTGACACCTTAGGTTCCCGTGGAATACTTAAAAGGCTTTGTTCCAAAGTACGCATCAGGTGACCACCAGTCCTTTGGTGGTAGAACTGCTTGAAGAGTGAGTCCCTAAAAGCTCACGGAACAATACAAAGTATGCTTCCAGTCGGGGCTGGTCTGCACATGGGGTCAACTCTGCAGAGGTACACCTGTCAGACAGGACCTGCACAGTCTCTGGGGAGAAGGACCAAGCTTTGTGTTTCCCACTTGTTCTCATCCGTGACTGCTCTGGGATCACTTCTGTAATTTCAGCTCTTTAGCCCCTTCCTCTCCTATGCACCATCCAACAGACTGGGAGGTGATTCTTAATCACTTTAATTTGAAAATATCAACATATGCAGTGGTCTGGTTGTTTCTGCAACAGTGGACACAGTTTTAACGTGAAAGTTCAGCTCTTGGGGCAGCTCTTTGTCACCAGGTGACATGGAAGTTGTAAGCGATGATGAGAAATTTCAGCTCTCAAAATACTGTTGATCTCAGTTCTCCTTGCAATCAGCACATGCTAACGGCCCAGAGAAACGAATCATTTCTTTGTTGGGGGTGTCAGCGGATAGCATGAATTCTAGGATGGCCCCCAGAAGTTTCATTTTTATGATTGCATTACTGAGGGAAAGGTTATCCCTCCCACCCCTTACACCAATACTACCAAATCCAAGTGCCCAAAGCCTGCTTTGGAGGAAGGAAATCTTACACAATTTTAGTGAGAAAGAAAATGAGGTATATGAATCCGCTTCATAATAACAAAGTAATAGCTATACCTTTATTGGGTCCTTGTGTGCCAGGCCCTGTTCAAAGCTCTTACATGTTTAAATCATTTAATCTTCACAGCTACCCTATAAAGAAGGTAATGTGATCCTCACTTTATAGATGAGGAAATAGAGCCCCCAGATTACACAGCTGCTAAATAACAGAGCTAAGACTTAGCCCCAAGTCAGCTCAACTCGAAGGCCTGTGGTCATTCCATTGCAGTGATATTTGAAAATGCATAACATTTATTGAGTGCTTGCTTTGTGAGAGATGCTGTTCTGGGGACACTTCCCATAGTAACTCAGTTCTGTCTTGCATCGATCATGTTCGATACGTAGTAGTATTTTCCTTTTCTTACAGTTGGTAACTGTGTAACTGCATGTTACATTTTTATCCAAGTGCATGATGCATGCACCCTGGAAACGCATGATTGAATGATGAGTAGAACTGTGGAAGTCAGGATGCCTAGTCTGATCCCCTGACTGGTGTTCAGCATGGTAAGGTACCAGTCCCGCTGCTTATCATTTTTCTGCTGCCCAGAGCTTGAAACTGCTGAATCTAAACAACAAAATAGTCAAAGATAACTTCTGAGACCCCAGTGTATGTCTTCAATTCATGACATTAAAAAACTCATACTAACTTGTACTGAATGAACCCATTCTAGGCCACTGTCTGCCTCCGGAGGAGTGGATTTGAGATGACAAATACCCCCCTGCCTGTGGGAAATGTGGGTTCCGAGTCAGACTCTGGCTTCTCTGTGCAGCAGCACCGGCTGTCAGTCCCCTTGGGAATTGGCCCTGGGGTGCAGGCTGCGCCCTGGGAGACAGCCCCTCAGGACAGCGGCCCAACAGGCACCAGGGTAGATGAAGTTTTTACTTGATCAGGCCACATCTATTACTGGTGCTTGCAAGAACTTCCCTAGTTGTCTAGTCTTGCTGGAATAGTGTTGATGACTGAAGTGTGCAGGGAGCAGTCGGCTAGGGTTTGACATCTTTGCTTTCCGGGTAATGCATGATGGAGCTGGAGAGCATTGTGTGTGTGGGCCGGGTGGGGGTGCTGTGCTCTGGATTGAGACTTCCTGAGTTCAGATCCCAGCTCCCCAGTTTACCAGCTGTGTAACTTCAGGCAAGTTACTCAACTTCCTTGTGTCCTGGTTTCCATCTGTAAAAAAAGGAAAATAGTACTATGTATCGAATATAATCAATGCAAGAAAGAATCGAGTTAATATGGGAAGTGTCCCCAGAACAGATCTCTCACAAAGCAAGCACTCAATAAATGTTATGCATTTTCAAATATCACTATGTGACATTTCTTTCCCCTATTGGGTTCATTGTTTTTTTTTTAATTTAGTTGTGATAAATTACACATAACATTTGCCATCCTAACCCTCTTTAAGTGTGCAGTTCAGTGATGTTAAGTGGATTCACACTGTTGTGCAATGGTTTTCTCTTCCCTCCAGTTCCAGTTTTCCTAACCATCCCCTAGCAGACTGCATGCACTTGGTGCAAACACCACACGTGTGCCTCTGGGTATTGGGAGGGCCTGTTGCCCCCCCACACCATTTCCTTCCATGGTAGACCCCCTTCATGGATTAACCTGGCACCACCTATGGCATTATTTCCATGGGAACATACATGTGCCCTTCCAACCTCAACTTCAGGACACAGCCTGAACACAGCCAGGCCTTGTACTTTATGTTTCCTCACAGTACCTGGCATGTGGCAGGTGCTCCATGACCCCTTTGAACCTACTCATCTTCTGGCTCTCTCCTCTCACATTTAAGAGCCACAGATTAACGTCATTGTCCCCTTTCAATTCGGTGGATTTGGATCTGGCAGGATGTAATGAGGTTCCACCAGAGGAAGACCAGGCTCAGATGGTGACTTCCTGGTGTCCCAGGGGCACCATTCACTCCTTGCCCCTTAAGCAGGCCTCCTGCCACCCTTCTCTAACGACTCTCCTCTCCAGGACCTCCTCTTCCTGGGGCAGCATGACCTTTGACCCTCTGACCCTTGTGCACTGATGCAGTATTTGATTGTGACGAGAAGTGTGGAGGCCCAAGATGAGCACAAGGCCTCTTATGGGTCTGGACTGTCACCCCACTTCAGGGAGGGCTGCTCCCCTTCCCACTTCTATTAAGTCAGAAGTTTTAAGGGCAAAAGAACCCTGATAACTTTCCCCAGGTAGCCAAGAAGTCTTCAAGAAACTTCTGCTAACCCCTAGGGAAATGCCATCTGACTCCGTGGAGACAGGGGTACTGGGCCATTTGAGGTTCACCCCCAGGGAAGGAGCCCTCAGTGGACTCACCTGGCTCCTCCCTCTCCTCAGCACTCTTCTGCCTGATCCCTGTGCCCCCCTGACCATCCCTGTGAATGACCCCAAGGTTTACCCCCTCCAGTCTAAGGGGCTCATCTGAAATCTGATCCCTTGATTTCTTGCTTGGCTTCTTCTGTGCTGTTTTAATGGGGTGAGGGCAGCTCCCCTGCATGGCCCTGCTGAGCCCCTGCAGCTGGCGCCCAGACTCTCTGCACTGGACCCTGGCAGAGGTCGCCTGTTGGCAGGCTGCCCCGTCCGCAGGAACAAAGGTCAGGCCTCAGAGCCCTGCAGGTCACCTATTTGTTTCTTTCAGCCCCTTTTACCAAATGCTTATAAAATTCTAGGAGCTTGCATAACGACTTACTGTTTATGACCTCAGACGTCTGTGAATCACCGTCTCCAAAGGAGGGCAGCTTTCTTCTCAGGCCTCACAAGGGAAATCAGGGACACTGGCAACCTGCTGAGTGGGCTGAGATGGGCAGGCAGAGGGTCCGGGGAAGGTCTCAGGTCTCAGAACCTCTCAGAAAGGCAGCTGTGGGGAGGTGTTCATTTGCTAGGCTGACCATTACAGACTGCCCACCCCAGACCGGGTGACTTAAACAACAGAAATTCATTCTCCCATAACCCTGGAGGCTGGGAGTCCGAGATCAAGGTGTGGGCAGGATAGGTTCCTTCTGAGCTGACCCTCTTCCAGGCCGCTGTCCTAAATCCTGGCGGGTTGCAGTCTGTGGAGTTCCTTGGCTGTGGGTCTCCGCCTTCACCTGCACGCGGCTTGCTGCCCGTGTGCACGGACTTCATTCAGCACCTGTAACCTGCTGTGTGTTTTGATGCGTCTGCCTCCTCATGAGACTGTGGTATCTCTGAGAGCAAGCACCACGTTTCCTTACTCTGCATCTCCTGCATCCAAAACACTGCTTGAAATATGGCCTCACTGCGAGTTCTGTGATTCAGCTCGTATTCTGTAATTGCTGTATAGACATACATTCCCCTCCCAGCCATGCAGTGTGTGCGCGTCAGTGTCCAGACTCCCCTCTCCGTAAGGACACTAGTCATATTGGATGGAGTAAGCCCCCCTACTCCACTGTGACCTTATCTTAACCATTGCATCTGCAATGACTCTGTGTCCAGTAAGGCCACATTCTGAGGCACTGGGGGGTCGGAACATCAATATATGCATTTGGGGGTTTGGGAGGAGCACAGTTCAACCCACAACAGGGGTGACAGAACTGGGATTTGTCTATGAAATCCATTTCGATAGGATTGAGAGCCTTTAATCTCTATATCACTTTTTATATCACTCATGGTTCCCACTAATCTTATAAAATTATGCTGGGAAGTGGATGTGATCCCATCTGGGAGAACGCAGAATACGGTGGCCTGAGGCTGAGGGTGGAGAGTTACCTGATTTCTCTCAGCAACAACCATGAACTTAGGGGCGGTGTCATGGAGGAAATGTGATCCTGGAGTGTGTGTGATAAAAACTTGATCTTAACCTTTGCTCTACCATGGAAATTTCCTAGTCAAAACCCATGACTTTAAACAAAGCCAGTTTTTGTTGTTTGTAGCTTTACTAGTTATTCATTTTTTATAACGTGATTAAATTGGGTCAAATTTTTGATGAATTTTAAGAAAGAAAGTTTTCTAGTAAGTAAAAGAAAAGGACAAGAAAATAAATCAGACCTTTTTTTTTTTTTTTTTTGCAAGTATCACATTTAAACTCCTAATTTATTTAGGACTATTTGGTACTGAGAAAGGATTATTTGCATCTAAAAGAAGTCTACAGAAAGGTTTGGAGTGAGAAGATACTTTGAACCAGAATGGGTTCCCTACCAGTCCTGGTCTTTCCCCCCCGCCCCACTTCCCTGCAGCCCCACTGACTAAGTATGTGAGGCTTTCCCTCCCTCCTCCTTGTGCATTTCCCTCCCATATCAAGACCTTCAGACCAAGGGCAATGTGGATAATTTCCCAGTTTTCCAGCTGGGCAGTTCACCAAGAATAAACCCAGACATCAAGGCCAGACCAAAACACTCTTCTGGTTTTAGACAGAAGACTCCTACATCTGGGGGATTTAATGCACCCACTGTCCGCTCAGGGCATTTCCTGTGTCCGTAGCTTCTCTGCCTGCTGGCTCTGGTCTCATAAGTTTCCATACCCTGCTGCCAACTTATAATGACAGAGGCGCAAGCAGCCGGGTGGGAACGTCATAACCCACTCCTACATGGGTGCATGCTTTGCAAACTGAAACAAAGCTTGGAAGGTCTCACTGCAGACCTTTCAGCCTTGACGGCAGTTGTGCCCAGACCACCAGGAGCCTGGAATTAAATACTCTCGGATCCAGTTCTCTGCCATTGATGTTATCAACTTCATCGAGTACTTTCTCTTTGAGTGGTGTCTGCAGAGAAATAAATAAATCCATCTCCTCCAAGTCCCGTTCCTGCCCAGATTCTGAGTCAAAAGTAAAATCTGAGTTGGATCATCCAGAATACTGTCTCCCTAGGCTTCATTGTTCCCAAAGATCTGGGTGGGAACAGAGAGTGAAATCTCTTCAGGATGTTACATCAGTTCCTCTTTTACCCTTGGCATGAAAGTTCTTCCTCTCCCAGTCCTCCCAGACTTCCTAAGGCCTGCCCTCAGTGCCCACCCATAGGCGGAACCTTGAAGCCCAGGACATCAAAGAAAGCCCGTAGGTAACCAGACTACTGGGCAACGCCTGTGTCTGTTCTGAAATTTGTAAGACAGGAAATGGATTCAGGAAATAGGATTTTTCAATATGAACTTCATCATCCTTACATATTTTAAAACCTTAATAAGCTTTTAAGTGAAAGGAGACATTCTGCAAAAGGCATTTGGAAGAAAATTAGATGGCTTTAAAAATGCAACTGTTTCAAATAGTTGCTTACAATGATCGTATTCTGTGACAAATTAAAAGTGAGCCACAGACAAAAGACAAGTTAATTTTTACAGACAGCAGAATTGAGATCCATGTTAGCTATGAAAAGGAAATTTGCCTCAACCCCAAAAGATGGCAGATCATTTCTGTCATGCTCATAATCTCAGCCATTAAAGTTAACTCCTTGGGCCTACTCAGGACCTGAAAGCATTTATTTGGATCTGGATTAAACTGAAGAAGTTAGTGCTTGCCGTCCCAACCTGTATCCTCGCAAGGATGATCAAGCACTTAAAAAAAAAAAAAACTTTGATAGTGGAAAATATCAAACTTACACAAAAGTAGAGAGAATTGTATAATGAACCACGATGTACAACAGCTTCAAAGATGGCTTCGTGGCCCCAATCTTGTTTCCTCTATGCCCACCTACTGCAGATCATTTTACAGCAAATTTCGGATGTGTTATTTTATCTGTGAATATTTCGGTCTGAAAACATAAGGACCCTTTATGAAATCATAATCACAGAGCCATCACATTACCTGAAAACTAAGAGTTCCTCAATACCATCAAATATCCTATTAATGTTCATGTGTTTCCAACTGTCTTGTAAATGTTTTACAGTTTGTTTGAATCTGAATCCAAACAAGGATCCATACGTTGCAAATGGTTGATGTGTCTCTTTAGTCTCTCTCAGTCTGTTGGTCTCCATCCATATCTTGTGCATGGGATTGCATAGTGTCTCTGGGTGTGTAAAACACAAGCTAGCCATAATTAGTGTAACTTTTCCCCTGTACATAGTGTATCTTTTCTCCCCCTCTAGTTGCTTTCTAGATTTTTCTCTTTATCTTTGATTTTCTGTATGTGCCTAGGTGTAGCTTTCATTGTATTTATCCTGCTTGGAATTTGCTGAGCTTCTTGGATCTTTAAACTTGTTTTTGTTACCAATTTGATGACAATTTAGCCATTACTTCTTCTTTTTTTTTTCTCCTTCTTTTGGCCCCATTCCTTCTGTTCTCTTCTTCTTGAACTCCAATTACATGTCTATTAGACCATATAATATTGTTTCAAAAAGGGGATCTATTTGTTTGTCTTTAATTTTTACTGATCTGTCTTGTGTCATCTCCAATCTGCTAGTAAATCCATCTAGT
The DNA here is from genome assembly GCF_030020395.1 of Manis pentadactyla. Taxonomy (NCBI): domain Eukaryota; kingdom Metazoa; phylum Chordata; class Mammalia; order Pholidota; family Manidae; genus Manis; species Manis pentadactyla. The sequence continues at coordinate 69,578,367 of NC_080032.1, forward strand.
CCAATCTTTCATTTCGGGTATGGTGTATTTCACTTCCAGAATCTTCCTTTTTGTTTTTTCAGTTCCTATTTCCCTTCTGACAGTTTCTACCTATTATTGCTCACTACAACCATCATTTCCTTTAAGTGCTCAAATTTATTTGTAATAGCTATGTTAAAGTTCTTCTTTGCTAATTCCAACATCTAGATGTTTTAGAGTCTGTATTGACTGTCTTTCTTCTTGATTGGGGGTGGGGGGTCACATTTTTCTATTTCTTTGGATTTCTAGAAAATCTTTATTGGATACTGGACATTGCAGATAACATATTGTGGAGACTCTGGATTATATTGTATTCCTCTGAAGTGTTGATGTTCACACTAGCAGTTAAATGACTAGCCAGTTACTTTGAATTTGTGAAGGTTTGGTCTTACATTTGGTTAGGGCAGATCTGTTTCACTTTTGCCTTTAGCTCTTAGGCAAATCTCTTTGTCCAGGAGCATCGTCCTTAATCCTAAGGTGTGGCCGTTTGAGATAATAAATAGCCTGAGATGTTTACTGGCAGGACTCAAATTCTGAATTCTGTTTCTAATACACTGACCAGTAGCTGAGATTTCTGTTCATAGCTATGCAGCTGTTGCTTTTCACTGAGCTCCTTAGAGTTTCCCCCTGCACGTGTGTTGTTCAGGAGCACATGTTAAGAATTTGGGGAACTTTATGTGCCAATAGAGTGGCTTCTCCAAACCTCCGTCCTTTATAGGATTTGCTTTCTCAATTTTTTTGCCATTCTTGGCAGGTCCGTACTCTATTCTCTGACATCGCAAGCAACTTTCTCTTCATTTCCTAGCTGCCCCATATGACATTCCACGGCCTGGGGCGGACCTCAGGGCAAAAGCTGTATAGATTTGGATCTCACTCTGTACAGTTCCCTTCTTTCAAGAGTGAAGACCCCTACAGTTTTCTCCAAATAACTTTTATAAATGTATCTTATCCAGATCCTATAATTTGTGTATGTTAGGTTAGTCTGATACAAGCTACTCTGCCATTATTGAAACTAGAATCCCTTCTCCTTCATTAGAAAAGTGGTAGCATAACAAAAATACTTCACCTTGCTTTGCTTATGTAACCGTTGAGCCTGGAGCCCAGTCCTTAGGCTATTGAGGTATTCCTCGTGCCATTTGATAGCTGCATCATCCTCTATTGTTTAGAGACATAATTTATTAAACCAGTCTCCTATTGATAGCTATTCCAGTGGTTAAGCACTTTTAAATTCGTGGCAGCACTTTGCAGTTACAGTTACAGTTACAGCAGTTTGTAGTTACAAAATAAGCCCCTTTGTCTTCAAGTAGATCTTTTAATGATCATGAACAATATTTCTTTTGTTCACTGTCTCATATGATAGGTGAGGTCTAGTGGAGTCCCATTTTCCTGTTAGCCTAGTGTAACACAGTAAGAAACCACCACCTCTGTCTAGACTTAGAACCATGGACAAAGTCTTTTTTGACCATCGCAGAGACCTGCAAGCATGTGAATCCTTTTGATGAGACAGCCCTGGGAACACATGTGGTCACTGAAGCCTTACTGAGCGTGGGGCCCAATCAAAGCTCTACTTTCATAGGCAGATTTCTGTCCTTTTTCCCCCTAAGCAGGGTCTCCTAGAGCCACATGTGTGCTGATCCCTTTCGCAGCCCAGCCCCCAGAGCTACTTCTGTTGCTGAGTTGTGTGTTTCTGATGTTGTCCTTGCTCCAGTGTCACCAGCTTAAAAGTTCAAGTGGGATGGGATGGAGATACTGTTAGGGGTGGGGGTGTCCATCCCCCCTTATTTACCGCTACCTGTGTCTGAGCATTTGTAGGGTCTGTGCAGTCAGAAGCAAGGTACAGCAAGATCGTCATTCTGTAAATGAGGCCCACTGTTCATGCTTAGGGCAGGTTTTGATACAACTGCCCCCCACCCCGACCGCACCCCCAGTTTCTACATGGCAAGGTGGCAAATATTGTAATGGGTGCATAGATTCTTGACTCTGACTAGAGTCTGGTTCTAATCCCCTAACTGGCTGTGTGACCTTGGGTAAACTGTTTAGCTTCTTTATGCCTCCATTTCATCACCTATAAAATAAGAGTGATGACTGTCTCCTACTTCAGAGTGTTGAAAATGTTGGACAGTATAATCCAGAACCTAGGCCATAGTCATGCTTTACCATCATCATCATCAATACCAACAACAGGTCCGGGAGGTAGAGAATACCACAGTCGGGTTATGAACGCATAAGTCAGTGAATGCATCCAGAGAGCAGCCCTTCGGGACCCCGAAAGCCACATCGAAGAAAAAGATAAAAAAAACGAAAGACAAGCTTCCTCACGTTCATAAGCCAGTATAGGTGATTAATGGAATGTTTGTAGACATTCTTAGCTTGTCTAGGGGTAGGAAAAGAATTTCAAGTTTGTGCACTGAAATGTTCTAAGCAGTGAAAAGGCCCCTCTGCGCACTGGGAGGAAGGTGTCCCCCCACCCAGGCACGCGCTTCTCTGTCAGCACAGTGCGGTGCCCCTCCTGGCTGTGCCTTGGGGCTGTGATTGTCTTTCCCTCTGCCCCACAGATAATTGTGTCCAGCGGACCCCACGGCCACCAGTGGAGACCGTGCACCACAATCCCCCCACCATTGAACTGTTGCACCGCTCCAGGTCGCCCATCACGACAAACCACAGGCCTTCTCCTGACCCCGAGCAGCGGCCCCTCCGGTCCCCCCTGGACAACATGATCCGCCGCCTCTCCCCGGCCGACAGGGCCCAGGGACCGAGGCTCCACCAGGAGAACAACCACCAGGAGCCCTACCCCCTGTCAGTGTCTCCCATGGAGAATAACCACTGCCCGCCGTCCTCCGAGTCCCACCAGAAGCCGCCCAGCCCCAGGCAGGAGAGCACGCGAGTGATCCAGCTGATGCCCAGTCCCATCATGCACCCGCTGATCCTCAACCCCCGGCACTCCGTGGATTTCAAGCAGTCCCGGCTCTCCGAGGACGGGCTGCACAGGGAGGGGAAGCCCATCAACCTGTCCCACCGGGAGGACCTGGCGTACATGAACCACATCATGGTCTCCGTGTCCCCGCCCGAGGAGCACGCCGTGCCCATCGGAAGGATAGCAGGTAAGTGGGCACCCGTCCTGCCACCTCTGCAGCCTCGGGGGAGCCCCCAGCCCTGCAGCCTTGCAGCCAGCCTCTCACCTTTCCCAATTAGGGGCCCTCCAAGGCTCTGTGAGGGCGAGTGGAGGCTTCTGCCCAAATGAGGCGAAATCCCTAATGGGCTAGTTAATGAGCCGCCCGATGAAGCAGTTAATGAGCCTCAGAAACATTAAGAAACAAACGCCCCACGTCCAGCTCACAAGGAGAATCACAGCAGAATCATGGTTAAGTGAAAACATTTAAAATAAAAGGTTTATGAGCATGTTAATGGCCCTGTCCTGAAGTTTCCAGGAGCTAATTAATGACCAGACACAGCACAGAGATCCTTTGTCTCAGAGGCAGGCCTGTAATTCCAGCCTATGGGCAGTACCTCGTGTAGCCTTCACCTTGGGAGGAGAAGGAGAGAAAAACAGGATCATGGTGTTGGAGGCAGGTGTTGCTGGGCCATTTGGACACAGGAAACCACTCCCGGATTCTTTTACTTTTATGATGACAAGCTCAAATTGGTTTCCCTAAGATGAGAAGCCAGTGGAAACCAGCAAAAAAATCTATACATTGTATTTTTGCTCATCTGCCCACAATTTACCTGAAGTCATTCTCAAGAAAGTTCACCCTCTAACCACTTGGCTGGGTAAGCTCTTTCCCTAGAGTGCCTCTCCATTCATGAAACATTTATTTTGCACCTACTATGCATGTATAAACGCCTCAGGAAATAGGGGACACAGAGCTGATTTAATGTAATTATATCCTCAAGGAATTTAAAATCTACTGAGAGAGACAGATGTGAAAACGTGTAACTAAGACACAAGGCCAAATGAAGTTAAGTCCTACATCCCGTTTGTGTAATGCACAGACATTTATTGAGTGCTTACTGTATACTAGAATAATTAAATGCTGCGGAAGCAAAGCAGAGAGGCAGTGAGATTTGACTGGAGAAATAGAGGAAGGCTTTGCAAGAGGTGACTGGATGCTGACGGTGATGATGTGTTCATAGTGGGAGGGAGGCATGGGCAGGAGAGGTCAGACTTATTCTGGAAAAGTGGAAATACCCCTTCCTGCACGAGCTGATGCCCCAGGCTAGAGCTCCAGGGTGGAGCCGTGCAGCAGGACAACACGAGGGCCCACGAGCTATTTTAACTACCTCTGCCTTGACTCATTGTCCCTTTTTCTCTTTAAATCACTTATTGCTAAGTTTTTCTCTCGCCCCAAGTGCACCTCCAATATTGCCTCAGTTTCATTGTTATAAATAATTTCTACCAGGAATGTTGAATCAAGAAAATAAAATGGCAAAGAAACATGACTTCTGTGTATAAAAAAGCTACAAAAAATGACATGATCTATGTCAGGGATTTGATTCAAAACGATCCTACAGGGGTGAGGCATGGGAGGAGTTTACACTACATAAAGTTGCCATGACCCGACGGGCCGTATGGCTGGGTGATGGATGCCCGGGGCTCACATTATTGCTCTACCTTTACGTGTGTGTGTGTGTGTGTGTGTGTGTGTGTGTGTACTTTTAATAGTAAAAAGAGACTGTGAAAAGAAAGAACAAGGAGAAAGAAGCAAAGAATTCAGGGAAATGTGAATTTGCCCAGCTAATTAGAGAAAGAGGATGGGATCCATGTATTTCTGTGAAGAATATAGATGGCCTGTCTCATGCTTCCCAGGCAAGACCCTTCCTGTCTTGTTTCTTGCACGGTCTGTACTTCTGACATTTGGCTGACACTTTGTCCATGTTGAGGATTCTCAGGACAGCTCCTTGAGGTAGCCTCTTACTGCTATATTCATTTTCTGTGGAAGGGTCATTTGGACAGGGGAAACCACACAGGACACTGAGCTCCCAAGAAGCAGAGGTCAAAAAGGGGCTGGATGGCGGCATCCGCAGGACAGTCTGTGCTGCCCCGGGGCTGCTGTCCATATTGCTGTCCTGGGGGACTGGCATTCCTCCTCAAGACATCTTGTGTGCCTCCTCTCGGATGCTGTCTTTACCTCAGACTTCTTAGGAGTCTAAAATAAGCCCATACATCAAGGAAGTTAAGTTGTTTAGACTTACAGAGTTATTTTTTCCCTTGTCTAATAGGTTTATAAATGCATGATATTAGTGTATTAAGATTGGCACTACCATTTTTTCAAATCCTATTCCTGAATATCAGAATTGCTTGATGTTGGATATAATCTCAGCAGTAAAATGCTCCATGGAATACTGTGCCCACCGAGTGATGACCCTGGTGCCCACCCATGCCCTCCATCTGTCAGTGACACCCAGAGACGGGAGTCTGCACTTCTCTTTATGACTCTAAGAAGTCAGAATATTCATGTGAAACACACACCTAGGCCCTGCTGACCCCCTGGGAAATGGCATTAACTCCTTCAGTATGACAGAATCCCCTAAACTTATGCATTATTCATGCTTTCATGGTAGATTCAAGTTTTAAGATCTCCACTTGTATTAACTAACTTAACCAAAGCCACTGTTTTCTCTGGTGAACTGAGGCAGCAGCAAAATGTGCATTCTGACTCTGGCTCCAGAAGCCTTGACTCCAACACTTTTAGTCATGATTCTGTGACCCTCCAAAGAGAGCCCATCACATTCCAGGCTCCTTTGTTTCGTCTGGGATCCCTGTCCCTCCACCCCAGCCTTCTAGTTTTTTTGAACTACTCAGATCCTTGTAACATTGGTTCTATTTATTGGAGGTCGGATTCTTGGGTGATTCCTATGTATGACGTAATGTTCCATCATTACTGAACGGCCCTAAAAATCCTTCAAATCTCAGCTGTGTAGATGAGAAAACTTAGTTCTTTAAGCCTTTAAATGAGCACTGAACAGAAAGAAACGAAGGTGCCGCTGAATGTTGCACTGATGAACGTCTGAATAGAAACACTGCTTATGAGTGTGGATCAAAATGTCAAATTCATATCCATTCAGACATAATTTGCCCAGGTACACTAGGATGTACGCATGTGAATACCTTCTGTGTTCGAGGCACTGATCTGCATTTATGGGGGTGGGGTGTTCCAGGAGCTGCAAGGCACAGTCTTTATCCTGAAAAGCTGATCGCAGTTGGCTGGAAGCGCAATACGCGGTGTCTCCTATTAAATACTGTAGGAGGTCAGGGAAGGCTTTGCCGAGGGGGCAGACTTTCGAATGCTTAGAATACGGACGAGTACTGATTAGAGAAAAAGTGGTGATTCTAGATGGAGAGAACTCTACAGCTGGGTAAGGCCCAGTGTATTTATTCTATTTTGGGTAGAAATGTAAATCTAAGAATCCAGGTCCCCTAAACACTCACATTTCATCAGTTCTTTTATCTTTTTCTTCACTGTTCAGTATCTCTGAAACTGGGATGCATTCATACAATTAAGAGATTACGTACAAAGTTATGATAGTGTCCTGAAGTATTGACCTTGTAGAAAAGCTGAAATAATCAATAAAGGAAACTCAGGAGATCATTGAGTTTAAATACAAACCACAAATTAGATCTACTAGTTGATTTATTCATTCATTTATTTTTAGATCTAGTAGATCAAAATTGATTCTGATATTTAAATATAACATGTAGCTCATTTTTAAAGATGTCGCTTACTTTCTGAAGGATAAGAAGGACTGTTACAGAATTTAACAAGCTGTAATGGCTGGTGTTTGTGGGGGGAGTTCACCAGAGGAGACAGACAAGCTCCCCAGGTCTGTTTTTTTATTGAATAGCCAATGGTGTGTGTGTCCTGAGCAAGCTGCTCCTCTCTGCGCTTATTTTCTATTTATTATCCTCAGGAAGGGATTACTTGGCAGGGGCGGGGGCTGTGGGCAGCATCTATCAACCTTCTAACATTTTTCTCAGCCCACAGAAGTTTTACTGGCCCGCGTCTTGCCAGCGTGTTGGCAGTGAGCGCCGTAAGTCGGCGAGGGGTGGCCCTGCTGACGCCGTGAGTCATGTTTACAGTATATAGTCAAATTCCTTCTTAGAAAACTCAATGAGCTCAAAGCAAGGAGGGTCTTAACGCAGATAAAGAAACTGTGATTCAGACACATGGAGTCCAGACTCCAGCTTCCGTCCAGTGTTTTTTCCAACATGCCTGTTTCCTTCTGACCTGGGACTCTCTGGCTGGGATTGGAAACTCTGGTCTGTGGGTCAAATCCACCACTGCCTGTTTTTATAAATCAAGTTTTATTGGCACAAAGCCACACCCATGCACGCGGTATCATCGTGGCTGCTGTTTTGCGCTGTCAGGACTGAGGGGTGGTTGCAGCAGACGCTGTATAGGCAGCAAAGCCTAAATTATTTACTGCTTGGCCTCTAATGGAAATCTCTGGTCGCCCTCTGTTCTACAGCATTGTTTCCCTGTATGTTCCGTGTGCTTTGAATTATCCACATAATATAGGATGCGGAAGTAGAAAGCCCTGTCCTTGATCTCAAGGAATGACTTGCACTTCGAGGATGAGGCACGCCTGAGACATGTGGGGGGAACAGTAGCAAGTGATGTAAGAAAGCAGACAAGTTCTGGACTGCAGGCTGTTTGCAGACCACACTAGGGAGCTACATGATTCACATAAACAAACACAGCTAGGTAAAAGAACTCATTTCTTTGCATTTGAATTATGCAGTTAAGCCACTCATTTGTTCATTCAAAAATGAGCACGTATTGTAGGTGCCAGGCATTTCTCTAGGTGCCAAACTGTGCATCTTTGCTGGCATAAGGCAATATCCCTCTTCCTCTGTGCCATCAAGCAAGCTAAGCTCCTGCTTTGGTTTTAACTACACACAGCTAAATCTAAAAAGAAAAATTTTAAGTCATTTTGACTTTCTCTTAAAGTTCCTCAATATCATTAAAATCTGAGTTACCAGACTTCCTGTCTGCTGGTCTCTTCTTTGGCCTTCATCCAAAAATCTGCTAAGGAAGCAAGATTCATTGGCAAACTGGTTCCTAATCCATTCATAGCCTTCATTTGCTACACAAAAGGGGGGTCTCTAGAGGTCTGTACAGCTCTGGCTGTTCAAAGTCCATGACCCATCCAGACAGAGAATATTTCTCTTCTTGTGTTTACCTCACAATTTTTGCTTGTCTCTCAGTTTTCTTTGCCAACATCAAGTTCATGGTTCATGAGGGTCGCATTAGTTGGTTGATCCCACGGCACGATGAGACGTAGAAGTCTCCCCTGGCTCATGTTTGTGATGATCTTTCAGATTCTTAAAGGGAGTTTTAAAAAGTCTTATTCTCTCTCAAGCTTACATTTTTAACAGAAACAAACAATTGTTGTCAAGTAGACATCAAGCCTCCTGCATGGCATGTCACCTGTCGAGAACAACGGACTCTGTTGGTTTTACTGATCGGATGAGTTCTATATGCACAGAAATTCAATCCTGGAAGCCTCTAATCTTAAGTCAGATGAAGAAAACTAAGCCTGAGACTCCAGGGTGAGCAACTGGAGGGACTTGAAGGGCCAGAAGTCACCCTGCCCCATCCTCCTTCCGTCTCTCCCTGCTCCCCGGCGGGATTTAGTGTTGGTGAAATTGCTTCAAACGAGGCTCAAGGACTTCTATTTTCTTTAATAAATGATCTTGAGAACAGCCTTGAAGGAAAAAAGATACCAAAAAGAGAAGTCTGATGGGGATTAGTATGGAAGTATAAGAGGCTATCACACTCCTGAGCCTTTGTGCTAAAGTACGGGACGTGCATGTGTGTGCACACCTCTGCATGCACACGTGGGTGTGAATGTCTGTGTTTGGATGACAGAAAGGACAGGTTGTGGAATGTCTCCAAAAGCCAGAAGGGCTCCGGGTTGTAGTACCAGCTGGAAGAGCCTCATCCCCTGCAGGCTCTCAGGCAGCCCTCTCGGGCTCCCTGCCCAGGGTCCTAAAGAGCGGGGCTGGAGCATTCCTGGGGAAGCAGGTGGGCCTGTGGAAAAACATGGACTCTGGAGTCTGCAGGATTGGAATCCAGCACCTTGTCCCCTAAGAAGTGTTTGATGTCCCTGAGGCCTAGTTCCCTTATCTACAGCAATGAGACCACTCAGCCCCGTGTCTGGCACTTTTGACTATGTGGATATATAACAAGTGTGGGTTAATTACTCGAGTTTGCATCCCTCCTCTGCTCCATTTTTCTTGGCTGTCCTCCAGGGCTGCAAAGAGTGAGGGCAGAGCTGTGGGCACAGGGATGGGCAGGGGTGCTGGGGCCTGTGTCTGGGGCTGCAAAGCGCACCCCTGCGAGGCGCCCTGGTGACCTCGGGGATCAGCGGTGCACTCCCTCTCTCCTCCTGGGAGGCGTTGCTCAGGAATATCCCAGGCGGCCCCGACTTCTCGTTCCCTGGCTGAGTTACGGCACTTTATTTTCACTGTCAACTACTGAGAAATCAAAGAGTGCTGAAAGAAAAGGAAGTCTTAGGACAGCATTTTCCAAGAAAAAACAGTAACAGCACAGGGGCTGGGTGGAAACAGTAGATGCCTGAGGAGACTAGAAATTACAGTTTAAGGTTCACGTTTCTGTGGTCGGGTCCCTACCCTTGGTCAGTGCCTGCCTGTGAATCCCCACGCTGCCCGCACATGCAGGCTAGCAGGGGCTGGGGGGTCACTAGGGGTGGGATCTCAGCTGTGGGGGGGGTGTGCAGCTACCAGGATTTCCCAGCCTCCCTCTGCACCTGATGCAACCAGAGGTGAAGAGGTCCAGCCATGTTTGCAGCGTCCATCCCTCTGCCCCGGGAAGCCAGGACGCATAAATCTGTACTCTTTGCCTTCACTTCTCCCTCCCCTAGCCTGCCCATGTGGTTTCCGTTTTCTAAGACAAGCACAAGCATTTGTCCATTGTAAGCCACCTCTGCAAATCAACACAGCGTTGGCTGTCCTGGATTCATCAACTTTCTGCTTCTAGGAAGGTAATGGCCAATCTAGAGCTGAGGAAGAAACCAAGCTGAGCTGCAGATGGCCCCCTGCATGTAACCCCCATGTTCCTATAAGCAGGGTTTCTCAAGCTTGGCACTCTTGATATTTGGACCAAATAATTTGTTGTGTGGGGCTGTCCTGTGCATTAAAATTTTTAGCAGCATCCCTGACCTTTACCCACCGTTGTGACAGCTCTTATGTCCCCAAACATTGCCAACAACCCATAGAGGACAAGGTTGCTCCTTGCATAGAACTGCTGCTATAAAGCAGAGTAGCAGCTTTTTATTTTGGGTGTTACCTGTTTTGTTGCTGAACCTGAAATGTTTAACTTTTCATAATAAATTTAAAGAAACGGAATAGGGACACGCGGCATCTATAATCTCCCCGTGGCTGATTATAACCATGGAACTTCAGTTTATAGACTTTCATTTAAGAATCCATTTGGGCAGTTAACACAACATAAAATTACTTTCTGAGACGCTTTCTTGAAATTTAAATTAACCACCATCATTAAGCATTCCCATTGTCAGTAACTCGACTTGCCCACTGTTTTTTTAGACATCGGTTTTGTCTAGCATGGCTTTTTCCCCCTTACCAACCATGTTGGTTATGTATGAATTGCCCATCTTTTTACAGTCCTGTTCAATGAGCTTGTACAAGTCTCTGGTAAGAGACAGACGTGGGAGTGAAAATCTCCTTAACCACAAGAAGGGGTTTTTTACAATGCCATTCAGCCGCGGATACCCTTTGTCCCTCACCCCTCAGGAAAGAGAGAGAGGACTTTCTTTCTGCAACTGGGTAATGGTACTTCACTCCAGCTAAACCCTTTCAGAAACTTTCCCTCATGGACTAGACAATCCAAATAATTGATATTTGTTTAAAATACCCACATGCCTTAACAGAAAAGGTCCTCTAGTTTAAGAGAAATGTACTTAAAATTAAGGAAAACCTTGCTATACAAAAATGTTTTCATTTGCATGTTCACCTGTCCTGCAATAGGATGAACTTTAGTTTAGGGTTCGGTGAGTTGTATCATGTAGTGTGAAGCCTTTTCACTGCTGATCAGAGAGCATGGTGTCTGTGCAGACACGGATTTTCACAAAGCTGGAAAACGGCAGGCGGGCTGTGGTAACAGCTTTCAGAGGATCTAGGGGACTAAAAAGGATCTTTTATTTAATTGAAATCTTAGAAACCAAAATAATTCATATGGCTTGAGCGTCCATTGCAGAAAAAGGAAAAAACATCGTCGTGTGGTCGGGCAGTAATTTTTATCATCTGACATAATTTTTAACTAAAGAAGCAAAACAATCAATAGTGTTAGCAAAGCCACTTATACTCTGAATTTGAAACACTTCATGCCACAGAATTCCTGTGCTACCTCCATTAGTGACTGAGTAATTCAGTATGTCTTGAATGCCAGCATTTTTATTACTCAGCTAAAGTTGGCTTTGCCGGATTAAGTGTCCTTTAAAATGATCAACTGGCAACTTGTTTGGGGGTTCCTGTCATATTTATGAAAGGGAAAAGTTTGCAAGCTGCAAATGTTCTTGAAACTTGTAGGTAAAGGCTGTTTTCTGGTAAGCCCTGCCTCTCATTTACTGACCAAAGAGCAGATAATATTCTAGATCTTTTTTAGTAAATGGTTTACCTAAAGGTCCCAGTGTGAGGGCTCTAAAAAACCAGCATTAGTACCCCAGTGCGGGCTACGCCTTTACGTGAGGAAAGGGTCTGGTTCACATCTCAGCGAGTCATGAGAAATAGAGTGTACCAGGGCAGTGCAAGGGACCAACAGAGACAATGGGTGTGCAAATCCTTGTGCAGTGGGGGTGGGGAGAACCATCCCCTCCAGTCTCGGCTCCACCAGACTGACAGCCAAAGGACTGCCAGTATATTGCTCACCTTCGTATCTGCAAAATCTCTAAAACTACAAAAGACAACCAGATAGACTTTATATTAAATTGTATTGAAATGAATGCTCTAGAGAATCACAGTCCCAATCCAGATGAACCCAAAGGTGTCATCAAGCTTCTTTGCGGTAAAAACAATTGTAACCCTGAAGGGAAGCCACGGAGGAGTTATGCACAAACAACCCCCTTTATTCCGTATGCTTTACCGGCATCTCATGTGGCGATATTTGGTTTTGTCAGATGTTTTCCCGTTGGAAGAGACTGTGGGAAGTTAACACATATCTGCCATTTGGGAGCAGGACAAAAACTGGACAATTAAGCCACACAGCTCAGGGCTTTATTTGCTATTTGTAGTAAAAATGTTGCATGGCAAGGAGGGGCAAGGAAGGTTAAGACGCCATGCCCACCTCAAACTGGAGTCACCCTCCTACAGCGCCTTGAAAACCACCTAGATCTTCCTCAGACTCTACCAGTGCGACAGGGACGTCTCAGGGTGATTTATGATGCTGGGATGGGTCCCTGTCCCCTCCGCCTCCTCAGCCCGCCCTCTGGCAGTGGGGTGCAGCAGCAGCCTGAGGATCCTAGAAATGGCTGGTCAGCTTCTGTTAGGATGGGGTTCAAACTCCAGGAGTCCTGCATCTCTGAGGACACTGCCACCTGGTCTTTTCCACAACACAGTAACTCACACATCACATTTGTTTTTAGACACAGGTAATCAGGGACGAAAGTATACAGTAAGGGATACTGCAGTCTGTGGCCATTGTAAGTTCAGTGGCAGTTCCTTGAAAAAGTAAGCTTCCTGCAAAATGCCAGTTCCTTCTGCCGTTCAGAGAAGCTGGATTTCACAAAGAATGCACTAAATGGAAGTTAAACCTTGCTCCAGGAAGTCCTAGAGTTTTACAAGTATATACCTGTTAACCACCTTCTCTGAGAATAGGAATTGCATCAGGAAAGGGGGACACAGCACAGGCTTCAGACTCATGCAGAGCCTAGACTCTACCTGTGCCACCCGTGAGCTGCACCCTCTAAGTGAATTTCCTAAACACCGAAGCCCCGGCTCCCTCATCCATCAAACAGAAATAGCACCAGCACCTGCCTCCTAAGGTGTCCTGAGGGTCAGGTGCAAGTGAGCTTGTCTAATACACCAAACAGTGCCTGTAAAAAGCACCCAGTCAGCGCTGTGGCTATTTTACTTACTTTCTTTTCACTCACATTATCACTAACCCAGGAACCCTGTAAGGGAAGTGGTGTTATTCCTGTTTCATAAATGGGGAAACAGAACCTCAGAGAGATATAAGGAACTTGCCCCACGCAATTCAACTCAATTCCCCTGGGAAATAGAAGCGAGACAAGGGTGTGTTTGGTTCTGTGGGAGATGCATGTGTTGGCTCTAAGATATGCCAAGGCTCGGTTGGACACGCCCCTCCTGGGTGTGCCAGGCCTCACCCAGCACAAGGAAGTCAGCATACTGCAGTGCAGGAGCCCCAGAATTCTAATCCCAGCAACCCTGAGCATTAGAGGATTAGGAAGGATGCGTGTAAAGTAAGGATTAGAAATAATGCATCTAAAGTGCCAAGCACAGACATGGCATTCAGTAATTAATCATTTAGTACCAGCCACTGTAGCCATGGCGACCAAAGCTCCCAGAATCAACAGTGAACACCTGTAAATTGGTGCCTCTAATTCTCATTTGGAAGCCAGTCCAGTATCAACACCTCAGAAGTACACATCGATGCCCAGCCACATTTCAAGGGGTGCTAGAGGGCAAGCCACACATCATTATGGCACAAATCCAGAGAGCACTAGAGCAAGGAGAAGGTGGGCAGCACATGTCTTCTCTTTGAATTTGCCAACCACAGCCAAAAGTCGGGAGCCGGCACAGTGACTGGCCTAGACTGACTCAATAAATACTTGCTGTGCGACCAAATAATGTAACATTAGTCCTGCAAAAAAAAAAAAAAGTGATTTTTTTGCTCCAAGCTCCTTTCTACCCCAATTCCATTACAATAACACATTTTTAAAGCCCTCCAAAGAATGCTGTCATGAGAATATCTGTATTCTATTGGAAAACTCTGCTAGCCACAGTTCCCACAGTCAGAGTCCCCAGGCCCAGAGGTTTCTTTGGCCACAGCTTTTCATGCCTCAGGATCCCTTTCCGGCCACGTTTAGCCTGCCCCAGTGTCCTCATCCTTGTCCATCAGCACCACCCTCTAGCACCAGGAGTTGTTTGGGACCACCATTCATACAGCTGCATGGAACACTGGGCCTCTCCACCCTTTTCCCCTCAAATTCAAGTCATTGGTCATGACCGTAGACAGGCCGCTTCCTCTCTCCCACTTGCCATGTCCCCACCCCAGGAACGCGGCGGGTGGCCTGGACGGTCACCCTTCTCTGGCCCCACCTCGCAGGTCTTGGGGCCGTGGTCTCTGCACTGTAAGACGAGAATGTCAGACCACAGAGCCAGTGTGGGCAGAGCGGATGCCCAGCATTTTCTGACTCTTAGTGCCTCAGTGCGGAACATGCTCCACAGTGTTCTCTTGCCCTTTTCCTCTATAGACTGTAGACTGCTTTGGGATTACGTCTATCAGTTGCTCTCCGACAGCCGGTACGAAAACTTCATCCGATGGGAGGACAAAGAATCCAAAATATTCCGGATAGTGGATCCCAACGGACTGGCTCGGCTGTGGGGAAATCATAAGGTAAGAGGCACCAGATACTGGCTCTGCAAACTAGTGCCAAAGTAAAGCCCTCATCCCTGTGTGGGAGGATCACTGTCTGTCTTCTGCTTCCAAAGTCTGCCTGTAATTATTTAGTTTATTCCTTGCTGGGCAATTAGACAGTTGCAAAGGGAAGGAAGTAATTAAAGATGCCCCCTTCCCCTCTGTTACTTACGCCAGGGACCAGTTAACTCAGCATATCCTGGTCAGGCGGAGCTGTGTTATGAATGACCCCCCATCCCCTTGACCTGGCCCTGCCACCCACGCCGTCCCCAGGAACTGGGTGACACGGAAGCGCAGCAGGGCTGTGTGACTCGCCAGGGAGCTTTGGGAGGCATCACTTCTGTTCTGCTCAGTCAGAAACTCCCATGTTTGTAAAAGCCCATTTCTACATGGTAGATACTGACATTCTGACTTTAAAAGCAAACAGTTCAAGAAGTACGACTGCCCCACAGTTTTCCATACTGGGAAGAGGGGGCAGAATTTAAACGATAAAGTCTTTTATAGTTAGGAAACCTGTTCAAGTGAGGAGATGTAAGAAGTGAGTAAAGCAACCTAAATACCCATCAAAAGGTGAACTTATAAGAAACTGTGGTTGATATATATGATGGAATATTATTCAGCCTTTAAAAAGAAGGAAGTGCTATAATATGTACAACATGGATGAACCTCCAGGACATTATGTAACTGAAATAAGCCAGTTGCAGACGGACAAATACAGCCTGACTCCACTTACGTGAAGTGTCTAAAATAGGCAAACTCATCAACTCAAAGAGGGGAATGGTGTTGCCAGGGGGCAGGGGAGGGGAAACGGGGAGTTATTGTTCAACAATCAAAAGTTTCCTTTAATCAAGATGAATAAGCTCTAGAAACCCGCTGTACAACATCGTACCTAAAGTTAACACTACTGTATTATGCACTTAAATTTTTGTTAAGCTAGCTCCCGTGTTAAGTGTTCTTACAATAAAATAACATGAATAGAATAAAGGGTTCCTCCCCGCCCCCCCCCACACACAGATCTTTGTTCCTACCAAAAAAAAAAAAGTACGTAACCAAGATCCAGACCTGACCACAGGCAGGAAGATGTAGGGCAAAGCCTGCAGGGCACCTTGGGGGCACACACCAGGTCACCCCGTGCTGCTCAGCTGAGCTCCACCCTGGCTGCAGCCTTCTAGAACAGCAGCCCCTGCTCTGGCCCCAGAGAGCAGCCCCTAATACTACAGGCCTTGACCAAGTATGGCAAGACCCCACTGACAGGCACTTCAGCGTGTGAGTCACTGAGAAAAATCCCTTTGCAACTCCCACATTGTGCCATAGCCCCAGGTCTTGGAACCACACTATATTCTTGCTTCCACAACAGGAATTTAAACAAAAAAAAATTCTCTTCCTTAAAATGACAAGCCAGAAACACAAGTCTGGAAAAGGTCACTGCAACATTAAAAAAAAAACACTTCTCTGTGGGTCAGAAGGTGAAGGATGACCCACATAGGGGGAACCTGCAGGAAATTCCCTGGGCAGAGCAGAGGCAGTCTTGGGACAGGAAATGAGAGAGGGCGCTGCAGGATACGCTTTGTTAGCCGGGGCTCCCAGACTTCTGACGAGGAGTGATTCACCTCGGGAGAGATTTGACGACGAAGTACAGCAAAGCCAAGGGGTGAGCGCAGTGGGCTGGGAAGGCCGCGGACGGGCAGGGAGCCCTCCGAACGGGCAGGGGTAGCCAAGAGCTTTTATTTTAATAGCTTCCCCAGCGCCCTTTCTGAGGTTCATTTCATTGTGTCTTTGTGCTTTTTTTCTCTCTTCCTTCTTTGAACAAACAGAACAGAACAAACATGACCTATGAGAAAATGTCCAGAGCTCTGCGCCACTACTACAAACTAAACATTATCAGGAAGGAGCCAGGACAAAGGCTTTTGTTCAGGTAGCACTTCCTTTTTCTCCTTTCCTTCTTTGGGGAGGATACTGTTTTCTTTAACGAAAAGGGAGGAGGGAGACTGTTAAGATCTCTACCTGCCTGTCTGACACTCAAAGGCATTACTGCTACAAATTCGATGCCAGGTGCTGGTTTGCTACAATTTAAGAAGAAAATATTTTTCTCCTTTTTTTTTTTTTTAACTCACGTCTGCCCTATAGTAAAGCCCAAACAGAATAAACACAGCCCGACTCACCTTTAAAATAAATGCAATGATCAAATACTACTATCTGGCATTAAGATCCAGTGTAAAGGGAACGCCCAGAGTAACAGCGACAATGGCAGAGGCAGGGATTAAACCTAGACTCCCAGGTTCCCAACCCTGTGAGCTAGTTTCCAAATCGGTGTTTGTCAAACTGCAGGTCATGACCCACCACGGACTCATGAAATAAATTTAATGAGTCAGTCACAACTTTTTTTTTTCAATGAAACAGAACAGAATTGAATAGGATGGGACAGAGTTGAAAATAATCAGACTATCACATAGCAACTGTCGATTCATGAAAAATTTCTTTCAGGTGTGTGTGTGTGTGTGTGTGTGTGTGTGTGTGTGTGTGTGTGTGTGTGTGTGTGTGTGTGTGTGTGTGTGTCATCATGTAAAATGTGTTTTTTTACAATGCATTATAATCAGAAAAGTCTGAAAGCTGCTGCACCAGACATTCCTTTTCCCGAATTCCTCACAGCTGATGAGTTCCAACCATAGAACCTACTACGTAGATTGTGATCCCAAGTGCGGTGTGAGACAGGAGAGGAAGAGGAAGGGACCTAGAGGAGCAACCAGGACAGGCAGTAGACCTCGGGCACTGGTGTGACCGGCGTGGGGAGACCAGGCGAAGGTTGGGAGGTGGTGGGATCAACAAGCACGACCTTAGGTTATGGTTTTGGCCAGTGGGACAGAAAAGAGTCACAGACAGGGCTAGAGATGTGGACTTGGAATTATCCATGTTCAAGTAGACAGTGACACATGTCTGAGCAGAGAACCTGGGATTTAGCATTGGGAAGGTGGGAAGACTTTGTACGAGTAAAAAAACAATTGAGATCTTCAAAAGAAACAGAAAAGGCTGTTTAAGAGATGCAAACATGAAATTTTAAGTAAAATAACCCTTCTTTCTCTGGCTCTGCTGATCCCTTCTTTTCATCCTTCACCCTAAACTTCGTCCTGGGCTCCTTTTCTTCCTACTCTACACTTTTTTCCTGGATGAACGAGTCTCATCACACAGCTTCAGTTATCACCTCAATGGTTAGAATCTTTCATCTTTATGTCCAGCTGAAAAATCTTCTTGACATTCCAAATCTGAATTTCCAAGACCTTCCTCTAGGACATGTCCAGTTAAATGTCACATTAGTATCTCAGACATGAAATGTTGTAGACAGACCTTCTTCACATTCTAGAACGCTCCGCACCTCTGCCACCCCCACTCCAGAATACCTGTCACTCATCAGCGGCATTCCACTGTTTTAGGTGACCACCCTTGACGCTGGAGTCATTATTGGCTCTTCCTACACCCAAATCAGTCTTCGGGCTGGAGTGCCCATTGCCTCTTCAGCACTGTTCCCACTCCATTCTATGTTGTAGGAGCTGAAAGTCTGGGAACCATATTTCTCAAGATTTCTTACCAGCAGATTCCAGGTTGGTGTCTAGCAATGAATGACTACTTTCATGGGCTTTAGAAGACAAAAGGCAAAGGCATTATTCTTTCTTTCCTGGCAGTGGAAGCTGATGTCTAGACTTCATGATTCACACCTAGATTAATTGTCTCATACCTAGATTAACTCTCTCTTCCTACCTCTCTGGTCCACCCTCCTGCCTTCCAGATTCATGACATACACTGCCAGCTGTTCTACAACACTAATATGATTCCCTATGCCAGAAATGTATATCCCTTTAACTTTTGCTTTTTTAATATATATACCCTCTAGGCCCATCTCAAGTCTACTGCCCTTTATAAGAGCCTTCTTCAACCTCTCAGTCACGCACAGGTACCTTCTTCCATCGTCTCTTGGGTTCCCTTGGTGCTAAACCATGTCATTATTTGCATTTCTAATAGTTGTATGTGTGAAGTCCTTCTACCCACAGCCAGCTCATAATATCACAATTAGAAGGTAGAGGATTATATTCTATGTAATTGTTTGATACCTTATGGAGATTTTCAATTAATGTTTCTGGACAAACCTGATACGGAATATCAGAAGCTTATTACGGAAAATTTGTCAAAAGTAGTCACAAGAAGAGAGGGGTAGCTTGGAGACCAAATATAGCTTATCTGTAACCTTGGCCTAGAGGAGATTATTAGTTACTTCAGTGTGGAGGGACATGTGTCAGGGGATAAAAGTAGAAGACAGACTCAGACAATACAGACCACACTGCTGGAGAAGTTCAGCAATGACAGGCAGGAAAGGATTATAAGGAAGGTTCATAGGCTTCCAATCATGAATTTCAACAAGAGAAAAGGAAAGAATAGTGTTGTTCATGAGCAAAGATCACTCACTCTTGAGGAAGTGAGTGCTGGAAGCCAGACTTGCTCCAGAATGAAGGCTTCTTGGCATAACCCTAGCATGTGATCAAGTGAAGCGTTAAGACTGTGGGTGCTCTTCGCAAGCCTTGTAGGCACTCAGGGAGGGAATATTTCAGCATGTATAGGCAGGCAAGCAGCTCTTCTACAAGAAGGCAGACCTCAAAGAATGCATAGGGTTCAGACAGTGAGAGAAGTAAAGAGGAGGCCAAGTAAGGGCAGAGCTAAAGGTTTGGAAGTGGCACATGGCACGAGCTGTGATTTACAGAAGGAAAAGGCCTGGCCAGACTGGCGTGGAGGTTCATACTAGGAAAGAGTGGAAAACAAAGAGTTTCTGAAGGTAGAGATGACAGAGGGCCCCAGTGGGCAGGCAGAGGGTATCTCCTTGACTAGTAGGTGGTCATCAGAGGCTTCTGAATGTGGAGTGAGGAGAGAGACTGAAGA
Organism: Manis pentadactyla; assembly: GCF_030020395.1. NCBI lineage: Eukaryota > Metazoa > Chordata > Mammalia > Pholidota > Manidae > Manis > Manis pentadactyla. Next base: position 69,597,944 of record NC_080032.1, read on the forward strand.
CAGTTCATCTGGCACAGGGCAGAGTATAGGGGAAGGAAAGGTGTGTGGGAGCACAGGAAGGATGCTCCCACAGTAAGGGAGGAGCGGTGGCACCCGGGCTGCCTGCCCAAACCATGTAAATCATGGTCAGAACGTGTTACTGGGGTTACTTCCAAGTGAACAGTGAACCAAAAAAGTCTTGCTATATACACCTAGCTGCAAAGGAAGATAGACTAGCTGCCATTAACTGCTAGCATTTGGGATGGAGCAGTGATAACACTGAAAAAGATTCTTCCTTTTTGCCTAGCTTCCAAAAGCACCACTAACTTGCCCTATTATCAAAATTTTCCATTCAGTGTTTAATGGCATCCTTTGAGTTAAATTCAAGTTTTAAAATACCATTCCTGGGCACACGGTCTGGGATGGAAATGGATACATAACTCTCATGGGTTCTGAAAATCAGAAATGCAGACACGCGCCAGACACGCGAGCCGTTCCAGGGTTCCCTCATGCGGTCATTGTTGAATACACCGCAGACCCCAAGGGCTGCTCTCCACCTCACCGTCAGCCCAGATGTGTTTACAGTTATTTCACCACCTTTCAGGCAGTCAGAGGAAGGGGCACCGTCTTCTGGTTTGCACCACGTGAGCGTTCGTGGCCCGGCTCAGTAGCCGTCCAGCGCCCCGAGAGGCGAGGGGGCCGCTGTTTCTAGCTCAGGGTCCAGGGTGAAGACCATGTTAGGACAGCACAATCGCTTTACTCTCCCATATCCTCTCCCGAAGGTTCATGAAGACCCCGGATGAAATCATGAGTGGCCGGACAGACCGTCTGGAGCACCTTGAGTCCCAGGAGCTGGATGAACAAATATACCAAGAAGACGAATGCTGAAGGCGGCACCCCCACCTCGCGGGCGGCAGCGCGGGAACCCGCCCGGCAGCATGGCAGGAGGCGTGAATGGCAGGCTGGCGAGGAGGGCGGAAAGCGAGGGCCGGGGACGGGCGCCCACCGCTCCTGCACACCAGGGGGGGCCCAGAGCACCTTAGACAAACCACCGGCAACGGCGGGCGGGACTTGCGGCCGAGGGCACGAGCCTGGGACTTGCGGTTCACATTTCCTTCTCATTTGGAGTCTCTCCATCTGTAATTTCTCACCCTCACCCTTCCACCTATTGTTAGTTTCATGGTGTTTGTTTTTTTTAAGACCATGAGGTTTGACTTTTCAACATTCATATAGGGAAAGACATCCGAGGTTGTTTTCCTATGGAAATATATATCTATTATATATATATATTTTTTTGCAAATCTCACAAAGTGCGGCAAACCCAGCTGGTCAGGAAAGAGAATACTTGCAAAAGGTTTCATGTTCCTCTTCATCCTGCCACGTGGATCATTGGTTCCTGTTGCTCTTTGGCCTTGGCTGGGGAAGAAAAAAGAAAAAAAAAGATGCTTTTAAAAAAGATAAAGTGAAAGGAGAGCTCTCTTTTTCTCTCTCTTGTTCTCTTTCCTTCCCTGCTGCCCCTCTGGCCTTCCTCCCTGCCCGCCACGCCCCAGATGCCTTTCTGCAGAGTTCAGCCTCTTGGTGAGTCTTGGAAATCATTGGCATCTAAACAGAATCAGTGGCCTGGGGACTCTGTAACTGGCCCCACAAAATCAAACCCATCGGAGGGAGGCCGGGCACATCACAGAGGCTGCTGTCCTCCAGATAGATACGCACACGTGCGGCAGGCCGCCCAAGACGCAGCCGTGAGGCTCGCTTGGTGTGCTGAGCCGCAGGATGTAGTGGAGGCAGAAAGGCCACCCAGGTGCTTTGGAAGGCCCCAGCATCTTGGAATTAGCTTGCAAGTACCATAAAGTAGAAAATACTGAAGACCACACAGCCTGACAGTCCAGACACTCACTAGGTGCAGTGTGATGTACGATTCTAAAGCAGGCGGCTGAGGCGAGAGGAAGGAGGCGATTCCTCTGCTCCATCCTCAGGGCCATCTTGTGGCCAGTTTTTTTTTTTTTTTCAATTCCTAATCTTTTAAAAAGTTCCCTGGTCCCAGGACCCAGGACCCAGGGCATTTGTGAGGAGAGGCTCCTGGAGTGTGCTCTCGATTACTACCAGCCTTTGCCAAGCTGGACCTACAGAAAATTCCTCAGATACATTACTGTTTCCTTCTTTCCTAGCACTTTTTCAGAATGAAACCCATTCATGGCTCTTTTTCACCTCAAAATAAGGTTGAGACTATCTTAGAAACTGAGGGAATGCCACCCCTTAGTACTTTTGATGACAACACATAGTTTTTAGAAAGTTGTTTTAGATTTTTTTTCTTTTCTAGCTATCTAAACTCACTCTTCAATAGTTTCAGAATCCAATGTTGGGAGTACAGTCTTTTTTCATCTGAAAGATGCTTTCCTTCAGAGCACCCCCTCCTCACGTCTGTCTCCTCGTCTCAGTCAGTGAGCATCGCACAGCTCCCCCAGGTACGGACGTGCACTGCCAGCAGCAGCTCCAGGCGACCAGCCAGACCCCCAGGTATCTGCTCAAGACGTTTCTGATTGAGTTGGGCAGGTAAGGCTGGGGGCACACAGGAGGAGGAATTCTCCCCCTTCCTGGGGGCAGAGTGGGACCCATAGATTAATTATGGTTCAAGGACACTGGAATTCAGCTGATCGAGGCTCTTCCGTCCTGCTCTTTTCCTGCCCCTTGTCAGACTGCAGATAGATGTGTGGAGGTGGTCAGTCCCTTCCCACTGCCACACACTCCCCCCATTCTGTGTTCCAGAATGATGGGCTCACAGTGAAGTCAGGGCCCTTCTATGTGAAGCTAGAGGGTCCCGTTATGAAGGGTTTGGTCTCAGTCTGCTTGAATGATGATGAAATACAGCTGGACCCCAGCGGCTTTCAAGAGCATTCACAGCACACGGTGACACACAGTCCAGCCTCTGAGACGGCTGATGTTGGTTCCCAAATGGAGAGATGAAGCCAGATACCTGGGGTGCTGTGAAAGCCATTGAGTTTAAGGGCTAGAAAGAAAGGATGGATTTTCACTGAGGCCCTTTGCATGAGTGTGAAATCAGAGATAAGGGTATGAGGTGCTCCTCCTAGGATTAGGAATTCTCACAGGGTTCACTGCACCCAGGTGTAAGGGTCAGACTCTCACTGTTCAAAGAATCTTATTGTTGAACTAGGGAGGAAATTCCCTTTTGCCCCAAGTATTTCTTTATTTAAAGGAATATCCTGTAATAATAGTTAAGATGTAGATGACATCTCCAGCCACTTGAATAGGAAATAGAAGGTGTTTACACAAAGATTTCAGAGTCATTTAGCAAACTGCGAAGTACCCGCTAGACACTGAGGGATTCAAAGATGAACCAGGCATAGTCCCTGCCCACTGAGAGTTTATATTCTACTTGCAGGATCTGTCAAGCATGAAATTTCTCACTTCAGCACTAAGTACTAGGGGTGAGGAAAATTCACCTGGGACCAAAATGAAAGCACATCTATGATCTGAATTACTGGCCTTTCCCTGCTGCTGTCAAGGGAATCCTGGGCTTGCAGGGTCAGAAATCAAAAGGGAAAAGCAGTCGGGCACTGTGGGGTGGGGACAGCTTCCTTCCGGTGTGTCTGGGGCGGTGCTCTCACTTGTATCTTGAAATGCTCTAGCATCATTTCTTCCCTGTACCTTGAGTTAGCCAGGTTACCCCCTCTCCATCTGAAGGAAGCAGGGACAACTGGCTGGACCGACTATGTGGAAGGAACGTCAGCTCTAAGATGTTTTTGTCCCAAGGCAACTTGGTCTTGCCTAAGGCAGCATCGTCACCATTCCAAATCCCTTTGGGGGGCCCCACAGGAAAAGAGGAATAACGGATGGATTTTCTCCTTTCAACAGTATGTTTGGAACCCTCTCATCTGTTATCCTTTACATTGAAATCTTGTCCAAGTGAGAATATAGGTTTAGCTGAAACTTCCATGGCTAGGACAGGATTCACCTAAATGACTAAGTAACCACCATTTCCACTGTTTTCTGTCGAGGATCCAGTGCTGAATACATTTCTGACACATGAACTCCCTTTTGCAGAAGGGGAACCTGAGTAGCAGGGGTAATATGACTTTCCCTAGGAGTAGACAGCACACCAGGGACAGAATTAGGATCAGGAGCCAGCCCAGCCATTCCCCGTTTGACCCATTCCCACCCAGGAAGCTGAAGATGAAAGATTTGGGGAAATACACAAAGAACAAAAGGCGGTTTTCTTTGCCCAAGTATGCGGTGCTAGTTCACACCCACTCGGCCTGCTCCCCTTCTGCGCAGAAACCTGGAAGAAAAGGAGCAATACAAGGAAGCCAAGGTGGGAGGAGGTGGGCAGGAATCTCTGCCTGTCTAAAAACCACAGAACACCAACCTGATACTCTTCTGGCTCCATCTGCATCAACACTAAACAACTACCAACTGCCTGAATCTTTCACACATGCCAAGTGAACATTCTTGAAGATTTCTCTTTGTGACTGCAACCACCTGTGAAGCAGAATGAATCTAGAATTTCTTCTTCCTTTTTCTCCTTTTTTTTTTCTGGTTTAATTTCCAATCTCTTGTTTATGAGGTGTGGGGTTTATAAGGGACTGAATCAAATGAATGTAACAAAAAAGAAAAAAAAAGCCTTTTCTCAGGGCCAGTGAGTTGCAAATAATTTTTAAAGAAAAGCCTATAATTACATCATCTCAATAAATTTTTTATAAAAAAAAAAAAAGTCCCAAGTCTCTGTGTTTAATAGTATGAAATGGAGTCACACAGGCAAAGTGCTCCAATGACGTAGATCCTGTCTTTGCTCAATTCCAGCAAAAAGTGCAGGCATGGTTTTCACGGGCAGGAAGCCTGTCAGAGCAGTCAGTCATTAGGCAGTCTTTAGATAAGCAACACCAGAAAGGTCAGGGCCAACAGTTCAAACCTGAGCAGCTGCCGCAGGAGGAGAGATGTGCCAGGAGGAGCCCTAATCAGAGATGCGGAGGTCCTGCACAGTGCCAAAGATTATCAGGACACTGAGGACCCAGCTGATTCTAAGAGTGAGAGGACCCCAGGACCTCCCATGCTGTAACGGCTCCTTGACTCTACCGATGCGAATGTAGCAGTGATGAGGGCATAAATGGAGGGTAGGGCCCATGAAGCCACAGCTCAGAGGTAGCCTCCAAGCTCTGAATGTCTCACCTGCCCACCAGTAGGTGCTCATGATTTCAGCATCAACCATCCTGCCATCAACCAGAACTACCTGCTACATGCACAGGAACAAAGAGAAGAATGGAAAATGACAAATTACATTGCTTGTTATTGGATGTAGGCTTGGGAAGCACTAGTTTGAAATCAATGGTCTCAGAGAATTTTCTTGGGTCATTTCTGTATGTGAGTTGTCTCAAGTACTCTGTCTCCCATAACCATGGATTGCTGAAGTCTGACCCTATATTCTATAGAGTCACAACACAGTACCAGATAAGCATCTAGATATTTCGTGAGGTACTAATAATACATCTGAAGCTACTATTTCTATAACCCAGCATTAGCATCACCCGGGAGTTGCTAGAAATACAAATTACTAGTTTCCCACTCCATAAACTGAGACAAGAACTTTGGTGCTGGGCTTAGCAATCGTTTTAACCAGCTCCCTGGGTGATGCTGAGGTACACTTTGGGAACCACTGCTAGCATCCATCCATCTTAGTATGAGTGAGAGTACGTGGCCATTTAAACTGTAAGTGCCCAGAATAATCAATGACAACGGCTTTGCATCAATAATACACACAGTAATGCTGCATTCTTCCTAATACTAGGGATGGTGCAATGAGACTAAATGGACACGGAATCACCAAAGTCCTCTTCTTGCTTCTTGCAAACCTTTTAAGCCATCTGTTTGCTCCAAAGACAAGCTTTTTCTTTAACAGCTGACCTGCCCTTGCATATTAGAGCATAGCAGTTTACTCACTTATGTCCATTTGCCTGCCTAACCAGCCTAATCTAAAAATAAAAATAGAAGGATCATTCTCTCATCTACTGACTGACCTTGGCTATCTGTCCCTGGAATCACTAAGAGGGGCCCAGATGACCACTTCACTAGGGGATTTGCAGGAAACTCCAGAACCATTGGACTAGACCAGTGCTTCTCAAACCTGAGAAGTGCTTGTGAGTCACCTGGGAATCTTGGCAGGAAAGTAGATTTTGCCAGAAATATCAGCATTTGGGAAGTGTGGGTGGAAGACTTCCTCTTCTACGCCCTCTCTGGGTAGGGCTTGAGATCTGGCGTTTCTAACAAGCTCGCCAGTGATGCTGTGCAGTGGGTCCTCACACCACACGTTAAATAGTGAGACACTGACGCTCTCCTTTCCAGCCCTGAGATTCTGACCCTAATGCAAAACTAAGCTAGCCTCTTTGTTGTATTCGTTTGTCAATTCCTCCCTAAAATATCCCCTAGAGGCCATCCTGCTCTGCAAGAAGTTTGCTTGTTTTCCTTATAGAGCAGCAATGAGTAAATCCCATGATCAAAAGCCTCTTCACCAAGCAAAGAAACAGCTACTCATGAATGGGCCTTAATGCAGGTGTGCCATAACCCAGTGCCTCGTGATCACCATCCCTGTCATAGGGAATGAGAATTCCTGGTGTCACTGCCTTTCTTTCAGCCTCTGGAAAGACCAGTCTCGATTCCTGTAAGCACACACAGCTGGCGGTGCCATTCTTGTTATCTCAAAAGACGATTGAATAAATGAGTAATCTTCCTTCCATACTGCTCAAGATGTTGACATTAAAAGCAGACAATCTGGGGCACTGTCCTCACTGTCAGTACTTAACACAGTCAACTTTTTTAAACTAAGGACTTCTGCCCTGCTAGACTGAAGAGGTAGATCTCTGCTAGTAAACACCAATGAGCAAATTCTGCCTGGTCTCTTTGGAGGAAGTCACTATTCTCTCTCTCCGCAAACCGTGAGCACCACTCTTCTGGGTCCTCTGAGGGTCTCCACCTTTCCCCTCAACCAGAATTCTGGTCCTGCGATCCCACGACAGACCACCTGAGTTGACCTTTGCTTTTCCAACAGCTTTGATAGCATGGCATACTCCCTGCTTGATGTCCCAACTGCAGTGCTCCTGTAAAAGCAACCAAATGCTTGCCTGCAACGGACTGCTCACATGCCCCCTGGCCCCTATGAGAGTGCCTGGGAGAGAGGAGAGTGCCTTCTGCACTTTTATATGACGAGCCCCTTGCGTGGCGCCTGGCATATGTGTACCTTAGTACGTGCTTTGACAGGGGGAGCAAAGTCAGAGAAAACTGTGACCTTAAGTTAGACAAAGATTCCTTATGACACCAAAAACACAATCCATAAAAGAAAAAAACATGTTGACACATCGGATTTCATCAAACTTAAAGCTTGCTTTTCAAAAGATACCATTAAGAAAATGAATATGTAGACTGGGAGAAAATTAATGCACAAAATAAATATTTTACATGCACTGAACTATCTTTATTTTTTTACTTTGTCTAAAACTATCTTGAAAGACAGTTACCTTTCCACTCATAAGTAGGTCGTGCTAGTTACTCAGGTAAACAGTAGAGAAATATTACATGTCCACTGTAATGAAACCATCTTCCAAGTGTGTTTTAAAATTATTTATCCTGTCTGTCATGTTGGCAAAACAGTTTTCACAGTTCTGCAGTTCATATTTCCTCTTCCCTTTCCTTTTGTGAATTTCTGAGGGAGGCAGACTACTGGGAGGCATATTAAAGAGTTTTTAAATTACATAATTAAATCACCCTTCCTGGTAAACAGCATGACAAGCTGAATGGTCTCCGAACTTCAGCCTATTGCAACTATAGACAAAGCCACGTTTTTAGACGGTGGATCTCACAGCTGCGAGAGCAGCCTGCACTATGCAGATGAGACCTGCTAGGTCAGGAGCACAACTCTCATCAGAGACAGGGCGGGACTGGCAAGGGTACTGGCTGTGTCCACCTGAGGATTCTGTCTACTTTGGCTTCAACGTGCAACTTACATTTTGCCAGGCACATCAGAGTCCCAGAGAGAGACCTGAGCTCATGGGTACCAAATTTCTGATTTATTCCATTCTGACTTTGTATTCCTGACATAGACTGGTGCCCAACGCTGCTGGTGGGAGAGGCAACAGAGCAGGGTGGCTAACCAAGAGTAAAGTCAGCATGCAGCCTCACACTTCCTCTCACTAGCTACATGACTTCCAGCGATTTACACAACCTCTCGGGGCCTCAGTTTCCTTGAAAGTGAAAGTGGGATGATGCAAATAAGAGCCCGTTACCTCAGAAGGATGGCTGTGAGGATCAGAGGAGTTACTACAGAGAAAGGGCTTAGAAAAGTATCCGGCAAACATCCCATCACTGTTTGCATCCTTTACTCTGGATCTACTGACCCACCAGCTGCTGGTTCACCCAGAGTAGCTCTGCTTTTACCCATTGTACACATCGGGCTCTCCGAAAAGACGCCTTCTGGAAAGTTTGTTTTCCTTTTTGTTCAGACGCCATTTTGTTCACCACCCCATCAGTTCACAGAGGAGGGGTCAGAGGCCCTGCCAGGTGGGGGGCCCCCGAGCCCTCCCACACCCGACAGCTGGCCTGGCCAGGGCCCCCAGCCTGGCATCTTCAGAGTGCCAAGTTCTCAGCCTCAAGGAGCACCTGTGTGCCCAGCGATGTTTTCTTGGGGCAATGGGCTCAGTCCAAAGGAAATACTGGCTTGATTCGGGTTTATGGAGATTTTGACCTGCTTTTGTTTCAGTTCAATAGCTTTAGGAAACATGTAGGTTTTGTTTTACTTAGAATTGGTCTGCCAGGTTCCCTGATGTCTTCTCCCTCTTGTTAAGGAAGTCCTGGCTCAGCCCATATGTGCACAAAACAATGTTATTCAGGTTCAGTTTGGGGACCGGGAAATTAGAATGTTTCTTTTGAGGAAAGCCCAGAACAGGAGGGAGCCACATCACAAAGCCTGGGAAGTCTGGGCCGTCTGGGAAACAGGGAGACGCTGCTGGCCATCGTGCTCATGGCTGTATGCCTGCTTTTCTGTTAGAAAAGGGAAAAGTACACATGACCAGGTTGAAAACCTCCAGCTGGAGATACATCTTTATATAGAACAATAGGAGGAACAGCAGCTGTACTGGCTTCTAGTCCTGTCTAACCACTGTCTCGGGCTAGTCACTGAAGGTTTGGGCCTGTTTCTTAGGGAATTATTTTCCTCAAAGCACCCATGGATTATTCAATGAAGAAAATGTGTGACAATCCTAACACATATATGTTAGTTGCCTTCTCTTTCCTGCCTGCCAAATACTTCCCACCCCATAAACACTATCCTTCCAGCACTAAACCTCTATAATTCTGAGCTTAGAGAATTCTAAGTGGGGGGAAAAAAATCACCCAATGACAACAGCTGAGGGATGTTAAACCTTTTGCTCCTAACCAATTGAATTGCCACTTTACCTCCTTTAGTCAAGACTCTGACTACGATAAGGTAGATTACCTCGCAACACAACCCGGGAAATCAGGGCACCCTTCCCCCACTAGCCTCCCGAAGGAGGCACCCCCCCAGGACCGGGAGTCTGCGAGCGCTCGCCTCCCGAGCTGCTTCCTCCTCCGAAGCACCTGCACAGGCCATTTGCATCAGGGGGAGCTGGGGTAGTCAAATGAGTAGATGAATGCAAATCTCCAAGGAATCAGAAATTTGCTTTGGGCAATTTTATTTGGAGTGCTTTGCTTTCCTTTCCTTTCCCTACCAAGCCCCCAATACTGGTTCCCACCTGAGGAAAGCCCAGGAGGGCATGGAAAACTCCAGAGGTAGATTTATCCCCAAACCAAAGATATGCTTTTGAAAGGGAAGTTTTGGTTTTGGTTTGGCTGCCTAGGCGTAATCAGGGCTCCAGACACTCAGACAAGCTCCCTTGCTCATGGATGCTTCGTTCTCTCCCTCTGCTCCCAGAGTTCCCCGCCATGGCCATCTTCAAATACTGCTCAGTGCCAATGATGGCAGGGTGCCAGTGACGGCAATGTGCCTGGCCATGTGCAAGGAAAGCCACCTTTGAGGGCCACTGAGCCCGTTCCCATGAAGGGCACAGATTTAGACTCAAATTCGATATGAGTACAGAAGACATGGTGACTTCATGGACTCCTGGACCAGGCCCCTTAGCTGAGGTTGCTGTGAAGAATACCCATTTCTATGCTTACCTACAAAGGCATCTTCCCTTTCAGACATGTAATGTGACTTAACCAACAGACAAGTAGGAATTACACCAGTGTAAAATAATTATATAGTATTACCCTCACTTTATAATTTTGGGTGCCAACCTTCGGATGTGCTCAGACCTGCCCAAGCACATTCCCTACTGGGGCTCTGCAGAGGACCCAGTCCTGGGGAGCCTGCCCAGCCCACAGTGCAGTTCTAGCAGGTCTAGCCCAAGGGCCTCAGGCTAGTCAACCTCAAATTAGTTCAAAACATGCCTACTCTTTGGTTTTTGGACATATTTTAAAGAGAGCCAGGTGCACCAAGTGGCGTGTAGTGTCTGAGATGGATCTGTGGGCTTCCTCATCTGTGATGAGGAAGTCAGATCAGGGAAAAAGAGTAGAGGCCTTGGGATCCGGCAGAGCTGAGTCTGGAACCTGTCTCTGCCCCTCCCCCAACAGGGATGTGACCTTATAAAAATTATTCCATCTTCTTCGAATAGCCAAGGGTTTCTTTGAAAAGTAGAGATAATGTATGTAAAGTGCTTGGCACATTATAGATATGCAATAAATAGTATGCATTGTTATTCAAATGGGTGGGTCCTTTCCAGAGAGTGGATGCATAGGTAGTTATGGAATCTTCTGTCCATAAATCTTATTTTGCACTTACCAATCCTACCTAGATTCTCTTTTCATAGTTTGTTCTTTTTTCCCTTTCATTAATCAAGGAAAAGAAATGTAAAAGAAGCAACTTCCATATAGGAACTTTCTAGATCTTTTTCCAAATGACCCAACCTCTATCCCGATTAGTAACGTATATAAGGCTGAGAAGCACTTTTGAATCCTGAGTAAAATTCTTTGTTTTCACACAGTACTTTACAAAGAGTGCATGTATACACTATCTCTATAAATCTTTATAACAACCTCATGAAAATATTTTCTCTCTCATTTTAAGGAAAAGGAAACTAAGACGCAAGAGAGTCTTAGGTATTTGGTCACATTCACATAGATAAAAAGGAGAGCTTGATACGGTGATTCTTGATTTGGCTAGTAGAGAACCGGACTCTAAGGAGTGAACCCAGGGCAAGTAAATCAGGCTGGAGGGAAGGGTCGCATGTGGCAGTGGTGTGGAGTTTGGAGTCCTGAGAACTAGGTGTACTGTGAGACCACTACAGGTCTTGAAATGTGGAGTACAAAAGACAGGAAATGTATCTGAAAGAGATATGAAATATGTGGAAGAACTGAAACTAAATATCCCCTAAGTTATTATTTCACTTTGGACCAGCCCCACCTCTCTGCTTTACTATACTGACTTCATAAACTTTTCCAACTTTTCCATAAGAATGTAGTCCAGTTCATTCATATACTGAAGAGCCCAGGACATGGCAGAATGCAAGTCCACTATCCCAGGTGAGGCCATCTGAAAGGAGAGGGTTTGATGAAGGGAGTAAGGAGGAAAACTGGTGAAGTCACAGGCAGAAGTGGAGTATAAGGCTAGGAACTGAGCCATGTGGATTACCAGGTAGCTGACAAAGGTAAAACCAGATTCAAGAATATAAATACTGAGGGCAATATAAATACCTTCAGGCCAGTATGACCTGGAAAGGTGTTTTCATTGACCCACATGTTTTTGTGTTTTAATTTGAGCCAACATTTAAACATTGAAAGAAAAAAAAAAACTTCAGAGGTCTGGAGTTACACCTTCTCAAGCAAAACGTAAAGTTCCAACAGCAGATTTCTGCATGGCAGCATATGCTAGTAGTGTGTAGCAGCTGACCCTTCAGATGAGGCCCATCCTCCCTACTTAGTCCCCTTACTCATTTAGTTTACTTGTCTAGGCCCTGTAGACATTTGAGTTTGGTACCCCTGACCCTGTCCAACTTTGCTGCCTTCTACCCCCAATTTTCCCTTCTTCCCCAGAAGCTGTCCCCTTGCACCCTTCCTGCCTCTTACTGGTGACAGATGAACACGGCACCATCTTGGGCATTGACCTGCTAATGGATGGAGCCCAGGGAAGGGCAGGCAGGGGTTCAGGTTTGAAGAGCAAGGAACAGGCAGTGGATGTGAAGTAAGAATCAAGAGACATATAGAAGCAGCTTCTAAAAATAAGGCTGATAAAAACCAGAGGTTTCAGAGGACAAAGAGAAAGGAGGGTTGTATGTGTGGGTTTGTATATACTTGCGTGTGTTTGTGTGCACACATGCAAGTGTGTGTGAAGAAGTAAAGATATTGCTACAGCAGCTCCAGTCCCTGATGAGCAGTGTTTGTGTTTCACTAAAAGTATAATTCAGTCCTGGGAACATAGAATATTATAACTAGGAATCCTAAATCACTTCTTGTAAATTGGAGCTCAAAGAAATTCAGTGACTGACCTAAAGTTATACAGCTACTCAGTGGCATAGCTAGCATGCTTCTCTATGATTCACCGGCTTTGGCAAAAAGAGTTAGGAAACACTTCAGCCAGGAATCAGAGGCAAAGAATAAAAAACAGTTCTCAAAAGTTATCAATCAACAGCATAAACATAAAGGCAAAAAGAAGAGAAGAAAATGTTCTGGAAAGCCCAAATTCAGATATGACAAGTATCACACAGGAGAAGACAATTTAGTCTCAGGAAAACCAGATCCTAAAAGCAGAAAATTTAAAAGGTACTGTCTCAGAAGGACATGCAAAAAACACAAAAAATATTAATTTTAGGGGGAGCTTGATGCCAAAGTGTTATAATAAAATGCATGCTATAAATATTTAATTCTGCATGAAGAAATACAAGGAACTGGTTTGTGAGAGGAGGAGGGGTGGATGCTCACTGCAATTTAAATTTTAAGAAGAAGATGAATAAACCTAGTTTATTAGGTAAAAGCCTGCAATTGGGTGTTCTAATAAACTGACTTCCTGTAGGCTTCTCAGTGATTTATAAATACACACAGGCAGTTTCAAAAATAAGGAGTCCACTGAGGCCATAAACAAGGCCTTGGTTTTCACTCTTGTCTGAGAAACTATTAGGTAGGCCAGTGCCTAAAATCACAAAACTTTAAACAAAATGAGATTAAACAAAAGTTATAGCATTTTAAGTATGAGGTTTAGAACTTACAGAAATGTAATAAATATGACAACTAAGCATAAATGATGGGGGGAGGTGATAAATGGATTTATATGGTTACCAGGTTCTTATATTTTACAGGAAGTACTACAATATTAACTCTAAGACTCTAAAAAGTTAGGAGTATATATTATAATATCTAAGCAATCACTTCTAAAATACAGAAAAGCTAATAGGTAAGTTAAATTGGAATTGTGAAAAATATTCAGTTAACCCAAAAGAGGCTGGGAAAGGAGTAACAGAGAAAAGAACAAATGGGACAAATAGAAAAAAAGAACAAAATGTAGACCATAATGCGATCAAATCAATAATTACATTAAACATAAAAGGACTAAACAATCCAAATGAAAGACAGAGATTGTTAGAATGGATAGAAAAGCAAGACCTAAGTATATGCTGCCTGTAAGAGACATACTTTAAGTTTAAAGACACAGATTGGTTACAAATAAATGGATGGAAAAATTTGCCATGCAAGCAGCAAGCATAAGAAGGCTGGCATGTCTCTGTTAATATTAGACAAAGTAGACTTCAAGGCAAAAAGTATTCCTGAAGATAAAATGGTATCCTCCTCTGGAAATAGGCATTGGTTTGCTCACTATAGAACCTGAAGGGTAAAAAAAAGTCAAAGGGGGGACAAGATGGAGGATGTACAGTCATTTCCTCCAATTCTCTCTAGTTTATCTGAAAATAATTTAAGACAAATTGGTTCAAGCACATTTAACTTCCTGAGTTCTCACTAAGAAAGATAACAGGCAAAATAAAAAAATAATAGGCTCTTCAACTAAAAGAGAAACTTGGAAACACAGAACTATGTGGACTTTCCAGCATTATATATAATTTGTATGTTTGGGGTGACTAATCATGTGTTTAACAAGTAAGTTTTCACCATGTGCCAGGCACTGGGCTAAGCACTGGGTAAATAATTAAACACAGCCTCTGCCCACATACTGATAAAACAAACAAGCCAACAAGTCAGTAAACCAGCTATAAATTGTGATAATTATTGTCAGGAAAACGCTCATGATGCTGAGATGGAGAATAATGAATGAGAGAGGAAACTTGTCTGAGACAGGATGATCAGAGAAGGACTTCAGAATGGGTGACACTTAGGAGAAGCCTGCATAGGGTGAGTGGGAAGGTCAGGGGAACAGGATATGCAAAGGCACTCAAGGAGAGGAGAGCTCTGAAGGTTTTAAGTAACAGAGTCAGAGTGGTGGGAGCCCAAACTAAGGAAGACAGGGACTAAATCTTACGAGAGAGTTCTACCAAACCTTCAAGCAACGTAAAATCAAATTTTATATAAAATTTTCCATAACATAAAAAAAGAATACTTTCCTAACTTAAAAAACTAACATAACCTTGATACCAAAACTACATAAGGACGATACTAAAATGGAAATTATGGTACAACCTTACTCATCAAATAGATACAGAAGTCCCAAAATACAGCAAATAATAACAATTATACAGGTCCTGGGAGGCATTATGAAATAACCCAAAACATCACATTTTGAAAACTGGCAAAACAATTCATTGTTTCTTTTCCTAATACAGGAAAGTTTGCACATGACTGAGATGCAAAGCAGCTGATCTTGGGCAGCAGTTATGATCCTGGAGACAGCCTTCAGGTTTTATTCTGTAGGAGAGAACTGGCACTATACAGACCATCTCACCTTGAAGAGTGCTAACACCTTTTTTTTCAGGAAAGGCTGTGTGGGATTGGGTTTGGCCATTTACCTCTCTGTGAAATACTGGTAATACCCAAATCCTTTATTTGTATAATGATTAAATGAAATAGTGCACAGCAGGTGTCTACTATAACATTTGGAAAGTAACAGGAATTCAATGATTTTTTTTTTCTGTTTGTAGAATAAAAAGTTGTACTGTATGTTCTAGGACTTCTGATCTTTCAGAAGCACAGAGAGGTTGATAGGAAATAGTGCCTCTGATACAAAAATCTCAGTGTACACACAGAGCAATAAATCAGCCAGATCCTGAAGCATACTTTAAAAGGCAACTATCGATCAAGGGCTTAATTTTATTTGTTCCCAAACAGAGTTTGAATTGCCTTTGGTCAGTCCTTTTGCTATCCTATAAACAATCTATTCTATTCTATAAACAATCTCTTTTTTCCACAAATCTTAGCTGCTTGTATATAACAAAGGATCTCATTAAACCCCAGATCTTCTCTTAATGATTTACTAAATACTGATTAGATTAAATGAACCAAATGCAAAGCTACTGCTTTTAAAGGATATCTCTGTCATTCGTTGGTCCTTCTAGGTGTCATTAAGCCCATACCAAAGCCATCTAAACACTTGACATCTTGAGAACTCACAATTCAGAGTCAGACAGGTAGCATCCAAAGACAGAAGCATAGTCTCCACTCAAAAAGAAGAGTTGTGGAGAATATATTCATAAATGACATATCTGACAAGGGGTTAACATCCAAAATATAAAGAACTCACACCCTTCAAGACCCAAAAAGCAAATAACATGATTAAAAAATGGGCAAAGGATATGAACAGACACTTCTCCAAAGAAGAAATTGAGATGGCCAACAGGCACATGAAAAGATGCTCCACATCATTAGTTATCAGGGAAATGCAAATCAAAACCATAATGAGATATAACCTCACACCAGTTAGGATGGCCAACATCCAAAAGACAAGGAACAAAAAATGCTGGTGAGGATGTGGAGAAACGGGAGCCCTCCTACACAGCAGGTGGGAATGTAAATTAGTTCAACCATTGTGGAAAGCAGTATGGAGGTTCCTCAAAAAACTAAAAATAGAAATACTATTTGACCCAGTAATTCCACTCCTAAGAATTTACCCAAAGAAAACAAGATCTCGGATTCAAAAAGACCCTATGCACCCCTATGTTTATCACACCACTATTTACAATAGCCAAGGCACGGAAGCAACCTAAGTGCCCATAAGTAGATGAATGGATAAAGAAGATGTGGTACATATACACAATGGGATATTACTCAACCATAAGCAGAAAACAAATCCTACCATTTGCAACAACATGGATGGAGCTAGAGGGTATTATGCTCAGTGAAATGAGCCAGGTGGAGAAAGACAAGTGCCAAATGATTTCACTCATTTGTGGAGTGTAGCAACAAAGCAAAACTGAAGGAACAAACAGCAGCAGACTCACAGACTCCAAGAAGGGACTAGTGGTTACCAAAGAGAAGGGGGTGGGGAAGGGGATTAAGGGGCAACATAATTGTAGGGGGGTCACAGAGAAGGCAGTATAGCACAAAAAAGACAAGTAATGATACATCTTACTATGCTGATGGACAGTGACTGCGTGGGGTGTGTGTGGGGACTTGATAATATGGGTGGAAGTAATAATGACAATGTTTGTCATGTGAAACCTTTATAAGATTGTATATCAATGATACCTTAATAAAAAAAATTTAAGGACATTTGGGTTATTTCCAAGTTTTGGCTTTTATGGGCCCTGTTCATGAACTTTCTTGCAGCTGTATCCTGGTGTCCATAAGTGCCTATTTCTGTTGAGTGTGTATACCTACAAGTACAACTGGGGTCATGTGTATGTGTCTTCACCTTTACTTGGTAGTTAACACCCACTCAGTGGAATCTTTAGATCAATGGTAATTACTCAGTGGTAATTACACTCCACCCAGCAGTGTAAAAGCTCCTGTGCTCCTTATTTATCTCAATACTTGGTATTATCACACTTTAAAATTTTCCTCATCTGATGGGTATATGATAACCTCTCAGTGTGATTTTAATTCACATTTCCTTGATTAAGAAAAAGGTTAAGACAAAAAACAATAGACTTAGGGACACAGAGAACAGCCTGATGTTTGCCATGGGGGAGGGCACGCGGGAATGGGTGAACTAGCTGAATGAGAAGAGAATTAGTGAGGTTGGATGTCTTGATCTGGGTGATGGTTACACGAGTGTATACACATGTTGAAATTCACTGAGCTGTCAGTGAAATAAGTCAGGCAGAGAAAGACAAATACCAAATCATTTCACTCATTTGTGGAGTATAAAACAAAGCAAAACAGAAGTAACAAAAAAAGGAATAGCATCATAAACACCAAGAAGGGACTAGTGGTTACCGAAGGGGAAGGGGTTGGGGAGGGTGGGTGAGGAAGGAGAAGGGGCACTATACTTCGCAATCATGACATAGGTAGGTCACTGGGACGGTATACAGCATGGAGAATACAATTAATAACTCTAACATCTTACTGTGTTGACAGTGACCACAATGGAGGGGGTGGGTGCTTGATAATATGGGTGAATGTTGAACCACCATTTTGTGTATATGATTGTATATCAACAATCCTTTAATAAAATTAATTTTTTTTAAAAAGAGGAGTTGTGTTTTTTTTACCCTAAATAAAGCACACTGATGCTTTGTGAACCTCCATGCCTAGCTACTCTATGTTCAATTCTGTAGTGGAGGGGGAAATAATGGAGTGACTTGGGAGCATCTGGCATAGCTAAGGCATTTGTCATTAGACTCCATTGCCAGGATAAGATGTATATTGATACCAAAACCATATAAGGATGATACAAATATGGAAACTGTTCCATTTTTTCTTATAGCTCTTTCCACTATACTGGGCATTCCATAAAAGTGCATCAGCCAGAAAAAGAGAAGACTATCTCTTTTGAACATGTCCAGAAACTAAATTCTAAACAACAGCTAGCCCAAAATTAGCTCTGATAAATAGTGATTGATTGGTGACTTATTTCTATAAATATACTGGTTCCCAATGATGATCATTTGGACTCTGACTTTAATCTAATTATGTATTTCTTTCCTGCTCCCTATCCCATCCCAAACTTCTTAAGCTCCTGGAACATAGAAACATAATTGGCTCATGTCATCTGTACTTTATTGCCCTTGCATCTGGGAAATTCTCTCAGGGAAGAAGTGTTGAGACCTAGCAGTCCCTGGGGGAGTTTCGGGGGAATGAACTGGGACGGAAAGGCTGATCTAATCATCCAATTCACCAAATCCAGAAGGGGAGTGGCAAGCCACAATCTGAGCTATACTTAAGTCAACAGCCAAGAACTCAAGCAGGATGGTTACAGAGAGGGGTGGTGCAGGAGGAGGGAACATCTCAAGATAGCAAAGCTGTGAGGGGTGCCCAAAAGGTTTAGGTTCTCCCACATCGCTATAGGATGAATGCAGAGGTCTTATTTCTAAGGCAGTCCTGTCTGGTTGGAGCAAGGGAACAGCCAGTAGTTTGAGGAAATGGGAAACCAAAATCAGCCCCAACAAGTAAAGAAATACCATTAGACCCAACACCTTCTCTTAGTGTATCAATAAATATTCAATAAATTGAAGAGATCAAACACAAACATACTGCTTTTAAAGGACATTTTTGTCATTCCTTGATCCATCTAGAAGCCCCTTGGGCTTTCCACTGGCAAGATTCACCTGCAACAAAAAGCAGAGTTGACAATGCATTCTAAACAATTATGACCTCTTCCTGTTATACCCCATCCAATCAAGTTAGCCAGGGGCTCGTTAGACTGACTGGTTTAACAATGACTAAAGTCAGTCCTACTAGTTAAACAGACATTATATCCCCACAGCTACCTTTGTTTCTCCTGCTACAAACTATATCTTTCGCCCCCTTTAGAAACAGAGATAGAGTAACAGGTGCAAATGCCATAATGGAATCCAGCTCAAGTGGCAATAATCTATCCAGTTTGGCAGAAACAACACCTCTGCATGGTACGGCCAATCTCCGTCTCTGCTGACCTATGGCTTTTACTGTGAGTCACCTACTGGAATCTTCTTTCAGACTCCACCTTGTTTTTGTACTTGCTGCTAGGGTGTGACTCCTTATTCCCAGTTTTCTTTTGGGGTGACCTCCAGCCTCTGTCTAGCTCAACTTTGTCAGTGACTCAACATTCCTAGTCCCAACTAGACATAGACACAGGCCAGAATCCACCCAAGCCCTCAGCTGAGATACACCCCAGGCAATAAAAAAGGCAGAATAAGCTCTAGCTAAATGCCGTCCTCATGGAGTTCCTTGTAGTGACTTCATCTTACAGGAGTCATGTAAGGGCTTTGCTCTTTCACACAAACCAGTTAAGGCTGAGCTCTCCAGGTGGTCAGCCCATTCTCACCTTTGCCTAAATATAAGTCTGTAACAGAGAATCTAGGAAGTAGAAGGTCAGAGAACATACTCCTTTTTTCTAAAAAGGAAGTATCTATTCCCTAGGTAAATAGAGAAATAAGGAAAATATTCCTGTTTTCTCCCAATTCATATTTATAAAATTCTCCATGATTCTCTGTAGCCCTAGTAAAACCCAAAACCATTTAACAAAATCCACAAACTTATCCTATTTTCAATATTTTTAGAATTCAAAATTCTGTTTAATTAGAAAATACTTAATTTGTCATGCATATTGGTGACATGATGTATACAGAAAATTTTCAGAAAACTTAAATTACCATTTTAAGTCCTGAGTGATATACTTTACCTTTTAAGAACAGAAGGTTCATAGCAAAACTGAGCAGAAGATAAGAGATTTTCCAAATACCCAGGCACTTAAACTTGCATAGCCTCCCCCATTATCAACATTCCCCACCAGAGAGGTTCATTTATTGCAACTAATTAATCTACATTGACACATCATAATCATTCAAAGTCATAGTTTCTACTGGGGGTCACTCTGAGTATTACGCATTCTATGGGTATGGACAAATACATAATGACATGTATCCACCTTTATAGTAGCACACAGAGTAGTTTCACTGTCCTAAAAATCTCTGTGCTCTGCCTTTTCATCCCTTCCTCCCTGATAACCCCTGGCAACCACTGATCTTTTTACTGTCTCCACAGTTTTGTCTTTTCCAGAATGTCATATGGTTAGAATCATAGAGTTTGTAGCCTTTCAGGTTGGCTTCCTTAAATATGCATTTAAGGTTTCTCTGTATCTTTTCATGGCTTGATAGACCATTTCCTTTTAGTACTGAATAACAGCCCACTGTTTGGATGAAGCAGTTTATTTACCCACTCACATACTGAAGAACTTGGTTGCTTCCAGGTTTGGGCAATTATGAATAAAACTTCTATAAATATCTGATGTAGGTTTTTGTGTGGACCTAAGTTTTCAGTTCATTTGGGCAAACACCATGAAGCATGATTGCTGGATCACATGGTAAGATTGTTTAGTTTTGTAAGAAACTACCAAGCTGTTATGCAAAATGATTATCATTTTGCATTTCCATCAGCAGTGAATGTTTGTTCCACAGCCTCACCAGTTTTTAGTATTGTTAGTATTCTGAATTTTGGTCATTCTGATAAGTGTATAGTGATAATCTCATGATTTGAATTTACATTTCCCTATGACCTATGGGAGCATCTTTTATGTGTTTATTTGGCATTTGTGTATCTTCTTTGTTGAGGGGTCTGTTAAAGTCTTTGGCCCATTTTTAATGAGCTTCTTTTCTTACTGAGTTTAAAGAGCTCTTTGTATATTTTGGAGAATAGTCTTTATCAGATGTATCTTTTGCTTATCTTTTCGTCTGTGACTTTTTGTTTTGTTGACAGTATCTTTCATGGAGCACAATTTTTTTAATTTTAAGGAACTCAACTCATCAATTCTTTCATGGACTGTGCCTGTGGTGTCGTATTTTAAGTCATAACCAAACCCAAGATCATCCTGTATTAGACTTTCTTCTTTGTTATCTTCTAGAATTTTTATGGTTTTGTATTTTACTTTTAGGCCTGTGATTCATTTTGAGTTAATTTTCATGAAGCATGTAAAGTCTGCGTCTAGATGCATTTTTTTGGTAGGTGGATATCCAGTTGTTCCAGCACAATTTGTTGAAAATGTTATCTTTTCTTCATTATATGGTCTTTGCTTCTTTGCAAAGATCAACTATCTATATTTGTGTGGGTTTATTCCTTACCTATTTTATTCCACTGACCTATTTGTCTATTCTTTTTCCACTACCGTACTGTCGTGATTACTGTAGCTTTACAGTGAGTGTTGAAGTCAGGTAGTGTCAGTCCCCTAGCTTTGTCCTTCTTCAATACTGTATTGGCTGAATGCCTTTTTAAAATGTATTAAAACATTTTTTTGATAGAAGGTTTACCACTGATATAATTCCTTAGCTTATTAAGCATATCACATTCATATATTTTGATTTTTTTGCTGGCTCTGGAACAGATGTATTATTGCCTCCCTACAAGATGACTCCAGACTGCATTTTACATTGGTGTTCCTGCTATTTCTGTAAGCTCTTCTCTCTGTTCCTCATTCTTTCCATTCCCTTCCTGTGTTTCTCCCTCATATCCAATATTGTCTAGTTAAGTGGGAACAAATTGTGATTTCAAAGGAATTATGTTTTATAGACAGTGGTCTAAGAGATTCTGAGAAAGACCTTGTGTCCCTTCTATGGAGTAGATCACTCACTCTCAAGAAGCTCTAGTTCAGAGGCATGACCTGGGCAGCCATACCACCCAAAATCCTTATTTCAGGATATGAAGCATGCTCTGATACAACTATAGTAATGATAACTGTAATTGGCAGATAAATACTAACTGCATCTCTCTTCAGTTTCTGGGAATTTGTTCTCTTCCTTTCCCCTGTCCCTCACTTCACTTTTACAAAAACTGAGCAACTTGAGCTCCCTCAGAACCTTTAAAATTATATAATACATGTCACTATAAGCAGTCACCAAAACCTGCATCTATCAGTGCCACATTCCTCCCCCAAATCTTCCATCCAGACACCTGCAAGTTACTTTTCAATGTTTCTTTACATCTAGAGATATGGAAAGGACTGTAGCTTGGGAAGAATTACCCAGTTCAGGGATTAGAATTGATCTAATGAAAGTTGATAAGACTAGTGTGCCTGGGGTCATTGATTTGAGGCCAAGCTAGCTCAGTGGGCTCAGTTTCTAACTTACCACTTTTCACCCTTCATCAATGGCAGGCACTGGGGAGAAAGCTGAATGCACAAAGGTAGTATTGTCAATTATGATGAAAAAGAGTGTGGGATTCACTTTCTCTAACACAAGGGGGAAACCAAAGCTGACTCAAACTGAGAAGAGGGCACAAGGAGTCCTGGCCAATGTCACCTCACCTGGAGAGGGAATCCAGAGAAGACTGGGTTTCCATTGTAACAGTGACTGGGGAAGGCTAGATGAACAAGGCTCTCATTGTTTCAGATCCAGCATTTAACTACCAAATAGGCACACTTCCTTTCTACTCATTACCTATGGTCCAGAGTCGCTGGGAGAGGTAACCAGAACATACTGTAACATCCTTTGAAGTCCCTGGAGAGTTTGAGCAACAGTAAAGCATGTGGGATCCTTACCAACACTAACCCCCTTTTGTCCTCCTCTCCCAATTTTGTTACCTGAGCACGCTCAACCTGCTTCAATCATTCTTCATCCTTTCTTGCCACTGTTTGTTAAACGTCCGTTATAAGTTCACTCCAGGAAGTAGCAAATAACATAAAAACCTGTGTCAGCCTCCTAATGGTTAAAGTACGACCTGGAATGTTAAGTAAAAATTCAGCCTCTTTGCAAATACTAGAATAATAACAGTACACATTGATTCTGCAAACGTAAAACCATTTAAAGAAGCCTTGGTCTCCAGGCAGCCTTATTGTGCCTACGTTAACCTTCCCCAGAAGGAAAAATACTAATTTTCTCTCCATATTCTCTACATTCTTTTTCATTTACCTCCAAATCTGGCGTTTTATTATTTTTCACATCAAAAAAAGGAAGCTTTACAAAAGATTTCAGATTTTAAAGATGCTAACAAAAAAAGCAAACATGAATGGAAACATTACTTTTTTAAAAATACTTTTCTTTCCAGGAAGATCTGAGTACTGTTGGTATGTGAAAGAACATGGGTTCATACCGTGTCAAAAATAAAAGCACATACATGACAAACCCACAGCAAACATCATACTCAATGGTGAAAAGTACAAAGTTGTCCTCTAAGATAAGAAACAAGACGAGGATGCCCACTCTTAACACTTTTATTCAGCATAGTACTAGAAGTCCTAGCCATTGCAATCTGGGAAGAAAAAGAAATAAAAGGTATCCAAATTGGTAAGGCAGAAGAAAAACTTTTTTTTTCTGTCCCCCTGTGGACTTCGTGCTTCCATAAGCACTTTTCTCCAAATGGGAATACATCCTGTAGTTCTTCCACCGTAATCCATCCCTGACACTTCTCTCATATGCACACTGAACATGTCAGAACATTCTGCAGTCCTTCCCTTGAGTAACACCTGGTCTGACCTTCCCGCAGACAACTTACTGTGATCACTAACATCTGCTCCTGCTTTTTACAGAACCCTCTTAACTGGTCCTTTAGACAGATGTCTATTTGGCCCTGCAAATCCACTCTCTACCCTTTCTACATTACACCTTATACCAAATTAAAATCCAAATGGGCTAAGGATCTAAAAAAAATAGTATTAGAAGAAAGTACTATTATTTTTTATAGTACTTAATATAAAAAAATAGTACTAGAAGAAGGAATCTTATTTATCTTCTTGATGTAAGGAATACCTTCTTAAGCAAGACACAAAAAGCAGAAATAGCAAATGGACATATTTAAATTTAAAACTATGGAAAGAAATGATATGTAAGATTTCAAAAGAAGACACAAGTCACATTAAGAAAATATTTGCAACAAATAAACTCTCAGAATATAAACACTGAGAATTTGTTCATCCTTTCATTCTTTCAACAAATATTGAATGACATGCAGGTGGTGTGTTAAGTTTGTGCAGTCGATAGGAAAGCAAACTCGTTGCTTTACTGCACCTCTCATGCAAGTGGGGGATACAGGAATCAGACAGACAAGCAGACTGTTAGGAAGCACACTTGGGGCCCAGGAGGACAGACTGGACCACATGCTCCAACCTTGAGGAGGCAGGTGCCCCGCACGAAGAGCTTCAGCCTTCCCCCACGGAAGGGCATGGGATAGAGCCCAGCACTTGAGGAACTGAAGAGCGTGGATGCGGCCCTGCAGTGGTGAGATGAGCTGTCCTCAGTGACAGTGTGCAGACGTGCAGAAGTGCAGTGGCTGCTGATGCTCCACGGCAGCTTTCGTGTTGGGTGCACATTTCTAGTGTGACCGTTATTACCTGGAAAGACAGAGGGGAGAGAATTCCAGCTCAATTATACTGACACAGTGCACAGTCACCAAATGGAACACCTTCCTTGTTCAAGAAGTGGATATTCTAGCAGAAACCTGGATGCAGGAGTATGTCATGTGAGGTCTGAGGGGGAAGCGTTCCAGACAGAGCCAGTAGAGAGGGTGAGGCCTAAGGGGAGCATGTGGATAATGCTCCCGGGCAGGAGGAGCCACAGGGCTGCAGGTGGGGCTGAACAGCTGCAGGAGGGGCTGCATGGCTGCAGGAGGCTGCAGGAAAATGTGATCGAAGAGGTGCCTAGGGCATGTCTGGAGTCACTATCACACTTCATCCGAGCAGTGTGCAGAGAAGGCATTCAGCAACTCTATCTTAAGTAACTAATAAATACATGAATGACTAATGTCCTTCAGAATATTGGGAGTTAAGGGAATTGAATTGGTTTACAAAGAATGCTATGAACAATATTAAAGTTTATGGACTCTGACTAAGTGTCTGTAGGTGGCAGCTACACTATCGTTTCAGCATCAGCATATGAGCATCAGCTGCCTTACTTGCATCTCCATAAAACTGATAGAGGCAAGGATGTGGATAATAGTGCCCACTTCCTTACACTAATCATATCTAAGGTCAGCATCTGAGGAGAGACAGAAAAGAAGTGAAGGTATCAGAAAGATTAATCAGATGTCAGATTAAATTAAGATACAATGCATATCCCACGTAAATTATGTTTGTCACTGAGACATGTATTTACAGGAGGGAGGAGCAGATGGTTAACCCTGAACAGCAGAACAGCAAAGCCATGAGAACACTGAAAAGAGGCAGAGCAATGATATAACCAAGGAGGTGAAAGACCTACAAGACACTCATGAGAGAAATTAAAGAAGACACCAATAAATGGAAACACAACCCGTGCTCATTGATAGGAAGAATTTGTATTGTCAAAACAGCCAACCTGCTTAAAGCAATCTAGAGATTCAATACAATTCCCATCAAAATACCAACAGTATTCTTCCATGAACTAGAACACATAGTACTAACATTTATATGGAACCACGAAAGACTCGAAATAGCCAAAGCAATCCTGACAAGGAATAACAAAGCTGGGCGGATTATGCTCCATAACTTCAAGCTCTTCTACAAAGTCATTGTAACCAAAACAATTTGGTACTGGCACAAGAAAAGATCCAATAGATCAAAGGAACAGAATAGAGAGCCCAGATATAAACCAACACATATATGGCCAATTAATATATGATAAAGGAGACATGGATATACAATGGGGAAATGACACCCCAGTCAACAAATGGTGTCACCAAAACTGGACAGCTACATGTAAGACAATGAAACTGAATTATTATCTAACTGCATACACAAAAGTAAACTTGAAATGGATCAAAGACCTGAATGTAAGTCATGAAACATAAACTCATAGAAGAAAACATAGGTAAAAATCTCTTGAATATAAATATGAGCAACTTTTCCTGGACACATCTTCTCAGGCAAGGGGAACAAAAGCCGAAACGAACAAATGGGACTACATCAAGCTAAAAACCTTCTGTACAGCAAAGGACACCATCAGTAGAACAAAAGGGCATCTTACAGTATGGGAGAATATATTTGTAAACGACTTACAACAAGGGGTTAACATCCAAAATGTATTAAGAACTCACACGCCTCAACACCTAAAAAGCAAATAACCCGATTAAAATATGGGCCGAGGATATGAACAGACACTTCTCTGAAGAAGAAATTCAGATGGCCAACAGGCACATGAAAAGATGCTCCACACCACTAATTATCAGGGAAATGCAAATTAAAACTACAAAGAGCTATCACCTCACAACAGTTAGGATGGCCCACAACCAAAAGACAAGGAACAAGTGCTGGAGAGGAGAAAGGGGAACCCTCCTACACTGCTGGTGGGAATGTAAATTAGTTGAACCATTGTGGAAAGCAGTATGGAGGTTCCTCAAAAAAACTAAAAACAGAAATACCATTTGACCCAGGAATTCCACTCATAGGAATTCACCCAAAGACAACAAGTTGTCAGATTCAAAAAGACAATATGCACCCCTATATTTATTATAGCACTATTTACAATAGCCAAGATATAGAAGCGACCTAAGTGTCCATCAGCAGATGAATGGATAAAGAAGATGTGGTACATATACACAATGGAATACTATTCAGCCATAAGAAAGAAACAAATCCTACCATTTGCTACAACATGGATAGAGCTAGAGGGTATCATACTCAGTGAAATAAGTCAGGCAGAGAAAGACAAATACCAAATGATTTCCCTCATTTGTGGAGTATAACAACAAAGCAAAACTGAAAGAACAAAACAGCAGCAGACTCACAGACACCCAAGAAGGGACTGGTGGTTAGCAAAGGGGAGTGGGGGGAGGGAGGGAGAAGGGGATTGAGGGGTAATATGATTAGTACACGTGGTGTGGGGGGTCACGGAGAAGACAATGTAGCAGAGAGAACACAAGTAGTTACCCTGTGGCACCTTACTACACTGATGGACAGTGACTGCAGTGGGGTATGGGGTGGGGACTCGATGACATGGGTGAATGTAGAAAACACACAGTTTTTCATGTGAAAACTTCATAAGAGTGTGTATCAATGATACCTTAATTTAAAAAAAAAAAAAGGAAAGTGGGGACCAGATAATGTACGGATGAGAGGAAAATTGGCTAAGGTCTCCCTGACAGAGTGAATAGAGTTGGAAAGAAGGAACCTACAAGGCCCAGTAGGGTGCAGAGCCCTGTGGGACGGGATGGTGGGGGAGGGGCTGTGGTTCCGCCTGCTCCTCCTCTGTCCCCTCCCCCGCCCTCAGGAACCGTTTGTGACAAGGCCACTGCTCTGTGATGTGGGCCTGCTGTGCTGTGCCCAAGCACAGGCTCAGAGGTCAGTTGCCTGAGGGCAGCAGTGCGATTCAGATGATGGAGAGTCCTCTCCTGTGTCTGAAAAGCGTTCTAGCTACCTGGCTGAGCTCCAGCTCCACTTCCTGGGTGCCTATCACCATCGGAGGCATCCTGTGGGGACTGGGGCTCTTCCTTCAATTACTCCCCTTCTTTGCAAGTGATCCATCCTCATCACTACCATCTAAAAAACATGGAAACATCAGGAAGGTAAGGAACCCTTGGCCCAGACCCAACAGAATGTGGTTCTCTCTTTTCTCTCTTTACTTCTGCTTTTTGGAGTCAGCTGTAGAGGCTCCTGGGATGGGAAAGAAGAGATCATCTCTTCTCAGGAAAGAATACAAGATCCTCCTTCTAGGCATAAGCCAGGCCAGGCACGAGTTCTGGCAGGAGGATCTAGCCAACGACCCTAGACAGGGGCCAGGTGGCTAAAGGGCTCCAGGCCAAAATCCCAAACCCAGTGGCCGGTGGCTGAGGCCCAGATCCTAAGAATCTGATGTCTGCAGGAGGACAGGCCCCTGAGCACTGATTTACCAGCTGCCTTCCTAGGGCAGGGGTCTAGGGCGAGGCTTCGTCCAGGCTGACCCGAGGGCAGTGCTGAGCCCGCAGTGCCTCTGAGCAGGGGCTGCAGTGGGGCGTTGGCCTCGGGAGGCACAGTGCGGCCTGACGGAGCTCAGAGGGGCCTGTAGGTCTGAGCACGTGTGTGTTTCTTGAGGAGAGAAATCCACTGACGCAAGAAAGCCAGGGCGGGTCCCACACAGAAAATCCTTCTTTACATTCTTCAAGGAAGGAAAAGGGAAAATGTTCTTATCTATGTCAAAAATGAGTACAAGGACAGGACACCTCGGGGCCTGTTAGGTAAATGTAGCAAGTCCTGTGTATAGACACCGAGCCTCTGCAGCTTGTCTATGGAGGTGAGTGAGACTTGGTCCCAGCCTGTCATGTTTTTGGTCCCTCAGCATCACTTGGAGCCAAATGGAAAGAAAAAGTATAAAAAAAGAAGTGGATCTCTGAAAGGTGAGCTTCTGTCAGCCGGCCCTGCCCACCCGAGTCAGCCTGTCTCTCCCGCTGGAGGGCCCAGCTACACGACGCCCCTGAGGATGGTGTTGCCCAGCACGGACGCGGTGGGCTGGAGTGGACCAAGAGTGTCCGGATTGGGAAGGGGGGACTCCAGGTCCACGTGCGGGCATTTAACTTCCCTAAGGTGCCTCTGTGAGGTGGCCCTTGCCATGTCTCCCCCAGAGGGTGGCTGTGAGGGCCGCAGCAGGCAATGGATGTCGAAGCACTTTGCAAGTGGCAAAGCGTTCCCAGTCACGAGTCTTGCCATCGCCGTCAGGGATCCTGTGGCCTTGGACTCTGAGGCTTGGGCTCCAGGCTCTAACCTCCCCAATGTCTCCCCTAAAGGGATGTAGCCCTCAGTCTCCTATAAGACACCTAGGTCCCTGCCTTCCCCACGATGACCCCGTCTTCCGCTTTCCAGCTTGCAGGGAATTCCTTCGTGACCTGGGAGAGATTAAGGACCTGTTACTTCTTCTGAGAAGGTAAAGAATCTTCCCTTCTCCTCTGGGTCCTCCTTCCCCCCAGAGCCTTATGACGGGACTCCAGGGCTGCAGGCAGCCTGGGACTGACGTGGTGGGGGAGACATGGGGACAGGTGTGACTGCAGACCTGGGGGACAGCAGGAGCACTGTGCAGCCAGCATGGGGACCTGCAGGGTCATGGGCTTCAGGCGCTCAGCCCTGCCGGGCCTGCTCGGCCCCTCCTGGCCCTGGCTGCTCCTGGCTGCAGCTCTTGCCTCCTGTCCTCTGCAGCCGCGTGAGGAGGCTCCTTGACAACGGTGACTCTCAGATGTCATCGCAAGAGCAGCCCAGTGAGGGGTCCGAAGCAGAGCCTGCGGGAGCCCAGTGGCCGTGCGGGGAGCCTGAGGACAGCACTGCTCCTGCCGTGGGCCCTTCGGCTCCCTTGGCTCCTCCGGCCACACGCTCTCCACCTCTGGCCTCCAGCTGCTCACCAGGCCTGCTAACGTCCAAAGTTGGTGTCCATTCAGACTCGTCCCGGAGTGACTCTCAGCCACCAGAGCCTCTCCCACGTACTCCTTCCCCTTCCCCACCAAATTCCACGGATTCAGAGCCTTGCCCTCCACCTCCAATGGCTTCCTTTGTCCCACCACCAAGCTCCACTCCGACTCACACTCAGCGTGACTCAATGGCACTCTGCCTAGGCACCCTCCCATGGAGCTCGGCCCCATATGCACACTGGCTGGCTTCTCACACCCGAGTCATCTCAGGCGTTGGTCGCGCAACCTCGCCCGTGCCAGCCCCTTCCAGGTGTCAGGCAGATGGCAAAGCCTGGAGCCGCTCGACCTCCTCACGATCCAAGTCGCAGCAAGAACACCTGCCCCAACACCCACCAGAGGTCTCATTCTGGGGACACCCCACAGACAAACAGGTAGAGGCTTGTAGCCCCTCATTTGTCAACCCTGACACCCAGAAGCTGCGGGAGACACTGATCAGCAGGAGAACAGAGCAGAAGATGAGGAAGGAGAACGAAAAGGGAGATGGGTCAGACCACCGCCTGAATTCTTTGGGGACTGTGAAGTCCCTGGGTGAGAGCACAAAAGGCAAACCAGAGCAGCTGGCCAGTCATGGAAAGCCCCCAGATACTAAAGATTTGGGGGTCCATTTACAGCAGAAATGCGAACAGTTCTTCTGGGGTATCCCCTTTCTACACAGCGAGTCGCTGGAGGCTAATGCCAGGGAATCTGGTTCCCAGCACGATATTCGCTCTGTCTCTTTCAATGGACACTCTTCTGCCTTCCCATTCCGATTTCAGGCTACACGCACAGTAGGGCCACGCATTTCACCAACCCAACCCCTGCCTCAGCCTGTGGCCCCATCCCAGCCCTTGTATCAGCTTGCGGCCCCATCCCAGGTCCTGCCTCAGCTTGTAGCCCCATCCCAGCACAATCTGGAATGTCATACTGTGGAGAAGCAGCGAGAAAGTGAGCAGAAGACCTTACCTCCTATGCTTCAAAAAGCTCAAGTCTTCAGCCCAGTGAGTCCCCTCCCTGCCCCCTCACCTACGTATGAGGAAATCCAGAAGACCCTGGGAGAGACCCTACCTGATGATGGCCACGCATCCTCAGAGGCCCCTCTGACCACACAGGCGAGCAGGCCACCTGCGCAGACCTCCACGTGCATGTCTGTGGCCAGAATGTGGCACAGCGAGATGGCCGTGAGGGCCCACAGAGCCAGCCTGGAGCTGCACCCAGGTGCAGCCACGGCCAGCAGTGAGTCAGGTGGGGAGGGTGGAGGCTGGGCCGCAGGAGTCCCCCACTGCAGGATCACAGTGTTGGAGGGCAGCACTGGGTCCCCTTCTTCAAGTGCTGATGAAGACGGGGAGTCGGTGGTGGCTGAGGAGGCCTGTGCTTAGAATGTCACCTTGAAATCCAGTGTGCCGGCCAGCTCCCAAATTACTAATGTGGATCTGAGGAGATCAGGGACTCCAGGGACAAATAAAATCCCAACACTGCCAAGTGAAAAGGGTGCGATTCAGGATCCGGAAGAGCCACGGCCTGATGCACAGCACAGTGACTCTGAGCTCCGCGAGAAGGTAGCGTCTGGGAAGCAGCCTGCGGACAGCGGCCCTGCTGAGCTTCTTCAGGACTGCGACGCTCCCGCGCTCCCGCAGCACTCCCGGGCGTTTCTTGCCGCAGACGGTTCGGATTCTCAGAGCTCTCTGTGCAGCTCGCAGAGCACATCAACTGGGGACACATCAGCTGTGCATGTGTCAGGTGACATCATGTTGAGTAGATGGGCCTCACATCAGAGCAGCCAGGGGCTGCAGGGGTCCTGGAGACGGGAGGAGCCAGATCAGAGCCAGAGCAAGATGGCTGTCCCTGCTGGTGAGGAAAAGCACTGTAGGAGGTCCAGCCAAGGAGAGCAGGAGAAAAGATCAGCAGAACCGAGGGCCTCCCAGGACAATGGGATGCTAAATAAGGATAAGGAAACAGTAGAATCCTTAAGAAGCAAGTCCTGCCAGCTGGGACAGAAGGAGGAACAGGCTCCTCCAGAAAGCCACCTCACAAAAAAGACACAGCACGTTCCGCGGGGGATTTTCTGCAGTGAACTTCCCCAGCAAAAAGGCAGGCCTCCGTCAGCCACTGCCCAGAGCCAGGGACAAGACAATAGCAGATCTGCTCCAGACAGCGCGGCTGCTGAGGCTCAGGGGATCGCGACAGCCTCGTCCCCTGTGGGACGGATCCTAGGCGAGAAAATCAAACTTCAAAATGGACGTCCTCCCTCGGAGTTAAATTGGCACAAAGGGCAATTCCAGGCTCCCGCAGGAGAACATGGTGCCACAGACTTCTGGTACCACAGGCTTCTCTCCTATGAAGAGCAAGGGAGGGCGACGAGACAGAAAGCCTGCAATCTACAGGCCACCCTGAAGGGCCACAGCAGTGCTGGCAAGAGCAGGCTGGCCAGAGACAAGGACGGCAACAGGGCCTTCCCACCCCCGTGAGCTGGGGTGCCCGGTCAGGCCCAGCCAGCACGGGCCAAGGGCGGCAGGTGCCTCAGCCTGCACCCTCCACTGCCCAAGGCATCCTATGATTCAGAGAGATGTGCCATCTGTTCAGCGGGAGCGGGGTTTCATGTGTTTCCTGGGACAACTTTTCTTCAAGAAAAGATCCATATAGTGTGAAGAAAACTTGGTTTTCCTTACGTCAGCACATCCCCTTAGTGCTGATGGATTCTTCCTACCTCAACTTCCATCATTTCCCAAAATACATGCTTTTCTCTCAGGAGAGGTGGTGGCTTCTGTCTGTGCCCTGCTGGGGGAAGGGAAGGAGTCAGGGTCCGCTCTTCCCACGCAGCCACCGTGGCTTCCCGAGAGGTGGAAATGGAGGTTGAGGATGCCTGTGGTGTGGCATGCCCACCTGCACCCCTTGCCCTCGATGCACCTTAGGTTTCCATGAGAGCCTCATTACAAAACAAAAGCATCTGGACTTGAGAAGATGAGGAAAACCTGTAAGATGCCCCCCAACCCCAGGATCTGGCTCAGCCGGCCCCACTGCTTGCTCTTGGGCAGCTGTGAGGGAGACGTTTAAAGAGGCTGAAATTCCCCTCAGGCTCCAGAAAGTATCTGAAAAGTTCCCCGCAGGCGCAGGGGTGTCCGGGGCAGTGCTTGCCTGAGAGCAGAGGCGCAGGAGACCTCCCCCACCCGGAGCTCCGGGTGGGGAGTAGCTGACACCTGCCGGGCAGCCCCTTCTGTCCTGATGAAGCCGGGGTTGCGGTGGGCTCGGGTCCCTCTAGCTCAGCATCCCTTCCCTCCACCCTTCTCCCACTCAGGAGCAGCATAAAGAGGATGCAGTCCCGGCTCTGAGGGTGTGCGGGTGGGGTGCACAGAGGTCCTGAGGGATGGGCCACACCTTCCCTTCTGAGGAATCAGGGATCAAGGCTGTTGTGGCTTGTGCACAGTCACCATCTGAAGGTGGACCCTGAAAATTTGGGGGACAGGGGAGGATGGCAGCAAAATGGCACACTGCAACCCCCAATGGTGCAGGGACCGAGGAGCCCTGGAGACCCACCGCCATCACAAGCCCAGAGGGCAGGAGCAGCTCAGGGCCCATGGCTCCCGCATGGTGGCCCGCCCTGGGGTCTCCACCCACACCAGCCCCCGGAGCCCAAGAGCTGCCACAGGGACCTGTGACAGAGGGCCAGGCTCACACAGGCAGGGAAGCTTGACTTTCCCACAATATACTGAATAAACCTGCACAGGGCTGGGGTCCTTGAGACTGACTCAGGGTCTCTGACCTTTACGTCCACACGTGGCCCAAAGAAGGCTCCCAGGGAGACAATAAAGAGTAAGGGACGGGCCTGGGGTCCCACAGCAACACTCGCCTGGCTCCCAGCGCTGCCCAGCCCAGGGCTCGGAGGGGGAAGAGGCCATCACACAGGATCTGTCACACAACGGGCTGGAAGTGACCTGTCCAGAATGAGGGCGCAGTCCAGGATGGCCCACTGTGCGCTGTGCTCCAGCCTACACCCCTCCACCCTGGCCGGTCCCCACAGGAAAGCTGGAGTGATGTCAACTTTGCGCCACATGCAGCACACACGGTGGGCCAGCTACAGGGCCGCCCCTAGGGGAGAGTCCTGCTCCAGGAGCCCTGATGCAGGGACCATGGACGGCCCTGCCCCGTGCCTGTCAGGAGCCCCACCCCCATGTGGGCCGCGGTGGAGGAGTCAAATGGGTGCAGACGCTGGTGCCGCACTGTCCCCTGGAGCCGCATCCTGCCTCTGCGTGCAGCTCCCCGGCTCCTCCAGGGGCCCCGGTGAGAGCCCAGCCAGGGCCTGTGGGACTGGGATCCCGGGCAGAGAGACCCCACCTCGGGTCAGGGGAGGGGCACAGAGGGGACCCCAAGGCTCAGGACAGCTGGGTCCTCTCACAGGCCCCTAGAGGTGAGTTCTGGGAACGGGGGTATAGGGGATCGACACCCTTGCAGGTTAAGTGCCACAGATGGGGCTGAAGGAACAGCAGGAAACAGGGTAGACAAGCCCCTGTGCTCTTCTCCTGCCATGACTGCGGTAAGGTCAGCAATGGAGACCCCCACGACACCATTTCTGGCCCTCCCAGACACTCCCAGACCATCAGAGACCCTCCTTCCCAGACCCACACAGGGCGCCCCCAGCCCCTCACATGATGTCAAAGGGCCCTTCACAGTCCTACACACAGAACCTCTAAGGAATAATCACAGATCCCTGCGTGCCCTCCCAGACCCTAATAATCCCTCCCAGAACCTCACAGGCCCTCACAGAGACCCTCACAGACCCAAACAGAACCTCACAGAGACCCCCAAGGCACTCACAGGTACCCTCAGAGACCTTCACAAACCCTCAAAGACCACAGAAGACCAACACAGACCCTCGCCGTGACTGTCAGAGACCCTCATAGGGACCCTTACAGTGACACTAACTGACCCGCACAGACCCACACAGAACCTCAGAGACCCTAACTCGGACCCTCTCAGAACCTCAAGACCTTCACAGACACCAAGACAGGCCCACCCATACATTGGCCCTCACAGACCCTCACAGGGACAGTCACAGACCCACGCAGACCCTCACAGAACCAAACACACATTCACATGGACACGGAAAGACCTTTCAGACCCTCAAGGACCCACACAGACCATCAAAGACTGTCACACTCACTGAGGAAACCTCAAATACCCCCACAGTCCCTCACGGAGACCCTAACTGACACTAACAGAACCTCAGAGGGACCAGTAGAGATCGTCAGAGAGTCTAGTCTCGCGCAGCCTTCCAAGGAACCTCAAAGTCCCTCACAGAGTCCATCACACACACGCTCAGACTCTCAGCGGGATCCAAACGTACCCTCCCCAAACCTGACACACCCTCACGGGGACCCTCACACAGCCTCACAGAGATTCTGACTGAGCTCCACACACCTTCACAGAGCCTCAGGGACCCTCACGGGGACCCTCACACAGCCTCACAGAGATTCTAACTGAGCTCCACATACCTTCACAGGCCCCCACACAGCCTCACAGAACCTCAGAGACCCTCACACACCCTCCACAGACCTTCGGAGATGTTCACAGGCACACTACTCACAGCGACTTACAAAGAGCCTCTCTGACACACACAGGGAACCTCCCAGACCATCCCAGGCCTCAAAACAGCCCTCACAGAGACCCTCACACACCTTCACAATGACCCCCACACAGCCCCACAGGGACCCTTACCCAACAGCACGGACCCTCGCAGAGACCCTCACTCACCGTCACAGTGCCCCTCGCAGAACTTCACAGGGAGGCTCACAGACCCTCGCAGAACATCACAGACCCTCCTACAGACCTTCACAACCCTCACAGTCCCTCATGGACCTACATAGAGACCCTCACAGACCCTCACAGACCTTCACACAACCTCAGAGACCCTGACAGACCCACACAAACACACCCTGGAACCCTCAATACCCTCAGGCACCCTCACAGACACTCACAGACACACACAGGCACTTACAGACCCACCCAGACCATCCCAGGAACCACCACACACCCTCAGAGACCACAAACACCAACACACAACCTTTCAGTGACCCTGACAGACCCTCACAGAGGCCTTCTAAGGGACCATCACAGTCCCACACAGAGGCCCTCACAGACATAATCACCCTCATAGGGACCCTCCCACAACCTCACATCTTCTATCCCAGGCCATCCCAGATACGCAAAGACCCTCACAGACTAACACAGACCCGTACAGTCCCATACAGAACCACGCAGACCCACACAGGGATGCTTGCAGGCTCTCAAGACACACAAAGACCAGCGCAGATCCTCACAGACCCTCAGAGAAACCCGCTCAGTGACACTAACAGACCCTCACAGAATCACGCAGGTCCTCACAGAAACCCTCACAGACCCAAACACAGACTCACACAGACCCTCACACACACTCACATTGACCCTCACAGACCCTTACAGACATGTTCAATGGACACACAGCAAACCCGCATGGGGATCTCCGCAGACTGTCACAGACACATATAGGGACCTTTATAGACACTGAGAGACCCTCACCGACCCTCAAAGACCCTCAAAGAGACTCTCACAGGCCCTCACCGAGACCCTGAAAGACCCTCAAAGGGACCTACAAAGACCCTCACAGACACACACAGGGAAACTCATGGACTTTCACCCTCAAAAAGACACTCACAGTGATACTAAGAGACCCTCAAACACCCTCATGTGGGTCCTGACGTACCCACACAAGCCCCAAGACAGACTCTCACAGAGCCACATAGCACCTCACACGGACCCTCACAGAAAACCTTATGGAACCTCACAGGGAACCTATGAGACCTTCAGAAACCCTCACAGGGTCTGTCAAAGCGGCTCTCACACACCTTCCCAGAACCTCACAGAGACACTCACATACCCGCAAACACACCCTGAAAGACCCTGAGGGACACTAACCGGGACCCAGACAGACCCTCACAGGGACCCTCACTGACCCACTCAGAACCCCACAGTACCTGACTGGGACCCTAACAGAGACCATGACAGATCCTCACAACCCTCAACAACCCTCACAGAGTACGTGAGACCATAGCTCACAGACCCTCACAGACACGTGCAGCCCCTCAGCGGCACCCAAACTTAGCCTCCCAGCACCTTCCGGACCCCTCACACTGCCTCACTCAGCACTCTTCAGATACTGCAGACACCCATGACCCTCACAGAGACCCTCCCAGACCCTCAGAGGGACCCTCACCGACCCTCCCAGACCCTCAGCGGGACCCTCACAGAGACCCTCCCAGACCCTCCCTGGGTCCCTCACTGACCCTCAGAGACCCACACAGACATGCTCACACAGCACTCATAGTCCCACCCAGACCCTCAGTGACACTCTAATATTCCCCAAGGTTTAATTTATACACTCCAGTGGGTCATTCATTATTGGGAGGCAAAGGTCACCCTTCCTTCCCTGCCTTGAATATTAATCTAACTTTAGTGTCACCATTATGCCTGATAACAAGATTAGTAGAGTCTAGTGTAGCCCAAGTGGAATTTTCTTGATTTCTTAGTGGACCACTTCGGGTTCTCTCGGAAGCAGAGGCCAATGTGGAATCAGACACGTGAGTGATTTGCCAGGGAAACACCTGTGGAGGAGAAAGAAATGAAGGCGCAGGAGCAGGTGCGGAAGCGTTCTCACTCAGCACAGGTCTGACACCCGCAAGGAGAACAAAGAAGAATGAGGATGGTGGAATACGGGACGCAGACTTCAGGGCAAATCTGACAAAGTCTCAGCCAGGCCTATGGGGAGCGCCACAGCACAGGCCACCAGCAAGGGGAGTCCCACACTGGGCAGGAGAGCCCTGCTTGTCAGTCAGCCCATCACTGGCTGCGAGGGGCCTGGGGAGAGCACGACCTCAGCACAAAGGCCGTGGAGGGCCCTAAAGACCCCAGAGGTGCAGTGGAAATATGCCCGCTCCTAAAACTCACAGCCCTAATTGCCCGCCACAATCCTAGAATTCATACGAGTGTTACAACTTTGTGCTCTAACACAAAGCCTAAAATTCAACCCCCTTCACATCTCTTCAAATTTTCTAAGCTACTGGGCTATTTCTCTACAATTGTACACCACGCATGACCACTTACCACTCTAACAAGAAGCCAAAACTCAGCATCCCTACTACTAGACTTGACTTGACAAGAAGGCGTCAAAGTCCATTCACATTTTCACCTAAAAGTCTCACAGCTGGTATCAAACCAGAAAGGCCTTAGCTAACTACACTGCGTTATCCTTCCGATAACAATTATTCCAGCCCCGAATTCCCTCAAGTAACCTACATGATTACCACAACACAAATCAGCAGGGACCACCCTGTCACAGTCACAAGCCAAGCAGCCACTCTTTCCAAGAGATATCACAATCTCTATACTGCCAACGTTCAGGGAATACCCTATTGTCCTCATCTTACCTGGCACATCATCTTGAAGCAGATTACTAAATTACTCTCTAAATTATTAAATACTTCTTTCTTGAAACACTCTCCCCCGCTGGTGTCTCAAACAACACAGGGTCTTAATTTTCTTCCTACATCAGCAGCCATTCCTCAGTCTCCTTTGCTGGATGACCCCATTCTTCACAACTTCTCAGGGGTGATGTGTCCTGGAGCCATTGAGTGTCACCATTAGGCTTTGGATCCCTTCTCCACCAACTCTTACTCTCTGTGCAATCCCATCAAGTCCTTTGAAGCACAAATGTACATTTTTTCCTCTGGGATGGCAGTATGTAAAATGAGACCCACCATCACTCTTTGCCTTTTTATGCTTGAATTTTCACTATAGTCCTTACGGTTGCCAGGTGTTTTATACAGTATGTGTGTAGAAGGACTTAATATCCGCCCCCACCCTATGATGTACACTACATGTACATGGTGAGTGCATTACCACTGGATTCCCAATGCCTAAAGTGATCATTGCTATGTGCTAAGCACATATTAGTGAGTGAATGGGTGAATGACTGAATTAATAAATGCCCAGAAAAATTATCTGGAACGATAGCCAGTATAAGAAAGAGTACTTCTATCTGACAAGAGGAATCAAACTTACCTAACACTGGTTGAAGTTGGGATTGGAGATTGGTCAATGAGGATGTGAACTGTTCCTCTAAGGCTGAATTCTATTGATTAGATTCTCACGTAGCTCTTATATAATGAAAGTCATATTATTAACATATGCTAATGAAAACTCTTCCAAGTTTTGAAAGTAAGTATTCTCAAAATTAAATTCTCTGAGTAGTCAATTCATTTTTCAAGAAAAAAAGAGTCATTCTTTTGGATATACAGGGAGTCAGAAACTTAAGAAGCCATATATGAACTGCAAGCTAGCAAAACTGAAAACAAATCTCAAAGGCACATGTGAAATACTAGTAACAACAGGGAAAATAAAAATAATCAAAACTCTTAGTTGACTTATAGTTTAAGTAAGTGTGGGCTTAAATGCTGATGAGTAAGTATCCAAATTAATAATAACCAGAAAGTAAAATCCTTAAGAAATCATTATGAGAAATAATCCTGATGGAAGTAAAGATATTCTTTGGTGTTTGTCTCATGCAGGATGATATTATAAATACTAAAGAGCTGTAGATCTTTAGAGAAAAATACTAGCTAAACATGTATTAAAAATGATGATCATGATTCTAAAATTTAAAATAGGATATGCAATGTCCATGACTTTTAAAATATAAAATATAACTCAGAAAACTTAAGTTATTCAATAAAATCTACTAAAGGAAAAAAAAAACAAGAAAGAGAAGAACAAGGAAGCACCCGCAAATGGAAAATATGAAATAAAGTAACAGGAGTAAATCCACATCTGGTTATGGTCAGTACAAATACATGTGGGCAAAAAACATCTCCCAAAAAGGACAGATGTTCTATAATTGATATTTAAATAGCTATTTTGTTTATAAGAGACAGGCATACAAAATAATAAAGGAAAATAAAAATGGGGATGGGAAAAGCACTAATAAAAGGATAGAGGGATATTTTGTATCGGGAAAAGCTATAATCTACCGGTAGACACAGGAGCCATGGACATGCCTCTACGTAACACAGAGCTTCAGAATGCATAAAAGAAAAATGGACAGAAATTGAGAGTGAAAAGTGAAAATATTACAATTCTAGCTGGTGATTTAACCCTATAAAATGAACAGATGAGATGTACAAAACAGTAAGAAAGTACAGAAGGATTTTAATAACACAATTAAAACACTTGATCCTAAGTTTTGCCCTTATAAACCACAGGTCAGCAATAAATTGGAAAATATTAACTTCAAACACAAAAAATCTACATGTTAAGTTGTAAGTTTAAAAAATAAATTTTATATACTATCATAAATAATTATGGCAAAAGTGATACTTTGCATCAGTGGACTAGATGATTAAGGACTCATGTCAATTTCCTACTCATTTGGGAGAATAAAGCAATGTGCCTCCCTACATTACACCTTATACCAAATTAAAATCCAAATGGGCTAAGGATCTAAAAAAAATAGTATTAGAAGAAAGTACTATTATTTTTTATAGTACTTAATATAAAAAAATAGTACTAGAAGAAGGAATCTTATTTATCTTCTTGATGTAAGGAATACCTTCTTAAGCAAGACACAAAAAGCAGAAATAGCAAATGGACATATTTAAATTTAAAACTATGGAAAGAAATGATATGTAAGATTTCAAAAGAAGACACAAGTCACATTAAGAAAATATTTGCAACAAATAAACTCTCAGAATATAAACACTGAGAATTTGTTCATCCTTTCATTCTTTCAACAAATATTGAATGACATGCAGGTGGTGTGTTAAGTTTGTGCAGTCGATAGGAAAGCAAACTCGTTGCTTTACTGCACCTCTCATGCAAGTGGGGGATACAGGAATCAGACAGACAAGCAGACTGTTAGGAAGCACACTTGGGGCCCAGGAGGACAGACTGGACCACATGCTCCAACCTTGAGGAGGCAGGTGCCCCGCACGAAGAGCTTCAGCCTTCCCCCACGGAAGGGCATGGGATAGAGCCCAGCACTTGAGGAACTGAAGAGCGTGGATGCGGCCCTGCAGTGGTGAGATGAGCTGTCCTCAGTGACAGTGTGCAGACGTGCAGAAGTGCAGTGGCTGCTGATGCTCCACGGCAGCTTTCGTGTTGGGTGCACATTTCTAGTGTGACCGTCATTACCTGGAAAGACAGAGGGGAGAGAATTCCAGCTCAATTATACTGACACAGTGCACAGTCACCAAATGGAACACCTTCCTTGTTCAAGAAGTGGATATTCTAGCAGAAACCTGGATGCAGGAGTATGTCATGTGAGGTCTGAGGGGGAAGCGTTCCAGACAGAGCCAGTAGAGAGGGTGAGGCCTAAGGGGAGCATGTGGATAATGCTCCCGGGCAGGAGGAGCCACAGGGCTGCAGGTGGGGCTGAACAGCTGCAGGAGGGGCTGCATGGCTGCAGGAGGCTGCAGGAAAATGTGATCGAAGAGGTGCCTAGGGCATGTCTGGAGTCACTATCACACTTCATCCGAGCAGTGTGCAGAGAAGGCATTCAGCAACTCTATCTTAAGTAACTAATAAATACATGAATGACTAATGTCCTTCAGAATATTGGGAGTTAAGGGAATTGAATTGGTTTACAAAGAATGCTATGAACAATATTAAAGTTTATGGACTCTGACTAAGTGTCTGTAGGTGGCAGCTACACTATCGTTTCAGCATCAGCATATGAGCATCAGCTGCCTTACTTGCATCTCCATAAAACTGATAGAGGCAAGGATGTGGATAATAGTGCCCACTTCCTTACACTAATCATATCTAAGGTCAGCATCTGAGGAGAGACAGAAAAGAAGTGAAGGTATCAGAAAGATTAATCAGATGTCAGATTAAATTAAGATACAATGCATATCCCACGTAAATTATGTTTGTCACTGAGACATGTATTTACAGGAGGGAGGAGCAGATGGTTAACCCTGAACAGCAGAACAGCAAAGCCATGAGAACACTGAAAAGAGGCAGAGCAATGATATAACCAAGGAGGTGAAAGACCTACAAGACACTCATGAGAGAAATTAAAGAAGACACCAATAAATGGAAACACAACCCGTGCTCATTGATAGGAAGAATTTGTATTGTCAAAACAGCCAACCTGCTTAAAGCAATCTAGAGATTCAATACAATTCCCATCAAAATACCAACAGTATTCTTCCATGAACTAGAACACATAGTACTAACATTTATATGGAACCACGAAAGACTCGAAATAGCCAAAGCAATCCTGACAAGGAATAACAAAGCTGGGCGGATTATGCTCCATAACTTCAAGCTCTTCTACAAAGTCATTGTAACCAAAACAATTTGGTACTGGCACAAGAAAAGATCCAATAGATCAAAGGAACAGAATAGAGAGCCCAGATATAAACCAACACATATATGGCCAATTAATATATGATAAAGGAGACATGGATATACAATGGGGAAATGACACCCCAGTCAACAAATGGTGTCACCAAAACTGGACAGCTACATGTAAGACAATGAAACTGAATTATTATCTAACTGCATACACAAAAGTAAACTTGAAATGGATCAAAGACCTGAATGTAAGTCATGAAACATAAACTCATAGAAGAAAACATAGGTAAAAATCTCTTGAATATAAATATGAGCAACTTTTCCTGGACACATCTTCTCAGGCAAGGGGAACAAAAGCCGAAACGAACAAATGGGACTACATCAAGCTAAAAACCTTCTGTACAGCAAAGGACACCATCAGTAGAACAAAAGGGCATCTTACAGTATGGGAGAATATATTTGTAAACGACTTACAACAAGGGGTTAACATCCAAAATGTATTAAGAACTCACACGCCTCAACACCTAAAAAGCAAATAACCCGATTAAAATATGGGCCGAGGATATGAACAGACACTTCTCTGAAGAAGAAATTCAGATGGCCAACAGGCACATGAAAAGATGCTCCACACCACTAATTATCAGGGAAATGCAAATTAAAACTACAAAGAGCTATCACCTCACAACAGTTAGGATGGCCCACAACCAAAAGACAAGGAACAAGTGCTGGAGAGGAGAAAGGGGAACCCTCCTACACTGCTGGTGGGAATGTAAATTAGTTGAACCATTGTGGAAAGCAGTATGGAGGTTCCTCAAAAAAACTAAAAACAGAAATACCATTTGACCCAGGAATTCCACTCATAGGAATTCACCCAAAGACAACAAGTTGTCAGATTCAAAAAGACAATATGCACCCCTATATTTATTATAGCACTATTTACAATAGCCAAGATATAGAAGCGACCTAAGTGTCCATCAGCAGATGAATGGATAAAGAAGATGTGGTACATATACACAATGGAATACTATTCAGCCATAAGAAAGAAACAAATCCTACCATTTGCTACAACATGGATAGAGCTAGAGGGTATCATACTCAGTGAAATAAGTCAGGCAGAGAAAGACAAATACCAAATGATTTCCCTCATTTGTGGAGTATAACAACAAAGCAAAACTGAAAGAACAAAACAGCAGCAGACTCACAGACACCCAAGAAGGGACTGGTGGTTAGCAAAGGGGAGTGGGGGGAGGGAGGGAGAAGGGGATTGAGGGGTAATATGATTAGTACAC
Source organism: Manis pentadactyla (assembly GCF_030020395.1). Lineage (NCBI taxonomy): Eukaryota > Metazoa > Chordata > Mammalia > Pholidota > Manidae > Manis > Manis pentadactyla. The sequence continues at coordinate 69,640,993 of NC_080032.1, forward strand.
GTGGTGTGGGGGGTCACGGAGAAGACAATGTAGCAGAGAGAACACAAGTAGTTACCCTGTGGCACCTTACTACACTGATGGACAGTGACTGCAGTGGGGTATGGGGTGGGGACTCGATGACATGGGTGAATGTAGAAAACACACAGTTTTTCATGTGAAAACTTCATAAGAGTGTGTATCAATGATACCTTAATTTAAAAAAAAAAAAAGGAAAGTGGGGACCAGATAATGTACGGATGAGAGGAAAATTGGCTAAGGTCTCCCTGACAGAGTGAATAGAGTTGGAAAGAAGGAACCTACAAGGCCCAGTAGGGTGCAGAGCCCTGTGGGACGGGATGGTGGGGGAGGGGCTGTGGTTCCGCCTGCTCCTCCTCTGTCCCCTCCCCCGCCCTCAGGAACCGTTTGTGACAAGGCCACTGCTCTGTGATGTGGGCCTGCTGTGCTGTGCCCAAGCACAGGCTCAGAGGTCAGTTGCCTGAGGGCAGCAGTGCGATTCAGATGATGGAGAGTCCTCTCCTGTGTCTGAAAAGCGTTCTAGCTACCTGGCTGAGCTCCAGCTCCACTTCCTGGGTGCCTATCACCATCGGAGGCATCCTGTGGGGACTGGGGCTCTTCCTTCAATTACTCCCCTTCTTTGCAAGTGATCCATCCTCATCACTACCATCTAAAAAACATGGAAACATCAGGAAGGTAAGGAACCCTTGGCCCAGACCCAACAGAATGTGGTTCTCTCTTTTCTCTCTTTACTTCTGCTTTTTGGAGTCAGCTGTAGAGGCTCCTGGGATGGGAAAGAAGAGATCATCTCTTCTCAGGAAAGAATACAAGATCCTCCTTCTAGGCATAAGCCAGGCCAGGCACGAGTTCTGGCAGGAGGATCTAGCCAACGACCCTAGACAGGGGCCAGGTGGCTAAAGGGCTCCAGGCCAAAATCCCAAACCCAGTGGCCGGTGGCTGAGGCCCAGATCCTAAGAATCTGATGTCTGCAGGAGGACAGGCCCCTGAGCACTGATTTACCAGCTGCCTTCCTAGGGCAGGGGTCTAGGGCGAGGCTTCGTCCAGGCTGACCCGAGGGCAGTGCTGAGCCCGCAGTGCCTCTGAGCAGGGGCTGCAGTGGGGCGTTGGCCTCGGGAGGCACAGTGCGGCCTGACGGAGCTCAGAGGGGCCTGTAGGTCTGAGCACGTGTGTGTTTCTTGAGGAGAGAAATCCACTGACGCAAGAAAGCCAGGGCGGGTCCCACACAGAAAATCCTTCTTTACATTCTTCAAGGAAGGAAAAGGGAAAATGTTCTTATCTATGTCAAAAATGAGTACAAGGACAGGACACCTCCGGGCCTGTTAGGTAAATGTAGCAAGTCCTGTGTATAGACACCGAGCCTCTGCAGCTTGTCTATGGAGGTGAGTGAGACTTGGTCCCAGCCTGTCATGTTTTTGGTCCCTCAGCATCACTTGGAGCCAAATGGAAAGAAAAAGTATAAAAAAAGAAGTGGATCTCTGAAAGGTGAGCTTCTGTCAGCCGGCCCTGCCCACCCGAGTCAGCCTGTCTCTCCCGCTGGAGGGCCCAGCTACACGACGCCCCTGAGGATGGTGTTGCCCAGCACGGACGCGGTGGGCTGGAGTGGACCAAGAGTGTCCGGATTGGGAAGGGGGGACTCCAGGTCCACGTGCGGGCATTTAACTTCCCTAAGGTGCCTCTGTGAGGTGGCCCTTGCCATGTCTCCCCCAGAGGGTGGCTGTGAGGGCCGCAGCAGGCAATGGATGTCGAAGCACTTTGCAAGTGGCAAAGCGTTCCCAGTCACGAGTCTTGCCATCGCCGTCAGGGATCCTGTGGCCTTGGACTCTGAGGCTTGGGCTCCAGGCTCTAACCTCCCCAATGTCTCCCCTAAAGGGATGTAGCCCTCAGTCTCCTATAAGACACCTAGGTCCCTGCCTTCCCCACGATGACCCCGTCTTCCGCTTTCCAGCTTGCAGGGAATTCCTTCGTGACCTGGGAGAGATTAAGGACCTGTTACTTCTTCTGAGAAGGTAAAGAATCTTCCCTTCTCCTCTGGGTCCTCCTTCCCCCCAGAGCCTTATGACGGGACTCCAGGGCTGCAGGCAGCCTGGGACTGACGTGGTGGGGGAGACATGGGGACAGGTGTGACTGCAGACCTGGGGGACAGCAGGAGCACTGTGCAGCCAGCATGGGGACCTGCAGGGTCATGGGCTTCAGGCGCTCAGCCCTGCCGGGCCTGCTCGGCCCCTCCTGGCCCTGGCTGCTCCTGGCTGCAGCTCTTGCCTCCTGTCCTCTGCAGCCGCGTGAGGAGGCTCCTTGACAACGGTGACTCTCAGATGTCATCGCAAGAGCAGCCCAGTGAGGGGTCCGAAGCAGAGCCTGCGGGAGCCCAGTGGCCGTGCGGGGAGCCTGAGGACAGCACTGCTCCTGCCGTGGGCCCTTCGGCTCCCTTGGCTCCTCCGGCCACACGCTCTCCACCTCTGGCCTCCAGCTGCTCACCAGGCCTGCTAACGTCCAAAGTTGGTGTCCATTCAGACTCGTCCCGGAGTGACTCTCAGCCACCAGAGCCTCTCCCACGTACTCCTTCCCCTTCCCCACCAAATTCCACGGATTCAGAGCCTTGCCCTCCACCTCCAATGGCTTCCTTTGTCCCACCACCAAGCTCCACTCCGACTCACACTCAGCGTGACTCAATGGCACTCTGCCTAGGCACCCTCCCATGGAGCTCGGCCCCATATGCACACTGGCTGGCTTCTCACACCCGAGTCATCTCAGGCGTTGGTCGCGCAACCTCGCCCGTGCCAGCCCCTTCCAGGTGTCAGGCAGATGGCAAAGCCTGGAGCCGCTCGACCTCCTCACGATCCAAGTCGCAGCAAGAACACCTGCCCCAACACCCACCAGAGGTCTCATTCTGGGGACACCCCACAGACAAACAGGTAGAGGCTTGTAGCCCCTCATTTGTCAACCCTGACACCCAGAAGCTGCGGGAGACACTGATCAGCAGGAGAACAGAGCAGAAGATGAGGAAGGAGAACGAAAAGGGAGATGGGTCAGACCACCGCCTGAATTCTTTGGGGACTGTGAAGTCCCTGGGTGAGAGCACAAAAGGCAAACCAGAGCAGCTGGCCAGTCATGGAAAGCCCCCAGATACTAAAGATTTGGGGGTCCATTTACAGCAGAAATGCGAACAGTTCTTCTGGGGTATCCCCTTTCTACACAGCGAGTCGCTGGAGGCTAATGCCAGGGAATCTGGTTCCCAGCACGATATTCGCTCTGTCTCTTTCAATGGACACTCTTCTGCCTTCCCATTCCGATTTCAGGCTACACGCACAGTAGGGCCACGCATTTCACCAACCCAACCCCTGCCTCAGCCTGTGGCCCCATCCCAGCCCTTGTATCAGCTTGCGGCCCCATCCCAGGTCCTGCCTCAGCTTGTAGCCCCATCCCAGCACAATCTGGAATGTCATACTGTGGAGAAGCAGCGAGAAAGTGAGCAGAAGACCTTACCTCCTATGCTTCAAAAAGCTCAAGTCTTCAGCCCAGTGAGTCCCCTCCCTGCCCCCTCACCTACGTATGAGGAAATCCAGAAGACCCTGGGAGAGACCCTACCTGATGATGGCCACGCATCCTCAGAGGCCCCTCTGACCACACAGGTGAGCAGGCCACCTGCGCAGACCTCCACGTGCATGTCTGTGGCCAGAATGTGGCACAGCGAGATGGCCGTGAGGGCCCACAGAGCCAGCCTGGAGCTGCACCCAGGTGCAGCCACGGCCAGCAGTGAGTCAGGTGGGGAGGGTGGAGGCTGGGCCGCAGGAGTCCCCCACTGCAGGATCACAGTGTTGGAGGGCAGCACTGGGTCCCCTTCTTCAAGTGCTGATGAAGACGGGGAGTCGGTGGTGGCTGAGGAGGCCTGTGCTTAGAATGTCACCTTGAAATCCAGTGTGCCGGCCAGCTCCCAAATTACTAATGTGGATCTGAGGAGATCAGGGACTCCAGGGACAAATAAAATCCCAACACTGCCAAGTGAAAAGGGTGCGATTCAGGATCCGGAAGAGCCACGGCCTGATGCACAGCACAGTGACTCTGAGCTCCGCGAGAAGGTAGCGTCTGGGAAGCAGCCTGCGGACAGCGGCCCTGCTGAGCTTCTTCAGGACTGCGACGCTCCCGCGCTCCCGCAGCACTCCCGGGCGTTTCTTGCCGCAGACGGTTCGGATTCTCAGAGCTCTCTGTGCAGCTCGCAGAGCACATCAACTGGGGACACATCAGCTGTGCATGTGTCAGGTGACATCATGTTGAGTAGATGGGCCTCACATCAGAGCAGCCAGGGGCTGCAGGGGTCCTGGAGACGGGAGGAGCCAGATCAGAGCCAGAGCAAGATGGCTGTCCCTGCTGGTGAGGAAAAGCACTGTAGGAGGTCCAGCCAAGGAGAGCAGGAGAAAAGATCAGCAGAACCGAGGGCCTCCCAGGACAATGGGATGCTAAATAAGGATAAGGAAACAGTAGAATCCTTAAGAAGCAAGTCCTGCCAGCTGGGACAGAAGGAGGAACAGGCTCCTCCAGAAAGCCACCTCACAAAAAAGACACAGCACGTTCCGCGGGGGATTTTCTGCAGTGAACTTCCCCAGCAAAAAGGCAGGCCTCCGTCAGCCACTGCCCAGAGCCAGGGACAAGACAATAGCAGATCTGCTCCAGACAGCGCGGCTGCTGAGGCTCAGGGGATCGCGACAGCCTCGTCCCCTGTGGGACGGATCCTAGGCGAGAAAATCAAACTTCAAAATGGACGTCCTCCCTCGGAGTTAAATTGGCACAAAGGGCAATTCCAGGCTCCCGCAGGAGAACATGGTGCCACAGACTTCTGGTACCACAGGCTTCTCTCCTATGAAGAGCAAGGGAGGGCGACGAGACAGAAAGCCTGCAATCTACAGGCCACCCTGAAGGGCCACAGCAGTGCTGGCAAGAGCAGGCTGGCCAGAGACAAGGACGGCAACAGGGCCTTCCCACCCCCGTGAGCTGGGGTGCCCGGTCAGGCCCAGCCAGCACGGGCCAAGGGCGGCAGGTGCCTCAGCCTGCACCCTCCACTGCCCAAGGCATCCTATGATTCAGAGAGATGTGCCATCTGTTCAGCGGGAGCGGGGTTTCATGTGTTTCCTGGGACAACTTTTCTTCAAGAAAAGATCCATATAGTGTGAAGAAAACTTGGTTTTCCTTACGTCAGCACATCCCCTTAGTGCTGATGGATTCTTCCTACCTCAACTTCCATCATTTCCCAAAATACATGCTTTTCTCTCAGGAGAGGTGGTGGCTTCTGTCTGTGCCCTGCTGGGGGAAGGGAAGGAGTCAGGGTCCGCTCTTCCCACGCAGCCACCGTGGCTTCCCGAGAGGTGGAAATGGAGGTTGAGGATGCCTGTGGTGTGGCATGCCCACCTGCACCCCTTGCCCTCGATGCACCTTAGGTTTCCATGAGAGCCTCATTACAAAACAAAAGCATCTGGACTTGAGAAGATGAGGAAAACCTGTAAGATGCCCCCCAACCCCAGGATCTGGCTCAGCCGGCCCCACTGCTTGCTCTTGGGCAGCTGTGAGGGAGACGTTTAAAGAGGCTGAAATTCCCCTCAGGCTCCAGAAAGTATCTGAAAAGTTCCCCGCAGGCGCAGGGGTGTCCGGGGCAGTGCTTGCCTGAGAGCAGAGGCGCAGGAGACCTCCCCCACCCGGAGCTCCGGGTGGGGAGTAGCTGACACCTGCCGGGCAGCCCCTTCTGTCCTGATGAAGCCGGGGTTGCGGTGGGCTCGGGTCCCTCTAGCTCAGCATCCCTTCCCTCCACCCTTCTCCCACTCAGGAGCAGCATAAAGAGGATGCAGTCCCGGCTCTGAGGGTGTGCGGGTGGGGTGCACAGAGGTCCTGAGGGATGGGCCACACCTTCCCTTCTGAGGAATCAGGGATCAAGGCTGTTGTGGCTTGTGCACAGTCACCATCTGAAGGTGGACCCTGAAAATTTGGGGGACAGGGGAGGATGGCAGCAAAATGGCACACTGCAACCCCCAATGGTGCAGGGACCGAGGAGCCCTGGAGACCCACCGCCATCACAAGCCCAGAGGGCAGGAGCAGCTCAGGGCCCATGGCTCCCGCATGGTGGCCCGCCCTGGGGTCTCCACCCACACCAGCCCCCGGAGCCCAAGAGCTGCCACAGGGACCTGTGACAGAGGGCCAGGCTCACACAGGCAGGGAAGCTTGACTTTCCCACAATATACTGAATAAACCTGCACAGGGCTGGGGTCCTTGAGACTGACTCAGGGTCTCTGACCTTTACGTCCACACGTGGCCCAAAGAAGGCTCCCAGGGAGACAATAAAGAGTAAGGGACGGGCCTGGGGTCCCACAGCAACACTCGCCTGGCTCCCAGCGCTGCCCAGCCCAGGGCTCGGAGGGGGAAGAGGCCATCACACAGGATCTGTCACACAACGGGCTGGAAGTGACCTGTCCAGAATGAGGGCGCAGTCCAGGATGGCCCACTGTGCGCTGTGCTCCAGCCTACACCCCTCCACCCTGGCCGGTCCCCACAGGAAAGCTGGAGTGATGTCAACTTTGCGCCACATGCAGCACACACGGTGGGCCAGCTACAGGGCCGCCCCTAGGGGAGAGTCCTGCTCCAGGAGCCCTGATGCAGGGACCATGGACGGCCCTGCCCCGTGCCTGTCAGGAGCCCCACCCCCATGTGGGCCGCGGTGGAGGAGTCAAATGGGTGCAGACGCTGGTGCCGCACTGTCCCCTGGAGCCGCATCCTGCCTCTGCGTGCAGCTCCCCGGCTCCTCCAGGGGCCCCGGTGAGAGCCCAGCCAGGGCCTGTGGGACTGGGATCCCGGGCAGAGAGACCCCACCTCGGGTCAGGGGAGGGGCACAGAGGGGACCCCAAGGCTCAGGACAGCTGGGTCCTCTCACAGGCCCCTAGAGGTGAGTTCTGGGAACGGGGGTATAGGGGATCGACACCCTTGCAGGTTAAGTGCCACAGATGGGGCTGAAGGAACAGCAGGAAACAGGGTAGACAAGCCCCTGTGCTCTTCTCCTGCCATGACTGCGGTAAGGTCAGCAATGGAGACCCCCACGACACCATTTCTGGCCCTCCCAGACACTCCCAGACCATCAGAGACCCTCCTTCCCAGACCCACACAGGGCGCCCCCAGCCCCTCACATGATGTCAAAGGGCCCTTCACAGTCCTACACACAGAACCTCTAAGGAATAATCACAGATCCCTGCGTGCCCTCCCAGACCCTAATAATCCCTCCCAGAACCTCACAGGCCCTCACAGAGACCCTCACAGACCCAAACAGAACCTCACAGAGACCCCCAAGGCACTCACAGGTACCCTCAGAGACCTTCACAAACCCTCAAAGACCACAGAAGACCAACACAGACCCTCGCCGTGACTGTCAGAGACCCTCATAGGGACCCTTACAGTGACACTAACTGACCCGCACAGACCCACACAGAACCTCAGAGACCCTAACTCGGACCCTCTCAGAACCTCAAGACCTTCACAGACACCAAGACAGGCCCACCCATACATTGGCCCTCACAGACCCTCACAGGGACAGTCACAGACCCACGCAGACCCTCACAGAACCAAACACACATTCACATGGACACGGAAAGACCTCTCAGACCCTCAAGGACCCACACAGACCATCAAAGACTGTCACACTCACTGAGGAAACCTCAAATACCCCCACAGTCCCTCACGGAGACCCTAACTGACACTAACAGAACCTCAGAGGGACCAGTAGAGATCGTCAGAGAGTCTAGTCTCGCGCAGCCTTCCAAGGAACCTCAAAGTCCCTCACAGAGTCCATCACACACACGCTCAGACTCTCAGCGGGATCCAAACGTACCCTCCCCAAACCTGACACACCCTCACGGGGACCCTCACACAGCCTCACAGAGATTCTGACTGAGCTCCACACACCTTCACAGAGCCTCAGGGACCCTCACGGGGACCCTCACACAGCCTCACAGAGATTCTAACTGAGCTCCACATACCTTCACAGGCCCCCACACAGCCTCACAGAACCTCAGAGACCCTCACACACCCTCCACAGACCTTCGGAGATGTTCACAGGCACACTACTCACAGCGACTTACAAAGAGCCTCTCTGACACACACAGGGAACCTCCCAGACCATCCCAGGCCTCAAAACAGCCCTCACAGAGACCCTCACACACCTTCACAATGACCCCCACACAGCCCCACAGGGACCCTTACCCAACAGCACGGACCCTCGCAGAGACCCTCACTCACCGTCACAGTGCCCCTCGCAGAACTTCACAGGGAGGCTCACAGACCCTCGCAGAACATCACAGACCCTCCTACAGACCTTCACAACCCTCACAGTCCCTCATGGACCTACATAGAGACCCTCACAGACCCTCACAGACCTTCACACAACCTCAGAGACCCTGACAGACCCACACAAACACACCCTGGAACCCTCAATACCCTCAGGCACCCTCACAGACACTCACAGACACACACAGGCACTTACAGACCCACCCAGACCATCCCAGGAACCACCACACACCCTCAGAGACCACAAACACCAACACACAACCTTTCAGTGACCCTGACAGACCCTCACAGAGGCCTTCTAAGGGACCATCACAGTCCCACACAGAGGCCCTCACAGACATAATCACCCTCATAGGGACCCTCCCACAACCTCACATCTTCTATCCCAGGCCATCCCAGATACGCAAAGACCCTCACAGACTAACACAGACCCGTACAGTCCCATACAGAACCACGCAGACCCACACAGGGATGCTTGCAGGCTCTCAAGACACACAAAGACCAGCGCAGATCCTCACAGACCCTCAGAGAAACCCGCTCAGTGACACTAACAGACCCTCACAGAATCACGCAGGTCCTCACAGAAACCCTCACAGACCCAAACACAGACTCACACAGACCCTCACACACACTCACATTGACCCTCACAGACCCTTACAGACATGTTCAATGGACACACAGCAAACCCGCATGGGGATCTCCGCAGACTGTCACAGACACATATAGGGACCTTTATAGACACTGAGAGACCCTCACCGACCCTCAAAGACCCTCAAAGAGACTCTCACAGGCCCTCACCGAGACCCTGAAAGACCCTCAAAGGGACCTACAAAGACCCTCACAGACACACACAGGGAAACTCATGGACTTTCACCCTCAAAAAGACACTCACAGTGATACTAAGAGACCCTCAAACACCCTCATGTGGGTCCTGACGTACCCACACAAGCCCCAAGACAGACTCTCACAGAGCCACATAGCACCTCACACGGACCCTCACAGAAAACCTTATGGAACCTCACAGGGAACCTATGAGACCTTCAGAAACCCTCACAGGGTCTGTCAAAGCGGCTCTCACACACCTTCCCAGAACCTCACAGAGACACTCACATACCCGCAAACACACCCTGAAAGACCCTGAGGGACACTAACCGGGACCCAGACAGACCCTCACAGGGACCCTCACTGACCCACTCAGAACCCCACAGTACCTGACTGGGACCCTAACAGAGACCATGACAGATCCTCACAACCCTCAACAACCCTCACAGAGTACGTGAGACCATAGCTCACAGACCCTCACAGACACGTGCAGCCCCTCAGCGGCACCCAAACTTAGCCTCCCAGCACCTTCCGGACCCCTCACACTGCCTCACTCAGCACTCTTCAGATACTGCAGACACCCATGACCCTCACAGAGACCCTCCCAGACCCTCAGAGGGACCCTCACCGACCCTCCCAGACCCTCAGCGGGACCCTCACAGAGACCCTCCCAGACCCTCCCTGGGTCCCTCACTGACCCTCAGAGACCCACACAGACATGCTCACACAGCACTCATAGTCCCACCCAGACCCTCAGTGACACTCTAATATTCCCCAAGGTTTAATTTATACACTCCAGTGGGTCATTCATTATTGGGAGGCAAAGGTCACCCTTCCTTCCCTGCCTTGAATATTAATCTAACTTTAGTGTCACCATTATGCCTGATAACAAGATTAGTAGAGTCTAGTGTAGCCCAAGTGGAATTTTCTTGATTTCTTAGTGGACCACTTCGGGTTCTCTCGGAAGCAGAGGCCAATGTGGAATCAGACACGTGAGTGATTTGCCAGGGAAACACCTGTGGAGGAGAAAGAAATGAAGGCGCAGGAGCAGGTGCGGAAGCGTTCTCACTCAGCACAGGTCTGACACCCGCAAGGAGAACAAAGAAGAATGAGGATGGTGGAATACGGGACGCAGACTTCAGGGCAAATCTGACAAAGTCTCAGCCAGGCCTATGGGGAGCGCCACAGCACAGGCCACCAGCAAGGGGAGTCCCACACTGGGCAGGAGAGCCCTGCTTGTCAGTCAGCCCATCACTGGCTGCGAGGGGCCTGGGGAGAGCACGACCTCAGCACAAAGGCCGTGGAGGGCCCTAAAGACCCCAGAGGTGCAGTGGAAATATGCCCGCTCCTAAAACTCACAGCCCTAATTGCCCGCCACAATCCTAGAATTCATACGAGTGTTACAACTTTGTGCTCTAACACAAAGCCTAAAATTCAACCCCCTTCACATCTCTTCAAATTTTCTAAGCTACTGGGCTATTTCTCTACAATTGTACACCACGCATGACCACTTACCACTCTAACAAGAAGCCAAAACTCAGCATCCCTACTACTAGACTTGACTTGACAAGAAGGCGTCAAAGTCCATTCACATTTTCACCTAAAAGTCTCACAGCTGGTATCAAACCAGAAAGGCCTTAGCTAACTACACTGCGTTATCCTTCCGATAACAATTATTCCAGCCCCGAATTCCCTCAAGTAACCTACATGATTACCACAACACAAATCAGCAGGGACCACCCTGTCACAGTCACAAGCCAAGCAGCCACTCTTTCCAAGAGATATCACAATCTCTATACTGCCAACGTTCAGGGAATACCCTATTGTCCTCATCTTACCTGGCACATCATCTTGAAGCAGATTACTAAATTACTCTCTAAATTATTAAATACTTCTTTCTTGAAACACTCTCCCCCGCTGGTGTCTCAAACAACACAGGGTCTTAATTTTCTTCCTACATCAGCAGCCATTCCTCAGTCTCCTTTGCTGGATGACCCCATTCTTCACAACTTCTCAGGGGTGATGTGTCCTGGAGCCATTGAGTGTCACCATTAGGCTTTGGATCCCTTCTCCACCAACTCTTACTCTCTGTGCAATCCCATCAAGTCCTTTGAAGCACAAATGTACATTTTTTCCTCTGGGATGGCAGTATGTAAAATGAGACCCACCATCACTCTTTGCCTTTTTATGCTTGAATTTTCACTATAGTCCTTACGGTTGCCAGGTGTTTTATACAGTATGTGTGTAGAAGGACTTAATATCCGCCCCCACCCTATGATGTACACTACATGTACATGGTGAGTGCATTACCACTGGATTCCCAATGCCTAAAGTGATCATTGCTATGTGCTAAGCACATATTAGTGAGTGAATGGGTGAATGACTGAATTAATAAATGCCCAGAAAAATTATCTGGAACGATAGCCAGTATAAGAAAGAGTACTTCTATCTGACAAGAGGAATCAAACTTACCTAACACTGGTTGAAGTTGGGATTGGAGATTGGTCAATGAGGATGTGAACTGTTCCTCTAAGGCTGAATTCTATTGATTAGATTCTCACGTAGCTCTTATATAATGAAAGTCATATTATTAACATATGCTAATGAAAACTCTTCCAAGTTTTGAAAGTAAGTATTCTCAAAATTAAATTCTCTGAGTAGTCAATTCATTTTTCAAGAAAAAAAGAGTCATTCTTTTGGATATACAGGGAGTCAGAAACTTAAGAAGCCATATATGAACTGCAAGCTAGCAAAACTGAAAACAAATCTCAAAGGCACATGTGAAATACTAGTAACAACAGGGAAAATAAAAATAATCAAAACTCTTAGTTGACTTATAGTTTAAGTAAGTGTGGGCTTAAATGCTGATGAGTAAGTATCCAAATTAATAATAACCAGAAAGTAAAATCCTTAAGAAATCATTATGAGAAATAATCCTGATGGAAGTAAAGATATTCTTTGGTGTTTGTCTCATGCAGGATGATATTATAAATACTAAAGAGCTGTAGATCTTTAGAGAAAAATACTAGCTAAACATGTATTAAAAATGATGATCATGATTCTAAAATTTAAAATAGGATATGCAATGTCCATGACTTTTAAAATATAAAATATAACTCAGAAAACTTAAGTTATTCAATAAAATCTACTAAAGGAAAAAAAAAACAAGAAAGAGAAGAACAAGGAAGCACCCGCAAATGGAAAATATGAAATAAAGTAACAGGAGTAAATCCACATCTGGTTATGGTCAGTACAAATACATGTGGGCAAAAAACATCTCCCAAAAAGGACAGATGTTCTATAATTGATATTTAAATAGCTATTTTGTTTATAAGAGACAGGCATACAAAATAATAAAGGAAAATAAAAATGGGGATGGGAAAAGCACTAATAAAAGGATAGAGGGATATTTTGTATCGGGAAAAGCTATAATCTACCGGTAGACACAGGAGCCATGGACATGCCTCTACGTAACACAGAGCTTCAGAATGCATAAAAGAAAAATGGACAGAAATTGAGAGTGAAAAGTGAAAATATTACAATTCTAGCTGGTGATTTAACCCTATAAAATGAACAGATGAGATGTACAAAACAGTAAGAAAGTACAGAAGGATTTTAATAACACAATTAAAACACTTGATCCTAAGTTTTGCCCTTATAAACCACAGGTCAGCAATAAATTGGAAAATATTAACTTCAAACACAAAAAATCTACATGTTAAGTTGTAAGTTTAAAAAATAAATTTTATATACTATCATAAATAATTATGGCAAAAGTGATACTTTGCATCAGTGGACTAGATGATTAAGGACTCATGTCAATTTCCTACTCATTTGGGAGAATAAAGCAATGTGCCTCCCTACATTACACCTTATACCAAATTAAAATCCAAATGGGCTAAGGATCTAAAAAAAATAGTATTAGAAGAAAGTACTATTATTTTTTATAGTACTTAATATAAAAAAATAGTACTAGAAGAAGGAATCTTATTTATCTTCTTGATGTAAGGAATACCTTCTTAAGCAAGACACAAAAAGCAGAAATAGCAAATGGACATATTTAAATTTAAAACTATGGAAAGAAATGATATGTAAGATTTCAAAAGAAGACACAAGTCACATTAAGAAAATATTTGCAACAAATAAACTCTCAGAATATAAACACTGAGAATTTGTTCATCCTTTCATTCTTTCAACAAATATTGAATGACATGCAGGTGGTGTGTTAAGTTTGTGCAGTCGATAGGAAAGCAAACTCGTTGCTTTACTGCACCTCTCATGCAAGTGGGGGATACAGGAATCAGACAGACAAGCAGACTGTTAGGAAGCACACTTGGGGCCCAGGAGGACAGACTGGACCACATGCTCCAACCTTGAGGAGGCAGGTGCCCCGCACGAAGAGCTTCAGCCTTCCCCCACGGAAGGGCATGGGATAGAGCCCAGCACTTGAGGAACTGAAGAGCGTGGATGCGGCCCTGCAGTGGTGAGATGAGCTGTCCTCAGTGACAGTGTGCAGACGTGCAGAAGTGCAGTGGCTGCTGATGCTCCACGGCAGCTTTCGTGTTGGGTGCACATTTCTAGTGTGACCGTCATTACCTGGAAAGACAGAGGGGAGAGAATTCCAGCTCAATTATACTGACACAGTGCACAGTCACCAAATGGAACACCTTCCTTGTTCAAGAAGTGGATATTCTAGCAGAAACCTGGATGCAGGAGTATGTCATGTGAGGTCTGAGGGGGAAGCGTTCCAGACAGAGCCAGTAGAGAGGGTGAGGCCTAAGGGGAGCATGTGGATAATGCTCCCGGGCAGGAGGAGCCACAGGGCTGCAGGTGGGGCTGAACAGCTGCAGGAGGGGCTGCATGGCTGCAGGAGGCTGCAGGAAAATGTGATCGAAGAGGTGCCTAGGGCATGTCTGGAGTCACTATCACACTTCATCCGAGCAGTGTGCAGAGAAGGCATTCAGCAACTCTATCTTAAGTAACTAATAAATACATGAATGACTAATGTCCTTCAGAATATTGGGAGTTAAGGGAATTGAATTGGTTTACAAAGAATGCTATGAACAATATTAAAGTTTATGGACTCTGACTAAGTGTCTGTAGGTGGCAGCTACACTATCGTTTCAGCATCAGCATATGAGCATCAGCTGCCTTACTTGCATCTCCATAAAACTGATAGAGGCAAGGATGTGGATAATAGTGCCCACTTCCTTACACTAATCATATCTAAGGTCAGCATCTGAGGAGAGACAGAAAAGAAGTGAAGGTATCAGAAAGATTAATCAGATGTCAGATTAAATTAAGATACAATGCATATCCCACGTAAATTATGTTTGTCACTGAGACATGTATTTACAGGAGGGAGGAGCAGATGGTTAACCCTGAACAGCAGAACAGCAAAGCCATGAGAACACTGAAAAGAGGCAGAGCAATGATATAACCAAGGAGGTGAAAGACCTACAAGACACTCATGAGAGAAATTAAAGAAGACACCAATAAATGGAAACACAACCCGTGCTCATTGATAGGAAGAATTTGTATTGTCAAAACAGCCAACCTGCTTAAAGCAATCTAGAGATTCAATACAATTCCCATCAAAATACCAACAGTATTCTTCCATGAACTAGAACACATAGTACTAACATTTATATGGAACCACGAAAGACTCGAAATAGCCAAAGCAATCCTGACAAGGAATAACAAAGCTGGGCGGATTATGCTCCATAACTTCAAGCTCTTCTACAAAGTCATTGTAACCAAAACAATTTGGTACTGGCACAAGAAAAGATCCAATAGATCAAAGGAACAGAATAGAGAGCCCAGATATAAACCAACACATATATGGCCAATTAATATATGATAAAGGAGACATGGATATACAATGGGGAAATGACACCCCAGTCAACAAATGGTGTCACCAAAACTGGACAGCTACATGTAAGACAATGAAACTGAATTATTATCTAACTGCATACACAAAAGTAAACTTGAAATGGATCAAAGACCTGAATGTAAGTCATGAAACATAAACTCATAGAAGAAAACATAGGTAAAAATCTCTTGAATATAAATATGAGCAACTTTTCCTGGACACATCTTCTCAGGCAAGGGGAACAAAAGCCGAAACGAACAAATGGGACTACATCAAGCTAAAAACCTTCTGTACAGCAAAGGACACCATCAGTAGAACAAAAGGGCATCTTACAGTATGGGAGAATATATTTGTAAACGACTTACAACAAGGGGTTAACATCCAAAATGTATTAAGAACTCACACGCCTCAACACCTAAAAAGCAAATAACCCGATTAAAATATGGGCCGAGGATATGAACAGACACTTCTCTGAAGAAGAAATTCAGATGGCCAACAGGCACATGAAAAGATGCTCCACACCACTAATTATCAGGGAAATGCAAATTAAAACTACAAAGAGCTATCACCTCACAACAGTTAGGATGGCCCACAACCAAAAGACAAGGAACAAGTGCTGGAGAGGAGAAAGGGGAACCCTCCTACACTGCTGGTGGGAATGTAAATTAGTTGAACCATTGTGGAAAGCAGTATGGAGGTTCCTCAAAAAAACTAAAAACAGAAATACCATTTGACCCAGGAATTCCACTCATAGGAATTCACCCAAAGACAACAAGTTGTCAGATTCAAAAAGACAATATGCACCCCTATATTTATTATAGCACTATTTACAATAGCCAAGATATAGAAGCGACCTAAGTGTCCATCAGCAGATGAATGGATAAAGAAGATGTGGTACATATACACAATGGAATACTATTCAGCCATAAGAAAGAAACAAATCCTACCATTTGCTACAACATGGATAGAGCTAGAGGGTATCATACTCAGTGAAATAAGTCAGGCAGAGAAAGACAAATACCAAATGATTTCCCTCATTTGTGGAGTATAACAACAAAGCAAAACTGAAAGAACAAAACAGCAGCAGACTCACAGACACCCAAGAAGGGACTGGTGGTTAGCAAAGGGGAGTGGGGGGAGGGAGGGAGAAGGGGATTGAGGGGTAATATGATTAGTACACGTGGTGTGGGGGGTCACGGAGAAGACAATGTAGCAGAGAGAACACAAGTAGTTACCCTGTGGCACCTTACTACACTGATGGACAGTGACTGCAGTGGGGTATGGGGTGGGGACTCGATGACATGGGTGAATGTAGAAAACACACAGTTTTTCATGTGAAAACTTCATAAGAGTGTGTATCAATGATACCTTAATTTAAAAAAAAAAAAAGGAAAGTGGGGACCAGATAATGTACGGATGAGAGGAAAATTGGCTAAGGTCTCCCTGACAGAGTGAATAGAGTTGGAAAGAAGGAACCTACAAGGCCCAGTAGGGTGCAGAGCCCTGTGGGACGGGATGGTGGGGGAGGGGCTGTGGTTCCGCCTGCTCCTCCTCTGTCCCCTCCCCCGCCCTCAGGAACCGTTTGTGACAAGGCCACTGCTCTGTGATGTGGGCCTGCTGTGCTGTGCCCAAGCACAGGCTCAGAGGTCAGTTGCCTGAGGGCAGCAGTGCGATTCAGATGATGGAGAGTCCTCTCCTGTGTCTGAAAAGCGTTCTAGCTACCTGGCTGAGCTCCAGCTCCACTTCCTGGGTGCCTATCACCATCGGAGGCATCCTGTGGGGACTGGGGCTCTTCCTTCAATTACTCCCCTTCTTTGCAAGTGATCCATCCTCATCACTACCATCTAAAAAACATGGAAACATCAGGAAGGTAAGGAACCCTTGGCCCAGACCCAACAGAATGTGGTTCTCTCTTTTCTCTCTTTACTTCTGCTTTTTGGAGTCAGCTGTAGAGGCTCCTGGGATGGGAAAGAAGAGATCATCTCTTCTCAGGAAAGAATACAAGATCCTCCTTCTAGGCATAAGCCAGGCCAGGCACGAGTTCTGGCAGGAGGATCTAGCCAACGACCCTAGACAGGGGCCAGGTGGCTAAAGGGCTCCAGGCCAAAATCCCAAACCCAGTGGCCGGTGGCTGAGGCCCAGATCCTAAGAATCTGATGTCTGCAGGAGGACAGGCCCCTGAGCACTGATTTACCAGCTGCCTTCCTAGGGCAGGGGTCTAGGGCGAGGCTTCGTCCAGGCTGACCCGAGGGCAGTGCTGAGCCCGCAGTGCCTCTGAGCAGGGGCTGCAGTGGGGCGTTGGCCTCGGGAGGCACAGTGCGGCCTGACGGAGCTCAGAGGGGCCTGTAGGTCTGAGCACGTGTGTGTTTCTTGAGGAGAGAAATCCACTGACGCAAGAAAGCCAGGGCGGGTCCCACACAGAAAATCCTTCTTTACATTCTTCAAGGAAGGAAAAGGGAAAATGTTCTTATCTATGTCAAAAATGAGTACAAGGACAGGACACCTCGGGGCCTGTTAGGTAAATGTAGCAAGTCCTGTGTATAGACACCGAGCCTCTGCAGCTTGTCTATGGAGGTGAGTGAGACTTGGTCCCAGCCTGTCATGTTTTTGGTCCCTCAGCATCACTTGGAGCCAAATGGAAAGAAAAAGTATAAAAAAAGAAGTGGATCTCTGAAAGGTGAGCTTCTGTCAGCCGGCCCTGCCCACCCGAGTCAGCCTGTCTCTCCCGCTGGAGGGCCCAGCTACACGACGCCCCTGAGGATGGTGTTGCCCAGCACGGACGCGGTGGGCTGGAGTGGACCAAGAGTGTCCGGATTGGGAAGGGGGGACTCCAGGTCCACGTGCGGGCATTTAACTTCCCTAAGGTGCCTCTGTGAGGTGGCCCTTGCCATGTCTCCCCCAGAGGGTGGCTGTGAGGGCCGCAGCAGGCAATGGATGTCGAAGCACTTTGCAAGTGGCAAAGCGTTCCCAGTCACGAGTCTTGCCATCGCCGTCAGGGATCCTGTGGCCTTGGACTCTGAGGCTTGGGCTCCAGGCTCTAACCTCCCCAATGTCTCCCCTAAAGGGATGTAGCCCTCAGTCTCCTATAAGACACCTAGGTCCCTGCCTTCCCCACGATGACCCCGTCTTCCGCTTTCCAGCTTGCAGGGAATTCCTTCGTGACCTGGGAGAGATTAAGGACCTGTTACTTCTTCTGAGAAGGTAAAGAATCTTCCCTTCTCCTCTGGGTCCTCCTTCCCCCCAGAGCCTTATGACGGGACTCCAGGGCTGCAGGCAGCCTGGGACTGACGTGGTGGGGGAGACATGGGGACAGGTGTGACTGCAGACCTGGGGGACAGCAGGAGCACTGTGCAGCCAGCATGGGGACCTGCAGGGTCATGGGCTTCAGGCGCTCAGCCCTGCCGGGCCTGCTCGGCCCCTCCTGGCCCTGGCTGCTCCTGGCTGCAGCTCTTGCCTCCTGTCCTCTGCAGCCGCGTGAGGAGGCTCCTTGACAACGGTGACTCTCAGATGTCATCGCAAGAGCAGCCCAGTGAGGGGTCCGAAGCAGAGCCTGCGGGAGCCCAGTGGCCGTGCGGGGAGCCTGAGGACAGCACTGCTCCTGCCGTGGGCCCTTCGGCTCCCTTGGCTCCTCCGGCCACACGCTCTCCACCTCTGGCCTCCAGCTGCTCACCAGGCCTGCTAACGTCCAAAGTTGGTGTCCATTCAGACTCGTCCCGGAGTGACTCTCAGCCACCAGAGCCTCTCCCACGTACTCCTTCCCCTTCCCCACCAAATTCCACGGATTCAGAGCCTTGCCCTCCACCTCCAATGGCTTCCTTTGTCCCACCACCAAGCTCCACTCCGACTCACACTCAGCGTGACTCAATGGCACTCTGCCTAGGCACCCTCCCATGGAGCTCGGCCCCATATGCACACTGGCTGGCTTCTCACACCCGAGTCATCTCAGGCGTTGGTCGCGCAACCTCGCCCGTGCCAGCCCCTTCCAGGTGTCAGGCAGATGGCAAAGCCTGGAGCCGCTCGACCTCCTCACGATCCAAGTCGCAGCAAGAACACCTGCCCCAACACCCACCAGAGGTCTCATTCTGGGGACACCCCACAGACAAACAGGTAGAGGCTTGTAGCCCCTCATTTGTCAACCCTGACACCCAGAAGCTGCGGGAGACACTGATCAGCAGGAGAACAGAGCAGAAGATGAGGAAGGAGAACGAAAAGGGAGATGGGTCAGACCACCGCCTGAATTCTTTGGGGACTGTGAAGTCCCTGGGTGAGAGCACAAAAGGCAAACCAGAGCAGCTGGCCAGTCATGGAAAGCCCCCAGATACTAAAGATTTGGGGGTCCATTTACAGCAGAAATGCGAACAGTTCTTCTGGGGTATCCCCTTTCTACACAGCGAGTCGCTGGAGGCTAATGCCAGGGAATCTGGTTCCCAGCACGATATTCGCTCTGTCTCTTTCAATGGACACTCTTCTGCCTTCCCATTCCGATTTCAGGCTACACGCACAGTAGGGCCACGCATTTCACCAACCCAACCCCTGCCTCAGCCTGTGGCCCCATCCCAGCCCTTGTATCAGCTTGCGGCCCCATCCCAGGTCCTGCCTCAGCTTGTAGCCCCATCCCAGCACAATCTGGAATGTCATACTGTGGAGAAGCAGCGAGAAAGTGAGCAGAAGACCTTACCTCCTATGCTTCAAAAAGCTCAAGTCTTCAGCCCAGTGAGTCCCCTCCCTGCCCCCTCACCTACGTATGAGGAAATCCAGAAGACCCTGGGAGAGACCCTACCTGATGATGGCCACGCATCCTCAGAGGCCCCTCTGACCACACAGGCGAGCAGGCCACCTGCGCAGACCTCCACGTGCATGTCTGTGGCCAGAATGTGGCACAGCGAGATGGCCGTGAGGGCCCACAGAGCCAGCCTGGAGCTGCACCCAGGTGCAGCCACGGCCAGCAGTGAGTCAGGTGGGGAGGGTGGAGGCTGGGCCGCAGGAGTCCCCCACTGCAGGATCACAGTGTTGGAGGGCAGCACTGGGTCCCCTTCTTCAAGTGCTGATGAAGACGGGGAGTCGGTGGTGGCTGAGGAGGCCTGTGCTTAGAATGTCACCTTGAAATCCAGTGTGCCGGCCAGCTCCCAAATTACTAATGTGGATCTGAGGAGATCAGGGACTCCAG
This sequence comes from Manis pentadactyla, assembly GCF_030020395.1. Classification (NCBI taxonomy): domain Eukaryota; kingdom Metazoa; phylum Chordata; class Mammalia; order Pholidota; family Manidae; genus Manis; species Manis pentadactyla. The sequence goes on from NC_080032.1 coordinate 69,661,182, forward strand.
GGACAAATAAAATCCCAACACTGCCAAGTGAAAAGGGTGCGATTCAGGATCCGGAAGAGCCACGGCCTGATGCACAGCACAGTGACTCTGAGCTCCGCGAGAAGGTAGCGTCTGGGAAGCAGCCTGCGGACAGCGGCCCTGCTGAGCTTCTTCAGGACTGCGACGCTCCCGCGCTCCCGCAGCACTCCCGGGCGTTTCTTGCCGCAGACGGTTCGGATTCTCAGAGCTCTCTGTGCAGCTCGCAGAGCACATCAACTGGGGACACATCAGCTGCGCATGTGTCAGGTGACATCATGTTGAGTAGATGGGCCTCACATCAGAGCAGCCAGGGGCTGCAGGGGTCCTGGAGACGGGAGGAGCCAGATCAGAGCCAGAGCAAGATGGCTGTCCCTGCTGGTGAGGAAAAGCACTGTAGGAGGTCCAGCCAAGGAGAGCAGGAGAAAAGATCAGCAGAACCGAGGGCCTCCCAGGACAATGGGATGCTAAATAAGGATAAGGAAACAGTAGAATCCTTAAGAAGCAAGTCCTGCCAGCTGGGACAGAAGGAGGAACAGGCTCCTCCAGAAAGCCACCTCACAAAAAAGACACAGCACGTTCCGCGGGGGATTTTCTGCAGTGAACTTCCCCAGCAAAAAGGCAGGCCTCCGTCAGCCACTGCCCAGAGCCAGGGACAAGACAATAGCAGATCTGCTCCAGACAGCGCGGCTGCTGAGGCTCAGGGGATCGCGACAGCCTCGTCCCCTGTGGGACGGATCCTAGGCGAGAAAATCAAACTTCAAAATGGACGTCCTCCCTCGGAGTTAAATTGGCACAAAGGGCAATTCCAGGCTCCCGCAGGAGAACATGGTGCCACAGACTTCTGGTACCACAGGCTTCTCTCCTATGAAGAGCAAGGGAGGGCGACGAGACAGAAAGCCTGCAATCTACAGGCCACCCTGAAGGGCCACAGCAGTGCTGGCAAGAGCAGGCTGGCCAGAGACAAGGACGGCAACAGGGCCTTCCCACCCCCGTGAGCTGGGGTGCCCGGTCAGGCCCAGCCAGCACGGGCCAAGGGCGGCAGGTGCCTCAGCCTGCACCCTCCACTGCCCAAGGCATCCTATGATTCAGAGAGATGTGCCATCTGTTCAGCGGGAGCGGGGTTTCATGTGTTTCCTGGGACAACTTTTCTTCAAGAAAAGATCCATATAGTGTGAAGAAAACTTGGTTTTCCTTACGTCAGCACATCCCCTTAGTGCTGATGGATTCTTCCTACCTCAACTTCCATCATTTCCCAAAATACATGCTTTTCTCTCAGGAGAGGTGGTGGCTTCTGTCTGTGCCCTGCTGGGGGAAGGGAAGGAGTCAGGGTCCGCTCTTCCCACGCAGCCACCGTGGCTTCCCGAGAGGTGGAAATGGAGGTTGAGGATGCCTGTGGTGTGGCATGCCCACCTGCACCCCTTGCCCTCGATGCACCTTAGGTTTCCATGAGAGCCTCATTACAAAACAAAAGCATCTGGACTTGAGAAGATGAGGAAAACCTGTAAGATGCCCCCCAACCCCAGGATCTGGCTCAGCCGGCCCCACTGCTTGCTCTTGGGCAGCTGTGAGGGAGACGTTTAAAGAGGCTGAAATTCCCCTCAGGCTCCAGAAAGTATCTGAAAAGTTCCCCGCAGGCGCAGGGGTGTCCGGGGCAGTGCTTGCCTGAGAGCAGAGGCGCAGGAGACCTCCCCCACCCGGAGCTCCGGGTGGGGAGTAGCTGACACCTGCCGGGCAGCCCCTTCTGTCCTGATGAAGCCGGGGTTGCGGTGGGCTCGGGTCCCTCTAGCTCAGCATCCCTTCCCTCCACCCTTCTCCCACTCAGGAGCAGCATAAAGAGGATGCAGTCCCGGCTCTGAGGGTGTGCGGGTGGGGTGCACAGAGGTCCTGAGGGATGGGCCACACCTTCCCTTCTGAGGAATCAGGGATCAAGGCTGTTGTGGCTTGTGCACAGTCACCATCTGAAGGTGGACCCTGAAAATTTGGGGGACAGGGGAGGATGGCAGCAAAATGGCACACTGCAACCCCCAATGGTGCAGGGACCGAGGAGCCCTGGAGACCCACCGCCATCACAAGCCCAGAGGGCAGGAGCAGCTCAGGGCCCATGGCTCCCGCATGGTGGCCCGCCCTGGGGTCTCCACCCACACCAGCCCCCGGAGCCCAAGAGCTGCCACAGGGACCTGTGACAGAGGGCCAGGCTCACACAGGCAGGGAAGCTTGACTTTCCCACAATATACTGAATAAACCTGCACAGGGCTGGGGTCCTTGAGACTGACTCAGGGTCTCTGACCTTTACGTCCACACGTGGCCCAAAGAAGGCTCCCAGGGAGACAATAAAGAGTAAGGGACGGGCCTGGGGTCCCACAGCAACACTCGCCTGGCTCCCAGCGCTGCCCAGCCCAGGGCTCGGAGGGGGAAGAGGCCATCACACAGGATCTGTCACACAACGGGCTGGAAGTGACCTGTCCAGAATGAGGGCGCAGTCCAGGATGGCCCACTGTGCGCTGTGCTCCAGCCTACACCCCTCCACCCTGGCCGGTCCCCACAGGAAAGCTGGAGTGATGTCAACTTTGCGCCACATGCAGCACACACGGTGGGCCAGCTACAGGGCCGCCCCTAGGGGAGAGTCCTGCTCCAGGAGCCCTGATGCAGGGACCATGGACGGCCCTGCCCCGTGCCTGTCAGGAGCCCCACCCCCATGTGGGCCGCGGTGGAGGAGTCAAATGGGTGCAGACGCTGGTGCCGCACTGTCCCCTGGAGCCGCATCCTGCCTCTGCGTGCAGCTCCCCGGCTCCTCCAGGGGCCCCGGTGAGAGCCCAGCCAGGGCCTGTGGGACTGGGATCCCGGGCAGAGAGACCCCACCTCGGGTCAGGGGAGGGGCACAGAGGGGACCCCAAGGCTCAGGACAGCTGGGTCCTCTCACAGGCCCCTAGAGGTGAGTTCTGGGAACGGGGGTATAGGGGATCGACACCCTTGCAGGTTAAGTGCCACAGATGGGGCTGAAGGAACAGCAGGAAACAGGGTAGACAAGCCCCTGTGCTCTTCTCCTGCCATGACTGCGGTAAGGTCAGCAATGGAGACCCCCACGACACCATTTCTGGCCCTCCCAGACACTCCCAGACCATCAGAGACCCTCCTTCCCAGACCCACACAGGGCGCCCCCAGCCCCTCACATGATGTCAAAGGGCCCTTCACAGTCCTACACACAGAACCTCTAAGGAATAATCACAGATCCCTGCGTGCCCTCCCAGACCCTAATAATCCCTCCCAGAACCTCACAGGCCCTCACAGAGACCCTCACAGACCCAAACAGAACCTCACAGAGACCCCCAAGGCACTCACAGGTACCCTCAGAGACCTTCACAAACCCTCAAAGACCACAGAAGACCAACACAGACCCTCGCCGTGACTGTCAGAGACCCTCATAGGGACCCTTACAGTGACACTAACTGACCCGCACAGACCCACACAGAACCTCAGAGACCCTAACTCGGACCCTCTCAGAACCTCAAGACCTTCACAGACACCAAGACAGGCCCACCCATACATTGGCCCTCACAGACCCTCACAGGGACAGTCACAGACCCACGCAGACCCTCACAGAACCAAACACACATTCACATGGACACGGAAAGACCTCTCAGACCCTCAAGGACCCACACAGACCATCAAAGACTGTCACACTCACTGAGGAAACCTCAAATACCCCCACAGTCCCTCACGGAGACCCTAACTGACACTAACAGAACCTCAGAGGGACCAGTAGAGATCGTCAGAGAGTCTAGTCTCGCGCAGCCTTCCAAGGAACCTCAAAGTCCCTCACAGAGTCCATCACACACACGCTCAGACTCTCAGCGGGATCCAAACGTACCCTCCCCGAACCTGACACACCCTCACGGGGACCCTCACACAGCCTCACAGAGATTCTGACTGAGCTCCACACACACCCAAAGAGCCTCACAGAACCTCAGGGACCCTCACGGGGACCCTCACACAGCCTCACAGAAATTCTGACTGAGCACGCATGACCACTTAACACTCTAACAAGAAGCCAAAACTCAGCATCCCTACTACTAGACTTGACTTGACCAGAAGGCATCAAATTCCATTCACATTTTCAGCTAAAAGTCTCACTGCTGGTATCCAACTAGAAAGGCCTTAGCTAACTACACTGCATTATCCTTCCAATAACAATTATTCCAGCCCCAATAATACTGAATTCCCTCAAGTAACCTACATGATTACCACAACACAAATCAACAGGGACCCTGTCACAGTGACAAGCTGAGTACCATAACTACACAAAGCAGCAGTCCCCATGGCCTCCTCACTCAAAAACCCAGAATCCGTAGTATCTAATAAATAACCCGATGCCTCAGACTGTGAAACTCAAACACGAACTTTCATTCCTCATTTTTCAACACAAAATATACCAACAGAATCTCCTTTAACACCCCCACACAAGTGTCCCCAGTAGAGCCATATTAGCCATGCAAACCTCAGGGTACTCCTCAGCAGCTAGGGCTGCCGTGTATTCAAAACCAGCCAACATCCCCCCATAATAATTAAAAAATACCATTAAAGCTACGAAAGAGCCACTAAATTAATTATAATCCTGTAGACAACCCCACCGCTTAAAATCAACCCAAGCCTACCATAAACAGGAGAAGGTTTTGAAGAAAAATCTGAGGAACTCATTTCAAAGATGGTACTTGAAATAAACACAATGTATACCATCATGATTCCTACATTGTGTTGATCCATGGACAATGGCATAAAAAATTATCATTGTAATTCAACTCTAAGAACTTAATGACCAACATCTGAAAATTTCACCCCTAATCCAAACTATCAACAACTCATTCACTAACCTACCCTCCCCATCTACTACCTCAGCATGATGAAACTTCGGCTCACTCTTAGGGATCTGCTTCATTCCACAAATCTTACCAGGCCTCTTTCTGGCAATGCCCTATACAGCAGATACACTAAGTGCATTCTCGTCAGTAACACACATCAGCCGGGGCATCCAGTAATGGGTGAATCGCTAGATACATGCATGCTTACGGGGCACACGTAGTTTTCATCTGCTTATTTATGCACATTGGGCGAGGCTTAGATTATGGATCCTATGCACATAATAGCACTTCAAACATTGGGAACATCTTATTATTTACAATAATAGGAACAGCATTCCTGAGAATAAATGCCTCACTTGATCAACAGCATACGGTGAGAACACAAGTCTTTCTGAGGGCCAACAGCCATTACCAGCATCCTTTCAGCTGTCTCGCATGTTGGCACAAATCTACTAGAACGGCTCTGGGGTGGCTTTGCAGCAGACAAGGCTGCCCTCACCTGAACCTTGGCCTTCATTTTATCCTTCCCTTTATCATTCTGGGCATAGTAACATTCCTTCTATTTCTACATGAAACCAGATCCAACAATCCAACAGGAATCACACTGAACTCAGAGGAAATTCCTTCCACAATCCTTCTTCTCACTGTGGGCCCACTGACAGTGGGGTAGCTAAACCGAATTATATCTGGCACCCAGTTCTCACTTCAGGACCATCTCTTTCAGAATCACTCATTCATTCCTCTTAAGTAAGATATCACAGTGGTTAGTGACTAATCAACTCAGGCTCACACAAAACCATGCTGTCATTTCTCTGGTATTTTTTTGGTTTGGGGGATGCTTGGACTCACTGTATGTCTGAGGCCCAAACTCAAGCAAATAACTTGTAGCTAAACTTTAACTGAACTGTGAATTGTACATATAAACCTTCAGGTGTTATTCAGTCAATGTCTACAGGACATATAGACTTTATTAAAAAATATGGATATTCTAGACATAGACGTAAATGTAGCTGTATGCATATGAGCAAGCATAGGAATAGATGTAGACATACATGTACTGTTAATCGTGGTAGCCACCATACAGTTGTAATACTTATTCTATTAGCTATAGCTGTGCTCATTAACTTAGTTAATCTAATAAACACCAATATAGTTAGCTTGAACCCTCCTACCCTCCAAATACACCCCACATGTATTAAATATCTTGTCAAACTCCCCAAACAAGGATGAGCACATGGAAGCACTAAACATGCTGTTAGTAACCAGTATCAAGCCCGAAAACCCTGAGATTCAATTCCCAGGCCTACTCTCTGCCTACCGGCAAAATGCTTAGGGATCCAGATACGTATGAGTAAGGAAGGGCCTTTATAACAAGCTGCACTTAAGTATAAAATTCAACTGGAATGGTGTGATTAAAGTGAATAAGACTGTTAGATCAAATCACTACGGCTTAACTTTTATATAGATTCTTAATATAAACTGATTCCCCCCTATATGCCCCACAAAACTCAGGTTCATGCAGTTTTCCAACAAAGCAAGCCACAGAAAATGCCTAGACTAGCAGACCTGCTCCATGAACAAATAGATTTGGTCCCAGCTTTTCTATTAGTTTTTAACAAAATTACACTTGCAAGTATCTGCCCTCCGGTGAGAAAGGACTCTAAATCAACTAGCCTGAAGATTGAAAGGAGTGGGTAGCCAATACGCTTTCTAAGGCAGCTCACGACACCTTGCTTAACATCCCCCTGTGGGAAACAGCACTGAGAAAAATTAAGCCATCACAATAGTTCGACTTAGTTATCAAGTTTTCATAAATTTCATGCCAACCACCACAGTCATATGATTAACCCAAGTTAATAGAAAAGCGGCATAAAGACTGTTAAAGTGAATTTTAATTAAATAAAGTTAAACACTAAAAAGTCATAACCAAGGTAAAAATTCACAACAAAAGTACCCTTAGTAAACTGATACAAGATAGCAAAGATCCAAACTGGGATTAGATGCCCCACTGTGATTAACCCTAAACCTAAATAATTCTGTATAAAAGAATTATTCACCAGAGTACAACTACCAACAGCTTAAAAGTCAAAGGACTTGGCAGTGCTTTATATCCTCCTAGAGGAACCTGTTCTGATTCCTCACCAGCCACTGCTAACACAGCCTGTATCCTGCCATCTCAGCAAACCCCAAAAGGAAGCACAGTGAGCCCACATATGAGTCATAAATACATTAGGGCAATGTGTAGCCTATGGGACCAGAAGCAGTGGGCTACATTTTCTTATAGAAGAACACAATAAAACATATGTCCTTGTGAAAGTTAAGAACCAAAGGAGTGCAGATATGATATTGTACATGAAAAACCCTAAAGAGCCCACTCCAAAACTACTAGATCTAATATCTGAATTTAGCAAAGTTGTAGGATATAAAATTAATATACAGAAATCTGTTGCATTCCTATACTCTAAAGATGAACTAGCAGAGAAATCTGGAAAACAGTTCCATTCACAATTGCATCAAAAGAATAAAACACCTAGGAATAAACCTAACCAAGGAAGTGAAAGACCTATATATACCCTGAAACTACAAGACACTCATGAGAGAAATTAAAAAAGATACCAATAAATGGAAACACATCCTGTGCTCATGGATAGGAAGAATTAATACTGTCAAAATGTCCATCCTGCCTAAAGCAATCTACAGATTCAATGCAATCCCTACCAAAATACCAACAATATTCTTCAACAAGCTAGAGCAAATAGTTCTAAAATTCATATGGAGCCACAAAAGACCCTGAATAGCCAAAGCAATCCTGAGGAGGAAGGATACAGTAGGGGGGATTATGTTTCCCGACTTCAAGCTCTACTACAAAGCCATGGTAATGAAGACAATTTGGTACTGGCACAAGAACAGACCCACAGACCAATGGAACAGACTAGAGAGGCCAGTTATAAACCCAAGAATATATATATATATATGGTCAATTAATATACGATAAAGGAGCTATGGATATACAATGGGGAAATGACAGCCTCTTCAACAACTAGTGTTGGCAAAAACTGGACAGCTACATGCAAGAGAATGAAACCGGATTATTGTCTAACCCCATATATGAAAGTAAACTCGAAATGGATCAAAGACCTGAATGTAAGTCATGAAACATAAACTCACAGAAGAAAACATAGGTAAAAATCTCTTGAATATAAATATGAGCAACTTTTCCTGAACACATCTTCTCAGGCAAGGGGAACAAAAGTCAAAATGAACAAATGGGACTACATCAAGCTAAAAACCTTCTGAACAGCAAAGAACACCACTCAGGCAAACAAAAAAGCATCCTACACTATGGGAGAATATATTTTTAAATGACATATCTGACAAGGGGTTAACATCCAAAAGATATAAAGAACTCACATGCTTCAACACCCAAAAAGCAAATAACCCAATCAACAAATGGGTGGAGGATATGAACAGACACTTCTCCGAAGAAGAAATTCATATGGCCAACAGGCACTTGAAAAGAAACTCAACATTGCTAATTGTCAGGGAAACACAAATTAAAACCATAATGAGATATCACCTCACACAAGTTAGGATGGCCAACATCAAAAAAGACTAGGAACAACAAATGCTGGCGAGGATGCGGGGAAAGGGGAACCCTCCTGCATTGCTGGTGGGAATGTAAACTTGTTAAACCATTATGGAAAGCAGTATGGGAGTTCCTCAAAAAACTAAAAATAGAAACATCATTTGACCCAGGAATTCTACTCCTAGGAATTTACCCAAAGAAAACAAGTTCTCAGATTCAAAAAGACATATGCACCCCTATGTTTACCGCAGCACTATTTACAACAGCCAAGCTATGGAAGCAACCTAAGTGTCTATCAGTAGATGAATGGATAAAGAAGAGGTGGTACATATATACAATGGAATACTATTCAGCCATAAGAAAGAAACAAATCGTACCACTTGCAACAACATGGATGGAGCTACAGGGTACTAAGCTCAGTGAAATAAGTCAGGCAGAGAAAGACAAATACCAAATGATTTCCCTCATTTGTGGAGTATAACAACAAAGCAAAACTTAAGGAACAAAATAGCAGCAGACTCACAGACTCCAAAAAGGGACTAGAAGTTACCAAACGGGAGGGGTGGGGGAGATTGGGTATGGAGGGAGGGAGAAGCGGATTGGGGGGGTATTATGATTAGTGCACATAATGTGTGTGGGGTCACAGGGAAGACAGTTTAGCACAGAGAAGACAAGCAGGGACTCTGTGGCATCTTACTACACTGAATGACACTGACTGCAATTGGGTATGGGGTGGGGACTCGATCATATGGGTGAACATAGTAACCAGATTGTTTTTCTTGCAAAACCTTCATAAGAGTGTATTTCAATGATACCCTAATAAGAAAAGAAAAAAAGACATACTTGCTGAGAACATCAGAATGCCTTATCCACTTGAGAAAAAAAAAGAAAATGGATATACATAAGATCCATTTATGTACTTACTTAAAAAAAAAAGCCTACCTTTCATTTGTGCTTAATTAGACAATTCATTAATTTATTCTGATTCAATAGTATCCATTATCAATGTAATTTATTTGTCATTTTGCTTTTTTTTATTTTGGGAAGGAAAGGTGGGAAAAATACGGCCATAGTAATTTTGCATTGAATTCTTGGGACATTTTTCAGCGATCTTTGCAAACTTCTTACAATAAATACAAATATTTTCTGAATCTGAATTTTTCTTCCTTTTCATTCAGAAGTTTGGTTAATAAAGCTCTCGCTGGAGTGTGACACAATAGCTCCCTAAGTCTCTCTTTCCACTGCTCAAGTAATTTTTCTCCTTCCTGTAAAAAGAATGACATTATGTCTTTAAAATGTTAGGGCTCTGAAAGAAAGACAAGCCATTTGATTTTAATAATTAACTAGTACATTAAGGAATACAAAATAAGAGATGGAGTTCACATTTTAGAAAATATTTTCATTGCAGAATCTAGATCAAATCTGATTTTTCCTGAAATATTTCTGTTTTTTCTCATGCTCACCATTACTTCAGAACTAGTGTCCTGACACTTGGATCTTTTCTAAAGTATGGTTTGCTGTAGTACCCAAAGGTTCCTCCCCAAGGACATTTATGAAAGGAGCCCTGGCCTATATGCTGGCGTAAACAGAGGGTTTTCCACAAGGCCGACTTGGAGGGAGCAGAGAATCGGAAATATGCATGAAGGTGCAATTTGCATGATTCAGGTCCTGCTACTTAAAAAGAAGAGCTTTTCTTGTAAATACACATGTCGCAGGGAAGTACACGTTGCTTTATAAACTGAAACCCCAGCAATGTAATCCAGGAATGACATGATTAGTTATAACGTTCTGTTTTATCTGTGGTCACTAAGAATAGAGTAGTATCAATATTTACTCCTATCCATGTCATCTAAAAGGACGTATTAGGAAAAAATGCACTGTGGAAATGATTCAAAATTCTATCCATACAAAAAAAATCTTATGACAACAAACCCATCTCTTAGGAATTCACAATCCTAAATAAGCACGAATATGTTTAATAAAATGATAACATAAATAATGTATCTTTTAGTCAATAGCTTATATTAGATCGGCATTAAGTTACATCAAAGGTATAATCTGTGGGGAAAAGTCAGCATAGAAATATTGTGAAATAGAATGAAAAATAAATGAGCTTCAAATACTGACAGGGAAGGACTGGGCAGACTGTTGTAGTTTGGGGTAACTCAGAAATGGCATCTAGAAGTGGAACTACGTCAGAAGCCATTTACACAACTCAGGAGAAATGATTTAGTGAATAGTTTTGAGGTCAAGGAGGCCACTTGGGAAACCCATGGCTTCTACTATTGGCCAAAGGACCCAATTCAGAGGTGATCAGATGAAAAACATTGGTTCAAGACCAAAGGAGAGCAAGTCATGGAGAAGTAGTCCTGGGGGTAAAGATGCATAACCCTAGCAACTGACTGGAGCAGAAACTGAGAAACCGAGTCAGGAGCTGATGCCAAAGGAAGCCGTCCTCCAGAGCGCCAGGATTAACATGGTGGACAGAGCCTCCGCTCCAGCAGCCAAGCCATGCACTGCTACCAGGACACAGCACTGTGCTGCCTCTGTTCTCACGGTCTCTGCGGCAGATCCAGCCAAATGAAGACAAACTTCTGTCTAGGCATTCCTTTCCCTTTCAGATGGATCGTCTATAACTTTGGAAAGTGCATCACAGGAGAGGTTGATGAGGATGTGGAGGACATGCTAACTGAGCTCTACCAACTGGCTTTCAAACAGAAGAGATTTCAATGGCTAAAAGGAATGAAGTTAAAATCACTCTTTATTAAAAAACGGAAGGAACAAACAGCAGCAGAATCACAGAACCCAAGAATGGACAAACAGTTACCAAAGGGAAAAGGACTGGGGAGGATCGGTGGGAAGGGAGGGATAAGTGGGGGGAGATGAAAGGGGGCCTTACGATTAGCATGTATAATATGGGGGGAGGCATGGGGAGGGCTGTGCAAAACTGAGAAGACAAGTAGTGATTCTACAGCATCTTACTACGCTGATGGACAGTGACTGTGATGGGGTTTGTTGGGAGGACTTGGTGAAGGGGGGAGTCTAGTAAACATAATGTTCCCCATGTAATTGTAGATTAAAGATACCAAAAAATAAAAATCACTATTTATTGTTTTAAAAAATCTTTCAACTACTTAGTATTTAAGTGAAAAACTATACACTCATGTAGTTTAAACCATTCCTCTTAAATTTTATTCCTGGGTACCTTACCCAGAGGGGGAAAATGCTATAATGGTTTTTCTGTTGTATCCTTCTAAATATATATTCTACATTTTACTTGCACATATATGTATTATTCCTTTTGAGAATCTCAAATGAGAAAATATTATGTTTATCAATTGATTGCCTGTAAAAAAGTCCTGAAGTTCATTATCATCAAATACTATTACTTCATTCTTTCTAAAGGCTGTGTGTGCAATTCCATAGTATAAAGTTTATTTGTCAGGCACCAACAGATAGAGAACTGTGTCAATATATTACCTTACTATAAAAAATAGTATAGCTGATCTCTTTATGCACATTTACATATGCCTAAATTAGACTACAACTACAGGGTAGATTTCAAGAAGTACAATTGCTACCTACTAAATTGCACACCGAAGACCAAAAAGCATCACTCTTCTTGTATCATTTTTGTAAACTTGTTGTTCTCTAGCTAGTACCAAATTGCCCTCCTAGGAATCACATCAGTGTATATCCCACCGAGCACCTAAGGCAGTGTTAAATGAGGTTGAATCATTCGGACTCTACCTTTTCAGTTCATCTGCAGATATATGCAGTTTGTCTATCTGCTTTGTGCAAACTACTTATTACAGACCTGCAACAGGTGAGGGTTGTGAGGTGTGCAGCCAGGCTGCTTGGGTTCAAATCCTTGTGTCAGCACTAACCAGCTCTCTGATGTGAGCAAATAACACCTGTGTTTTTTTGCTTGTTTTCTTACTATTTGAGCGGAATATCATTACCTCCTGGAAAGCTTTGTGAGAATGTAAACACACACAAAGCACAAAGAATTCTGTCTGCCACACACTAACCACTCAGGATATGTAATGAACAATTCATACTTAATTTCTTTAAACTGATTTTTTTTAAACCCAAGTCTTATGCTAAGCAAGAACATCTCTGGTATCAGAGGTGTGGTGTACTAATTATTTTAAGAGACTTTAAATTTAATACATAACTGTGAAAGGAAAAGAATGTAAGTTTTTACTGTGATATAGTTTGCAAAGTATTGTCCTAAACAATGGAGCACTTTTACCAAATACTTAACTCTGTTCCTATCTAATGTGCTAAGTAGTACCCCCTGCTGTTTCAACTTTCCTCTCTTCAACTTGCATGAGGTTGAACATTATTTCATTTATTTATAAGCCATCTTTTCTTTGTGCAAACTGCTTATTAGTATCTTTCCATCTGTACACTTTTTATCTTTATCCACTGATGTGAAAATAGCTTTACAGATAAGGAAATTAACTCTGTGTCATGTATATGTGACTGCCTGTGGGGCAACTGTCTCTCTTTCTTAAAGGCATCCCATAGGTTATTGCTCAGCTTCCCCAAGGGATGCTGAAGGGTGTCTCTCTCCAGTCTAAGTCCCTCTCTCTCCTCACTAACCCTCTGGATAATCCCATCTTTCTCCTCAATAATATTTTCAATATCTTGATGAAAAGAGATCCTATAATGCCAGCTGCTACATGGCCACTTAGGGTATGTAAGCAGCCTTCTAACTCACAGAGAGCTAATTCTGAAGCTTCTGGAGTCTCCACCCTTCCCCAGTTCTGAGGAAGGCCCCACTCCTCTAGAAGGTACATTACCTTAGACCAGTTCCCTGCTAGGGGCTCCCAAATTGGAAGCCCCACAGATGGGGGACAGTAACAGGTGAAGTTGCATCCTCTGCTGCTGCATCCACTGGGGCCTCCCCACCATCCACAGGGAGTTCCAGACATCTCCCCACCATCTCCTGGGGCAGCCCTCCCAAAAGTCTCACCCATTTGGACAGATTTTGGGTTCAGCAGTCCTGTCGACTGCTGCCACTTGTAACTCTGAGGAAAGGAAATCCTGGGGCAAAATACCTCTAAAACCAAAATCAGTCAAAGGTAGAAATAAGGTTTAAAACCCATTTATTGCTTACAAACTGTGGTCCAGGACCATTTCTCTCTCCTGCTCTGGCAGAAACAAGTAAGACCTCCTCCCAACCTCTTAGGTTCAGATAAGCCCTAGGTTGCCCAGGTAATTACCTATTCATATGGAGATGAAGTACTTCTCTCCATCCAGTAGGAACTTCTGTTGATATGGACATGCACTAAAGCTAGGTGAGAGATTCTGGAAATCCTTCAATTTTACCCACACCCCTCAAAGCCCTTTCACTGCTGGAGACTGTTTCTTCACAGTCTTGGAAACTGTAGCCCTAGTGAGAACTGTGTGAGGATTAACTGTGAATGTGTTGGACGGCCCAGAGCATGCAGTCTGCACCTGATGTATAGAGGACTTTTCACAAATGGTGCATGGCATTAGTTCAAGATCAGCCAAAATGTTTGCTTTTCTCCTCACTCCTTTGTCAGGAAAAAGCTCATTTGTCTCAAAGGAAAAGAGTATCACCTAAGCTCCCCGGGACATTCTATGATCCAAGTCCCTAACTTCAAGCTATACTACAAAGTGCAAATAATCAAAACAATGTGGTAATGGCACAAGAACAGACCCATAGATCAACAGAACAGAATAGAGAGCCCAGAAATAAACACATGCATTGATGGTTAATGTTAACATATGATAAAGGAGCCATGAATACACAATGGGGAAAAACAGTCACTTCAATAAATGGCATTGGGAAAACTGGATGGCTACATGCAGAAGAATGAAACTAGATCATGGTCTTAACTCTATACACAAAAGTAAACTCAAAATGGATCAAAGACCTAAATGTAAAACTTGAAACCATAAAATGTTTAAAAGAAAACACAGGCAAAAATCTTAGAACATAAGCATGAGCAAACTTTTTCTGAACATGTCTTTCCAGGAAAGGGACACAAAATCAAAAATGAACAAGTGGGATTGCATCAAACTGAAAATCTTCTGTACAGCAAAGGCACCATCTGCAGACCAAAAAGGCAACCTACAGTAGGGGAGAATATATTCATAAATAATTTATCTGCTAAGGGGTTAACATCCAAAATATATAAAGGACCTGTATGACTCAACACCAAGAAAAAAAAATTAAAAGACAGGCAGAGGACTTGAACAGACATTTTTCCAGTGAAGAAGTACAGATGGCCAACAGGCACATGAAATGATGCTCCACACTGTTAATGATTGGGGGAATGCAAGTCAGAACCACAATGAGATATCACCTCACACCACGATATGGCCACTATTCAAAAGACAAGAAATAGCAAGTGTTGGTGAGGATGCAGAGAAATAGGAACACTCCTACACTCTTTGTGGGAATGTAAACTGGTGCAGCTATTGTGTAAAGCAGTATGGAGGTTCCTCAAAAAACTAAAAATAGAAATACCATTTGACACAGTCACTCCACTTCTAGGAACTTACCCAAAAAAACAAAATATCTGATTTGAAAAGATATATGCACACCTATTTTATTGCTGCATTATTTACAACAGCCAAGATATGGAAGCAACAAAAATGTCTATCAACAGATGAATAGATAAAGAAGAGGTGGTACGTATAAACAATGGAATATTATTCAGCCATAAAAATGAAAGAAATCTTGCCATTGTGACAATATGGATGGACCTAGAGGATATTATGTTAAGTGAAATAAGCAAGGCAGAGAAAAAATATACCATATGACTTCACTTATTTATGGAATCTAAACACAAAACTAAACAAAATGAACAAAACAGCAGTAGACTCATAGACACTGGGAAGGGACTGGTGGTTACCATGGGGGAGGGGCTGGGGTGG
The DNA here is from genome assembly GCF_030020395.1 of Manis pentadactyla. Classification (NCBI taxonomy): domain Eukaryota; kingdom Metazoa; phylum Chordata; class Mammalia; order Pholidota; family Manidae; genus Manis; species Manis pentadactyla. The sequence goes on from NC_080032.1 coordinate 69,676,557, forward strand.
AAACACAGTCTGTTCTGTTGGAACAAGGTTAACGCAATGAGCCTGAGGCCAATGATGAAGCTAGAGTCTGAATCTGTGCTGGGAAAGATGGTAATAAGCTTACAAAAGCAGGTTATTCCTTACTCAAGTGTTGCTATTTTAGGCATCAAAAATCAGTTTCTTAAGCTAGACTTATCTTAAGTTCATCCACTCATATCGAAAATGAATGCCTGGATGAAGGGCAGAAGCTCTACTAGGATTTACTGTTACAGCGACAATGATAACCTAAAGAACAGCCAGTATCAACACATCCTTTTAAAAATGAGAATATGAGGCAATCATCAATTAGTGAACTTTGTTTTTGAAAAGTAGCTCTTACAGGAAAAATGCTGGGCAAAGGGGACACAGTTTGTCAAGAATATGATCATTATGACTTATCTCCCAGTTTCCAAGAGTGTACAACTAGCTCCATCATAATTTGCATATTTACTGAAGAAAGAATGAATATGAATGAGGAACAGGTCCCTGGGATGCTGATGCTGCATTACAAGAAACTCAAATATCTGCATAGGTATTTGATAATCCAAACTTGTCACCCTGGTTCTTTGAAATTTCTTACTTTCCATCAAATTATTCATATTCTCTCTCCATTTCAGTCTGGATAGCCATCTCACATCTCATTGGCTTTTGTGGGTCTATCCATCATCCATGCTTTTGCTCACATTATTTCCCCTTCCTGAACATCCCCTTAGCTGTTTTCCAACAAGCCACATCACAGCACTTTTCTTTTCAAGCCCTGTCTAAGCTCCCCCTTGCTCCCAAGTCTCTGAGGGTCTGTAGCTCAGAGGTAAATAAACATTCACTATTATTTTCTCTGGTTTATTCTGTGGCTTCTATCTCTTTAGTAGCATCAACATTTTATTTACCATACAAAATTCTGTACATTTGTTTGCAGAGTAGGAAATGAATTCATTTAATGATTGCTATCTGTCTACCAGAGACAGAGGATGAACGACATGAAAAGACAAAGTCCTCCCCTCAATACCAATTTAGCTCATAATGGTGGAAGGGAGAGTCAAGAACCCTCACAGCATCACATTTAGTTCAAAACAAGTCCTGGAGATGTGCAGGGTTGGAGGGATCACTTTCAAGGGTGGGTGTTCAAGAAAGGCATTTTGGGAGAGGATGAATTTCACTCATTCATTCAGCATTTACTGGCATTCTCTGTTAAATTCATAAATAAGATAGGGCTGTCAACTATCACCACTTCTACTTTTATTAAACATTATTCTGTAAGTATTATTCGAATCAACTAGACAAGAAGAAAAAAATGACATGTGTACCATTTGGTGATACGATATTTGCCAAAAATTCCCTTAAAATTATTATAAATAATAAGTAATTCAAGTTGACTAATTTACAAAACTAATATTCAAAAATAAAAATTCCTCATGTATATAAAAAACATTTGCTAGGAATTTATCATGGAAGAAAAGATAAAACACATAGGTTTTAGAGTAACTATAAAAAAACACATTAAAGTCAATCCCCCCAAAATCTTACACAAATGAAAAACACTATTTGTTCTTACACAGGAAGACTCCACATCATAAAGATGTTACTTATTCCAAAATTAATCCAAAATGTATGTCATCCTTGTGAAATATTAATAGTATTATTTTTGGAACTAGACAAAGTGATACTAAAGTTCATTTAGAATGAGAAAAAAGAGGCAAGAGATGCCAAGGTAATTCTGGGGAGAAAAAGTGTAAGAAGTCTACTCTACTTAGCTAAATTTTAGCTAATTAAAACAATATGGTACTGGAGCATAAGTATAGTAACACAATAGGATACAAAACAGAGAGATTCAAATTCATACAAGAATTTTGTATCAGATAAAAGTAGAATTTTAAATCAGTGAGAACAAGATGGATTATTCAATAAATAACATTAAGACAGCTGGGTTGTCATCTCAAGATAAAATTATATTTGTATTCCAAAATTAATAAAAGTAAATCACACATTGAAATGTAAAAAATTAAGCCATAAAAGTATTTAAAGAAACCATGGGGAGATCGTTTTTATAATAATATTATAGTGGGAAAGCCTTTTCTAATGTGCCACTGTGAACTGTCTGTCCATCATATCCATTACTTACTTCGCCCCCTCTTCCCAGCTGAATAAAACCCCAATTCTGTTCAGAGTGACAATAGGCCCATACCCAAAAAGTGGGTCACGAAGGCAGTCTTGTTCTCTGCTTTAGCAGCCTCCCTTGCAGCTAGGCAACTATGTGACTTCATTTTAGTTGAGACTTAAGTTGAGACTTGAGTTGAGACTTTAGTTGAGACTCTGGTACTGCCTCTCCTTTGGAAGACTAGACCTGAAGAAATCAGAAGGGAAAGGCCAACAGAGGAGAATAAGAGAAACTGGTCCTGACATGGTGAATAGCTGAACCAGGGCTGGCAACCACCTACACCTAGACATCTCACTTTGAGACAAAAAAAAAAACCCTATTTCCTTGAGCCACCGTGTCTTAGCTTTGGCCTCTTATAGTTATATGTGACTCGCAATCCTAACTGGCATGCTGAGAATACCATAAAACTCAGAAACCTTAAAGAAAAAGACTGAGCAATTTGACATGAAAATTTTTAAATTCTTTGCAAAAAAAAGATACCAAAAAGAAAAAAAATGAGGTATTTTAAATTTACATTACAGCTAAAGCATTAGTATCTTTACTATACAAAGAGCTCAACAAATAAAAGGTAACAAATACCACAACCCAGTAGGAAAATCAGCAAGGGACAGTCATTATCAAAACAAAGGAATACAGATGGCTCTTAATCATAGGAAGAGATGTTCAAATTCACTCAAAATAAAAACAAAATAATTTAAACTATATAACATGTTCCTATCAATTTAAAACAAAGTCTGACAGAACACTGTATTTTTAAGGAAACTCATACTCTTGGCATTTCTACTAGGAGAGAAAACTGGAATAACATTCATGGAGAGCAACATGTCAGTGTCACAAAAATTATAAATGCCACTGCAGCAACTGCTACCTGTTTATAAAACTAAAGGATTGGAAACAGTTCAAATGCCCATCAAGGTAGGACTTGTTATTTAAAGTATGAAACATCTATGTAATAAAATATAATGTATTTATAAAAAGGAATGAAGAGGCTCTATGTGTAGCTGAAGAATCTTCAAGATATACTGTTAGATGAAAAAAAAATCAAAGTGCAGAACAAAGCATATGGTATGCAACCATCTGCACTAAAAATAAATTGACAGGAAAAATATTATTTTATTTTCAAAAAATACTTTTAATGGAGTACACAAGAAACTGGTAATGGTGGTTTTCTCTGAGAAGAGGAACTGAATAGTTGAGTGTTCCAGCTATCCATAAGTGCATAATGAACCATCCATCCCAAGCCTGGCGACACAAAACCACATCCATTTTATCATGCCCCCAGATTCTGTGGGTCAAGAGTTTGGCCAGGGCACAGGGCAGGCGATGAGGGATGACTTATCTCTGGTCACTGATGTCTGCAGCTCTGGCTATTGAAGAGCTGACTGCCAGGATGTGACTCACGTGGCTGGAGCTGCAAGACATCTGAAGGCTTCTTCACTCTCCAGTCTGGCCCTTAGGCTGGGCTGACTCAGCTGCCATTGTTAAATAGTGTCTACAAGCACGCTCTCCGTGTGGCTGGGCTTTCTCACAGCACAGCAGTCTCAGAGTAGCCAGACTTCAAGAGGCAACCCAGGGCTCCAAGAGCAAGTATTCCAACAAGCAAGGCAGACACGCATGGCCTTGAATGACCAGTTCCAGAAATCACATGGCATCACTTCCACCACAGCCTAATCGCTGAAACAGTCACAGCCTGCTCGGATCCAAGGAGCTGGGAAATTGAAACTCAAGTCCATCAGTTTGGTACAGTGGTTATCTCCAGGATATCTGTACAGTGTGGGATTTGGGGAGATTTTAATTTTCCTCCCTTTGCCTACCTTCATTTCCTAATTTCTTTAAATAAGCAAGTACATCCTGTTTTATGAAATAAGTATTTTAGAAAAATCATGGATCTCTTTTAAGA